>NC_083420.1:70255345-70556304 GCF_020745735.1 Hemiscyllium ocellatum
GTTTCTGGGGCTGGTAAACTACTGCAGGCTCTGGGTTCCTGTCCATTGTGCTATTGATGCACCTCTGTGGGAGGCATCTTCCCCTGAACAGCCAGCCAGAGCGAAGTGGACACCCGAAATGCAACGGGTATTCACTGACCTGAAGAAACAACTAACCTCCACTCCTGCTCTGGGAGTCCTAGATTATTCACATCCCTTCTACCACTATGTAACCAAGTCAGAAGGCATGGTACCTGGCATTTTCACGCAGCTTCATGGGGATTTCCGTCACCCTGCTGCGTTTAATAATGTTTAGTTACTACCTGTTACGAGCAGAATGCCAGCATGTTTGTGCGCTGTGGCAGCAGCCACAGTAACAGTGGATAAGCCCATCCCCATTGTGCTAGATCACCCGTGTACTGTTTTGGTCCCACTGTCACTCTCCCTGTTGCTTATTTCAGCAGCAATCCAACATTTTACTGCAACTCAGAGAACTGGTCGTGAGGTTGCTTTGTGATCTCGGCAAGCATTTCCCTACACCACACCCTAGCTTTGAACACCGCCACACTAATTCCACACACCTAACATGATTCTGCAGACAACCACAACTGCTTGGACTTGGTTCAGCATTCCTTAAAAAAAGGCTCCTGTCAGAAATGTTGAACTTCCTTCTTCTCGGATGCGGTCTAACCTGCTGTGCTTTTCCAGTGCCACTCTCATTTTGACTCTAATCTCCAGCATCTGCAGTCCTCACTTTTGCCTTGTTGAGCAGGTGTCCTGAACGGTCTGAGAAAACCCTGACCAGATTCGTTTCACCAACGGCTCTTCCTTCTGGCCATCAGACAAATACACATTAGCAGGACATACCATCTGCAACCCCTTCACCACTCTTGAATGAGCTGCGTTACGAGACAGGGTATCGAGACAGCAGAGCTCTTTGCTCTCACCAGAGCCTGCAACCTGGCACAGGGTTGCACAGTCAATATCTACACAGATTCAAGATATGCCTTCGGAGACGTTCAGGACTTTGGAACAATATGGAAAGGGGGGGTGGGGGGGGGAGGGGGGAGGGACGGTTATCGGCTCAGCAGGTAGACCAATCAAAAAATGCTGCACTCATTGCCAACATCCGAGAAGCAGCCCTGCTACCCGCTGCTGTCGCTATAATAATATGTGTCGCCCACAGCACTGCCACCGACCCTGTCACCTCAGCAAATGCCTCAGCTGATGCAGCCACCCGGGCATCCACACTACCCCTGGTCACTTATGTCCTGCGGACCACTGGGTGGTGAAACGTCCAGAGTCCCCTAGCCTTCTCGATGTAGTCCGAGCAGCTCAGCAAGCCGCCACACCAGAAGAGAGGGCCGCATGGGCCCTTACTGATGCCGTGCAATCACCATGCTTACAGGTTCTTACCCACCTTGATGGCTGCATCATCTACCTGAAAGCTCACCTGCACTTACTGGCCCTGGCAGCACACGGAATTGGGCATGCAGGCAAGATGCTGTCAGCCATTCCTGGTATACAGCGGGATTCGCTGCAGCTGCCCTAGCCCTGCTGTCGCAGTGCCTCATCTGTCTACTGTAAAATGCAGTAGACAGAAGCCGATGCCCAAACATGATTACATGCCAGTTCCTGAGGGTCCATTGTCCCACCTTCTAAATGACCTTGCCCATATGCCTCAGAAAGAGGAATACAAACATGTCCTAATTATTTTCGACATGTATTGAAAATGGGTAGAGTCATTCTCCACCAACAAAGAGCAGTCGTAAAGTCTATCCTGCAGGACTTTATTACAAGAGTTTTATATCACAGGGCGCACAGAAATGTACGGGAGATGGGGCCTATATCACCGCAAAGTTTAATACTGCTGACTGTTACGCCCTCAGGATACGCTGGAGATACCACATTCTTTACCAGTCTCCAATCATCAGGAATGGTGGAGAGAATGAACGGCACCCTCAATATCACCCTTCCCAAAATCACTCAGGACACAGGACTGGCTTGGCCAGATGGCCGGCCACTGGTGCTTTACAGTAAGAGTACAGGGAAACCGAACGACGGAAATTACACCCTTTGAAGTGCTAACAGCCAATGACACAATGCTTCTCTTAACGCAGGAAACTCTCTTGAATTACGTTCAAGCCCTTAGAAGAAGGATCACTTCAAACCATGATTTGTTAAAAGCTATGGTATACTGGCCACTTGGGTTTTTCCTTTCTTCCTGCTGGTGGAAACTGAATAAAGATTCGTGCATCTTGTGTCCTTCACTGTGTCTCAAACTTGTACACACACAGCATGGGTGCTGGGGGAAAAAATAAGCAAGACAGAAGTTTGGCGATAGTGTGGGGGTAAAACAAAAAAAACAAATAAAAATCCGCGGTGTCCACGCCACTGCAGGAACCACTTCACCCGTTTAAACTGGATTCTTTATCATGAGAAGTCCCTGCCGAAAGATTCTCTTTAAACTAGGTGGAAAGGACAACGCTTGGTCTGTCTCACGACGGTGACAGCTGCCACGCTTCAAGGCAGACCAGAATGCGACCCGATGAAAGAGGGCTCCGCCTCCACAGAAGGACAAACAAGCAGAACAGGATACAGCTCCAGACACCACAGAGGGATCCAGCTGCTCGCTGCAGACATCAGGATCCTCTGATCTGCACTTCTCCACTGATCAGGAACAGGGCACAGAGAACAGGGTACTTCATCACCTTGAGCCATGGGTTAACATTTTCCTTGTCATAGATATGCCCAGAGGGTAAACCAGACCAGCTGCTGGGATTGTGCCCGTGTACCTGAACATTCCCACCGGTGCTTTCCACATGGTGCAGTCCCTTTTAACACCGCAGGGATGGCAGAATTGTGGCTGAAACTGGGCAGTCTTCCGGGACACACTGCTCAGTCTGCTAACCAGACCGGCCATTCATGTGCCTAATAGCTCAGACTGCTGAAAATCTGCAGGAATACCAACTTGACAAATTCACAGGATGGTAATACGCAGCCCAGAATCTATTTTATGAATGCCAAACCTTGACCATCACTGACACCACCGCACGGGGGTCACGCAGAGGAACCACCTGCCTAACGAGAAGCCAACCATCCGCATGGGTGTCTGGGTGGAGGTGGTGCACTAACTCACTGGTCTTGACCCCTGCAGCAAGCTGGTCTGCAGCAGAGTGCCACATCCGAGATTGACTTGGCCACAACATGCCTGCGCACGATTCCATTTTCAATAATATTTGGACAGGAACCAAAACACACCATCTAAGAACATAAAATAGCACTTCTTTTGTCTGGGGCCACAAGGCATATCCTGGCTGGTATTGTCATGAGATGGCACGTGGTATGTGGTACCACTCATTTACCACTTCCAGCCGTCTCACTTCCAGAATTGTATTCCCCCAGGAAACGCACCCCCCCCCCCCCCCACCACACACACACACACGTTTTTTGTGTCCACTTGCAAAACCCTGCACCTCTACATAGAGGCAGATCATCCAGAGAAGATAACATGCCATGGCTGAAATGCTTGCCCAGCTGAATGCACAGGGTGTCGCCATTCGCACAGTCGCCCTACAAACAGAATGGCCCTGGACAACTGGCTGGCCAAAACTGGGACATCTGCACCTTCATTGGCACAAACTGCCGTACCTACATCCCTGATCCCAGCGAAAATATAACGGTCCTGACACACCACTTTCCAAAGGGTTCTGCGGTCCCAAATGAATCAGCGCCCCCCCCCCCCCCCCCGGGACTTGTCAACCTGGAAAACCTCCTGGTTTGGCTCACGGGGCACTGAACTGCTTGAGGAACTAAATGCCGTATTGCGTTGTGGGTACTATTATCCTGGTCATGGGTCTCTGTATGTGCTGCCTCCGGCTTTGTACAGCACTTTTACCCCTGCTCTCCTCACAAACCAGCCTGAACAAGTTCGCTGGAGTGAAACCACCTTCCCATGACACAAACTACGCTTGGTCAGATTCAGACACTGACTACTACCTTTCTGACACAGAACCCTCACCAACTGTTAGCCTCCCCGGTCCGGGCTACATTGCACTTTATCAACTATCTCGTAACAAAAAAATGGGAGAAGTGTGGGAGAAAGTCTGCTACACTGGACACCCACACGATAAACACATAAAAGACACAGAAGCATGTCTGTGAAACATAAAAATCATGCCTGCTAACACACATAGAACAGACTCGCAATACCTCAGTCTTGGTTAAACAGGCGAATATAGAATCCAGATATTCTAAGCTACTCCCAGACCAGATAATACACTTCTCAAACAAACTTTGCAGTTAGCTCCTCGCCTCGACCATCACTTCAGTCTTAATACCCTAAGTGCAAGCTCGTTTCCCATATAAACCGATGGCGCATAAACAAAGAGGCAGCTTGAGAGACCCCGGAAGACTTTGCTCTCACGAGGAACACAATGGACAAAACTGAATGCAAGAAGAATAAACATTTGCACATACTCGTGCCGACAGGAAATACCGTTAAGAATCCCTGAGAAGACATTCTCACCCATTCAAGGAGATGGCTGGAATCTCCAGTGTCAATTACAATTGAATTGCTACTGCCAGACGCGTGTTTAAATTTCATTCAGTTTATTCTTGTTTTAATCGTTTTACAATTTCCACCACATTACTGTTACTGCTTTATAATTATCACCTTTGCGTTGTACCCCTATGAAACCTGCCTGCACCCTCTGCTTGGGGAAGAACATTCTGGCCATCTGTGCGGAGAAACAGTTCTGTGTCATGTTAGTAATAACTTTTCTGCGATGTCAATTTGTTTAATTGTATCGTGTAAAGAAGGTGGTGTCTCTCTGTTATTCCAGATCGAAATAATTGCAGTGTGGAGAATGAGTTTGAATTAATTTGCGTGGAAAGTAGAAATTCTAAGAAGAAAAAGTCACTGATAGGTGCAGTCTGTAGGCCAGAAAACAATAATATCTCACTGGTGAGTGCAATAAACAAATAAATAAGCAATACCTCTAAAAATGAGTCGTCTATTATCATTCGGGATTTTAATCTACATGTAGCTTGGTCGAAACAGCTCAGTCGGAGGAGGAGGAGGAGTTCGTTGAGTGTTCTCGTGATAGTTTTCTTGAACAGTACTCAATGGAACCGATGAAGGAGAAAGCAATCCTAGATCTGGCCCTGTGTCATGGAAGCGGAATGATCAATGAGCTCATAGTTAGGGATCCTCTTGGAACAAGTGATCACAGTATGGCAGAACTTAGAATTCAGATGGGGAGTGTGAAGAGAAAATGCAATTCCAGGATTCTCTGCATGTACACTGCACTGGGCACAACAATAGAACGAGAGACCACCTGGCTAAATTAGACTGGAAAAATTAGACTGGTGGGACAGATATTGAATAGTGGAGGACTTCCAAAAAAGATTTCTTTTGTAGAAGTGCTCAACAAAAGTATATTCCATTGAAAAGGAAGGACTGCAATAGAATAGGTAATCTGCCCTGCGTTTCTTAGAAAATAAGGGAGGCTATCAAAGTCAAAGAGAAAGCATACCAAGTGACCAAGAACAGCATGAAACTGGAAGATTGGGAAAACTTTAAAGATAAACATGAAGGAAAAAGAAAACGAGTACAGAATACAAAGATGGATAGCAAATGTATCTATAAAAATATGAAACGAAAAAAGAGTGGCTAAAGTAAAGGTTGGTCGTTTCGATCATAAGAAGGGGCATTTAGTCATGCGATATGTTGAAATGACCATGGCATTGAGCAGGTATTTTGTGTCAGTCTTCACAGTGGAGGATACTAATAACATGCCAGTAAGTGACAAAGAGACACATGTAGGTGATGAGCTGGAAACACACATTTATTACGGAAGCGGTAGTGTCAGGAAAGCTCATGCAGCTGAGGATGGACAAGTCTCCTGGCCGTGAGGGAATGCATTTCAGGGTATTAAAGGAGATGGCGGGAGAAACAGCAAGGGCACTAGTGGCAATTTTCAAATTCACTAGACTGCCTGGCAGTCCCAGCAGATTGGAAAACAGCTGGTGTGACACCACTGTTTAAAAAAGGAGGAGGATAAAAGGTTGGGAATTATTGATCAGTTAGCTTAAATTCTGCAGTGGGATAGATGGTTGAGTCTACATCAAGGAAGAAATAGCAGGGAATCTCGATACAAATCGACCAGATGCAACGTAGGTTCATGAAGTTCCAATCAAAGATGTTACGTTGCACTTGTACAAGGTGCTGGTGAGGCTATCCTTAATATATTGTGTGCACTTTTGTTCTCCTCACTTGAGAACGAATGTACTGGAACTGGGCGGGGTGGGGGTGGGGGGTGTTGCAGAGGAGGTTCACTTGGTTGATTCCGGAGTTGAGGGGATTGGCCTATGAAGAGAAACTGCGTAGACTAGGATTGTTTTGTTTGGAATGTCGTAGAATGAGGGGGTTGGTGGAATCTTTCTGAAACATAAAACTTGGAACAGAATAGATTAGATAGAATTAGAAGGGATGCATCCACTTGCGGGTGAAATTCGGACATAAGGGCATAGCCTCAGGATTAGAGGGATCAGATTTAGGACTGAGTTCCAAAGGACCTTCTTCACCCAGAGGAATGTTAATATATGGAATACCTTGCCCAGCGAAGGAGTTGATGCTAGTTCAATAAAAGTTTTTATGGTTAAAAGCAACACTTCTTTTGAACAATGAAGGAAATAATGGATAGTGGGAGAGGGCAAGTAAGCGGATTTGAGTCTTTAGAAAATTCAGCAATGATGTCATTGAATGACTGAGCAGGCTTGAAGGGCCGGACTGCCTACTCCTGCTCGGGATTTTAGGTTCTCTGTATTTATGTGTCACAATAGCAGTGATGTAGGGTCAAGACTCCATGCTGCGAGTTGGCGGAAGTGTTGGGAGTGAAGGCAGAGTGCAATAGGGTTTCCAGTATGGTTGCGTGCAATTCTGGTCTCCTTTCTCTCGGAAAGGTGTTGTGAAACTTGAAAGGGCTCAGAAAAGATTTACAAGGATGTTGCCAGTGTTGGAGGTTGTGAGCTACAGGGAGACACTGATTATTCTGGAGCTGTTTTCCCTGGAGCGTCGCAGTTTGAGGTCTGGCCTTATAAAGGTTTACAAATGTATGAGTGGCATGGATGGGATAAATAGACAAAGTCTTTTCCCTGGGGTCTGGGAGTCCGGAACTAGAGAGCAAAGGTTTAGGGTTTGAGGGGAAAGATACAAAAGAGACTTAAGGGCAACTTTTTCACTTAGAGGGTAGTAGGTGTATGGAATAAGCTGCCAGAGGATGTGATGGAACTGGTACAATTGCAACATTTGGATAGGTATATGAATAGGAAGAGTTTGGAGGAATATAGGCCGGGTGCTGCAGATGGGACTAGTTTGGGTTGGGATGTCTTGACGGCATGGACTGGTTGGACCAAAGCGTCTGTTTCCATGCTGCACATCTCTATGACTCAGTGACTGTATGAATGGTCCCTCTGGATGGTGGTCAGGGATGGGAGAGGGATATATGTCTGATAATGGCATCTCGCTTGAGGTGGTGGAAATTTAAATAAGAAATTGATGATCACTTGAAGCACGACTGCGAATACATTTGCCAAATTTTATAGGTGCGCCATTGAAAGCATTCTGTCTGGATGTATCACTACATGGTATGTCACCTGTACCATTCAAGATCGGTGACTGTTACACCGAGTGGTGAACTCGGCCTGGACAAGCACAAAGGATAACATATTATATGTTTACATATTATTTGTACATCTATGCAACTTAACTCTGCGATCTGCTTGTGTTGATCGCAAAACAAAGCTTTTCACTGTGCCTCACTACACATGACAATGAATTCAATTCAATTCAATTGGGGAATGTCGACGACATGGATTTTTGGAGCAGCTTGTGGTGGAGCCAAAAGGGAAGAGGCAATACTCGATTTAGCATTATGCAATGAGGCAGACGGGACAAGGGAACTGAAGATGAAGGGACCTTTAGGAGGCGGTGATGATAATATGATTGAATATACCCTGCAATTACCCTGAGAGGGAGAATATACAATCAGAGGTAACGGTATTAAAGTTGAATAACGGCAATTACAGCGGCATGAGGGAGGAGCTGGATGAAATTGGTGAGGAGAGGAGCCTAGCAAGAAAGCAGGAAAGTGCAAATGTAGCTGAAGGACTCTTTGAGAGTAATTCATCAGACACATCAGAGACCCGTCCTGTGGAAAATGAGGCATGGTGTAAGGAGGATGAGGCAACCATGGCGGACTGAGGAAGTCATCGATATCATAAAGGTAAAAGAGAAAGTTTATAATGTGGAGTAGGGCAGTGGATTATCAGAAGATTGGGAAGATCAGAAAGACTCTCAAAGGGCAACAACAAAACCAATGAGGAGGGAGATTAAATATAAGGTAATTACTAATATTAAGGGAGACTGCAGTTGTTTCTTTATTTATATAAACGCAAAAGAGCGGTAAAGGTGGGCAATGGGTCACTGGAAAATGACAGTTGACAAAAAGTAGTAGGAAACAAGGAAATGTTTGAGGAACTGAAAAAAAATGTTGTGCCAGTCTTCACAATGGAACACATGAGTTATACCCAAACGTACAAGAGAATGGGGAAACAGATGTGAGTCTGGTAGCCATCACTGTGAAGGTGCAAAAAACACTCAATAGCCTGAGTTGGATAAATCATCTGGATCAGATGGAGTACCCTCCAAAGTTCTACGGTAGACAACTAAGAATAGTGGATACATTAGTGGAGAGCTTTCAGGAATCGCAAGAATCAGAAAGGGTACTACAGGACTGAAAAATCACAAACGTGACACGCCATTTTAAAAAGAAACAACACAAAAGCTGGCAAATTACAGACCAATTAGCTGAATCTTGGTTGTGGATAAGATCCTGGAATCCATTGTGCTGGAAGAAATTTCTGAATACTTGGAAGTGTATGTTAAAATAAGGCAAAGTCAGCAATGTTTCATCATGAGAATTCCATACTTGAAAAATCTGCAAGAACTCTTCTTTGAGGAAGTAACAAGGAAGGTACACCAAGGAGAGCTATTGTATGTTATGCGTCTGGACCTCATGAAGGTCTTTGATATTTGCCGCACAGGATGGTACTGAATAAGATTAGGGCCTATGGTTTCAGAGGCAAGCTGCGCTCGCAGGACAGAAAGCAGTGATTGGGAACAAAAGGATCCTTCACAGGATGGCAGCTTGTGACAGGTGGCGTTCCTCAAGGCTGTGTTGGGACCAGAACTTTTCGTTTTCTCCATTAGCGATCTAGATAAAGTACCTGAGGGCAATGCATGTCAATTTGCAGGCAATACAAAGGCAGAAGGACTGGTAGCATTGAGGAGGCGGGGAAGCTGCAGAAGGATATGTACACAGAGGGAGCGTCGGAAAATATATGGCACATGGAGCACAATGTGGGAAAGTGTGAAATGTTGGTTGGAAGAATAAAGATACGATTGCTGTCTAAATGGGTCGAAAGTTCACATGTCTGGAGTGTAAAGATACTTGAGTGTTTTAGCCCAGGATTCTCTCAAGATGAACTTGCAGATTGAAGCTGTAGATAGGAAAACAATTGCAATGATGACATTTATTTTTGGAATATTTGAAAATAAAAGCAGGGATGCACTTCCGCGGCACTATAAGGGTCTGGTCAGACCACATCTGGATTACTATGTGTACATTTGGTCCTCAAATTTCAGGAAGGATGCACTGGTCATGGGGTGTGTTCGGAGGTGATTCGCCATTATGGTGCCAGAAATGAAAAGCTTGACACGTGAGGAACGTTCATGGACTCTGGGTCAATCCTCGATGAAGTT
Source organism: Hemiscyllium ocellatum (assembly GCF_020745735.1). Lineage (NCBI taxonomy): Eukaryota > Metazoa > Chordata > Chondrichthyes > Orectolobiformes > Hemiscylliidae > Hemiscyllium > Hemiscyllium ocellatum. Next base: position 70,265,151 of record NC_083420.1, read on the forward strand.
TAGAAGAATAAGATGAAATCTAATTGGTACTTATTGAATCGTGAATGGTCTGGGTAGAGTGGATGCTGGGAAAGTGTTTCTATTTTTAGTAGAGACTAGAAACGAAAGGCACAGCTTTGGAGAAAAGCTAAGCCCTTTGAGAGCAGGAAAAAGAGACACTTATTCAGCCAGAGAGTGGTTAACATATGGAATTCATTTTCAGATAAGGCAGTGGAAGCCCGGACTGTGATTATAGGTAAGACAAAGGTATGTAGCAGCGTGGTTGTCAAGAGGATCAGGTTTTGTGGGCGAATGCTGGAGAATTTAGTTTAGGAAGATATCTACCATGATTTAATGCCAGAGCAGACTCACTGCGCTGAATGGTTTAATTTCTGCTCTATTGCCTTATGCCCTTATGCATCAAATGACCTCCATCTGCAAGTTCTCCTCCAAGGAACGTGCCAGCCTAACTTGGACCATTGTCAACGAAGGTCTGATTGAGTGCTGATCCAGACTTGATGGGCCAAATGGTCTATTGCTGCCCTCCATCTTCTATTTTAATATTCTTACGAAAAAAAATGAATGAACAGACCTGTGTCTGGTCCTCTGACTTTTCTCTGAACACGCAGTTGCCAAAGTTCTAGCATCATTTCCCTGCTCTTATATTCTCACCTGTGGTCAAGAACAGAAAGTATCTCCAACCCTTCGAGACCACTTGATCCCTTGTCCAATCACCTCCAAAAATTCGTGAATGCCTACTCCAATTTCTATTTTATTACTGTAAACCACTCAGTATTCACACTTCTATCATTGTTCCTCTCCAAATTCAGTATTACCCACTTCACTGGATTGAATTCCTATCAGCACTTTTTCTTGCCAATTGTTTCCAATCTCCCTGCTGTTTATGGCTTTCGTCCTCATGGTTAACTACACGACTAATTGTGACCTGATTTTCACACTGCTAAATGATGGCCACGACAAATAATTAAAAATCGTTGACCTATATGGGAAAACAATGGAACTCATAGAAGCCAGATTTCATAAGCTTGCAGAGGACACCAGAATTAGAGACTGTAAAGAAGGTGATCTAAGATTCCAGAAGGATTGCAATCCAATGCGTCTTCGGGCTGAAAAATGTTACATGGATTTCAGTCTGGATAAATGGAAAATATTGCGTATTGCTACATCAAATATGAGTAGAGCTTTACAATTAGTGATCGGGCGTTCAATAGTGTTGTGGAATACGGAGGCCAGTAATATTGGAAATTATGCAGCTGGAATAGGTTGTGAAGACATATACCAGCGTACGGCTAGTGTGGAAGTTTTGAGTTGTAACGAAAGGCTGGATAGGCTGAGAATATTTTCACTCGAGCACTGGAGGTTGAACATTTTTAAGATTTTGAGAGTTCGAAGAGAGTTTACTGTAACTGTCTTTTCTCCAAGGAGGAGGACCTCAATACGAGAGGGCAAACGATTAAGGTGAAAAGGGAGAGATTTAAAATAAGACAAGAGAGACTTTTTTAACAGAGGATGGTTTATGTGTGCAATTCACTTCCTGAGGCAGTGATGAATGAAAGTACTTTTCCAATGTTTACAGATATTTGGATCGATAAATGAATTGGAAAGTTTCAGTGGGATTTTAAAAATAAAGCGATTCATTCATATCTAGTCCATTATTGATTGCCCAGACGGCAGTTCAGAATCAACTACGAAATTATGGTCCTGGAGTCACATGCCAGCCAGACCAGATAGGTATGGCAGTTTCCTTCCCTATCAGGCATTACTGAATCAGATCTACAACAACTGATTCAATATCATCATTAGACTCTACAACTCAAGTATTTATAGAATTCCAGCATCTGCCATGGCAGGATTTGAACAGAATTATATCTGGACATTCATATTAACAGTGCAGTAATAATATTAGAAGGGCATTATTAACCCTCAGCAATTACAGGAGCCATCAGATGCGACTCGTTTTGTTTGGCATCATATTCAGTATGAGATGGTAGGAGTGAAAGGCCTGTTTTAATGCTGCATGAGTCTATGACTTTGAAGCTGTGAAACTGGCAGCTGGTTTGGATTAACAGCAGCATTGGCAGTTTAATTGATCTCCTTCTGGGATATGTAAACTTACTGGTTACTCTGGAGTTTTTATTGCTCATTGAGCCCTTCCCACATACGGGACTGTTGAACAGTCTGTCCCCAGTTTGACGAAGTAAATGAGTTTTCACTTCAGCAGGTAATTGATTCCTGCATTGTCCTGGTTTCTCAGTAGTATCAGTGTCCTTGTATCTACCCAGCGTGAACGATTGGTTCAAATCATGTCCACGCAGGCGCAAGTCCCGTTGTCCATGTTGTGAATGTGTTTTTATTCTTCGTGATATACCCACGAAGTGCGGATTTCGCTGGTCAGGACAGCATTTGTTGTTCATCCTGATTTGCTGCTATCTCGCTGCACGAGAGAGATGGATTCGATCCCAGTCTTGTGTGATTGCTTGCAGTTTGCACATTCTCTCTTTGCTTGTGTGAGTTTCCTCACACCGTCTGAAGGTGTGCAGGTTAGTGGGATCAGCCATGGGAAATGAAGGGTAAAGGAATAGGTATGGAGTGTGGGTCTGATAGGATGTGCTTCGGAGGGATGGTGTCGACTGGAAGGTCCGAATGGCCTGCTTCCCGACTCGGTCGGCATTCTTGGATTAAGGGTCAGCTATATTGTTCTGGCCCTGGAGTCACAAGTAGGCAGGATTGGGTAACGGTAGTAGCATCCCCTGCGTAAGGGACATGCATGAATGGGATTGCAGGAAATTAAAGTCATGTTCTCTGTTCCTGAGGTCAGGCTTCCATTCCAGGTTTTATTCGTCGAACTTTAACATTACCAGATCTGTGTCTGAGTCCCCAAGGATGACTAGTTTATTATATAACCACAATACCACCTTCTCCAGGTTGCAGTATTTATTGGGAACAAGAAGCTGATGCTGAGCTGATGCGAGCAAACGCAGATGCTACTGCCAATGTCAAAACACTGATCCAAACAGGAAAATTAAATTTCGAACCTTGACAAAGTTAAAGTCTCCACACGCTTTAGATGCGCCAATCGGCTGTCTCAGCAACATATTCGGCTTATGGCCATAATCTTATAAATGGGGGCAAGTATTCCGTTCCGCCCTGCTTTTGACCAGGAGCTGTCCCAACCCCGGAAATACATGCACCTCTCTCTCGTCATTCCATACCAATTTCCAATTGGATCTTCGTGGTTGCATCACACAATTTCTCTGATCACTGTGGGCAAAGTGATGAAGTAGCCGATGTTCAACTATAATGCTATTGAAGCACGCATTTCAACAATATTCTGCACTCTCTCAGTACTTTCATTTATGGAATGTCCACAGTCTCTGGGGACGCTGAAGTTAAAGATTCGGTTCATTCTGCGTTCCCACATGCCTGTCGTTAAGTTCTGATATTGTACATTCTCCCTGACATTTACTCTGCTACCATACTGGTTGCAGTTTGCAAGCGAGGCCTGTGGAATGCTGTAACCGTTTAGTAGTTCGTATTCTGCGTTGTGATTGTAGCGACCTCGGCTCGAATCCACATCATGGTGCTCATTGCTCTCAAAGTTTTAATTTTGGTGAAAAAGGTAAGTATTAATTGTTTTTACATGATAATATTCTCCGAGGTGATGATTTGTTTTCCATCGAATTTGTTCCCTGATATTTCTGTGTTTCATGGATCAGGATTTAAACCTAAAAGTTATCAAAGATGTCTCTCCCTCACACTCTCCCTAACTCTCTCTTCCGTCCCTTGTCCCATTTGACTGAGGCATTGCACAATCTAACATGCACTTTCACGTTGATACTAGCCAGTCTGTGCCATTGCACTCACTGTTGCTGGGTGACTATGCCCCAATCTCTTCATTGGCACTTTCAAATCATTTGATCTATTTGGATATCGTGGCTGAATGATCAATTCTCTTTTAGCAGCTTTTACTGACATGGACCAGCGATTATTGGAGCGTGAGGCTCAATAAAAGGGCATAAGGAATAATAGGGGAAAAGAGACCCTATTGGAAAAGATCAGCCATGAGGGATTTCTGTGATAGCCTAGTGGGATTATCACTGGATTGTTAGCACAGCAAAGCCAAACAATATTCTGGGGGGACGGGTTCTACTCCCACCACACCACGACAATGGTCGAATGTGTATGCAATAAATGCCTAGAATTAAGAATATGCTAAATCCGTTGTCTGAAAAACCCACCCGTTTCACTGACATCTTTGAGAGAAGAAACCTGCCGTCCTCATCTCGTCTGGCCTCCACGTGACTCCAGACCGCAAGTCAATACATGCTGCAGATCCAACCCCGATGCTGTTGCAGAATGGAAAAAAGGTTCAGTCGACTCATTGCTAGAATTGTCTGCAATTCACACGAGTCCAGGGATGTGATCACACTAGGAAAGGTGCAGGAGAGATTCACTTGGATAGTATCTGGGCTGAAGAGTTTCAGTCATGAAGGGAGACAGGACACACTGGGGTTGTTTGTCACCGTGCAGAGGAGTTTGTGAGAGGTATGGATAAGGTAGATTGAAAGAAGCATTTCCCATTGATGAAAAGATTGATCACAGGGTCTAGAAATTTAATGATAGAGGCACAAAGGTTTACGTACATGTGTAGAAAAGCGGTATAGGCCGAGGGGTGTTCGAATTTGGAACACACTGTCTGGAAGCGTCAGAGAGGCAGCAACCCATATAACCTGAAGAAATATTCAGATGTGAATATGTTCTGCCAATACCTGAAAGGCTATGGGCTAAACGATTCGGTGCGTTAAGCAGTTGTTTTTGACAAATGCAACGACAATGGGCTAAAGTGTCTCCTTTGAAACTGTTGGCTTTAGTAGTATAATGGTTACTGTTGCCGTATATTATGCGGGAGATAGGAGCTCAATTCCTCGCTGGAGCACTGTAAATGTTTTAAAACTGTCGCTCCGTTTCCAAGTGCGGGTTGTTAATGCCTGTCCTTCCATTCTCATGGGACATGTCACAGGAAGGATAGTGCTGTCTGAATCAGCGTGGGGGAGGACTGCAGCTCCTGGCGAGGCAGAGTGTCAGTGAAAGTGCAAACACGTGACTTCTGCAACCTGCACCTTGCATCTGTATTGGGATCTAAAGCATTTAATTGAAAAAAGAAGAAAGCTATAGAGGAAATGGGGTAAACCAATTCAGATGTGAGCACAGAAACATTTTGAGCAGCATCATGAGGAAAACTGGCAAACAGCTCTGAGAAAGAGTTTGTCTTTCAGAACTGTTAGTTCACAGAGGTGTTTTTGTTCCACTTAAGCCCTTAAGACATTGAATAACAATTTAACTGAAGACTTGAAATGTTAGAACGCACTAGGCGATGAGTCACGTACTGGAAACTGTGTTTACAAGCCAGACGTTTGATGACTGATACTGATGCAATAGGCTGAAGGGCCATTCGCCATGCTTTTGAAAACTCAATGACTGTTATTTTTCAACTGAACAGAAAAGGCAAAAGCAAAGTCATCAAGAAAAGTTGCAAGCATTGCCTATGTCTTCCTTGGTGCGGAAGTGTGAAAATTCAGCTCTCAGACTGCTGCTTCCCAATGTTGATTTCCAGTCAGGGAAAAATATTTGTTTTTCCTTCTGAAAATCTGAAATTGAACATGAGTTTCTGACATTACAAAACAGCTAAGATAGCAGTTCTGTCGGAGTCAGTGAGAATTTCATATCGGAGATGAAATCAAATGGGAAGAAATAATGAAATCAGTTGCCTTTGCCTGCTCAGACTCAGTATTACAAAAATGATCCTTATTGAAATATACGGTTTTTTTTTCAAGGATTTAATAAGTTGAATGCAGAAAGTTTGTTTCTGTGACCAAAGCGCCTCGTATTGAATGACTTGGAGATGTTGGTTTTGGACTGGGGTATGCAAATTTGGAAATCACGCAACACCAGGTTATAGTCCAACAGGCTTAATTGGAAGTACTAGCTTTCGGATTGCTGCTCATTCAACAGGTGGTTGAGGACCACGCAGTTGTAAGACTCAGAATTTATAGCACAAGTTTACAGTCTGATCTAACTGAAATTATACTTTGAAAAAAAGCTTGATTGTTTGCTAAGTCACCCATCTTTTAGAATGAGCGGAAAATGTGTTGCTGGTTAAAGCACAGCAGGTCAGGCAGCATCCAAGGAACAGGAAATTCGATGTTTCGGGCCAGAGCCCTTCATCAGGAATCTGTTAGAATGACCATGTTAGCTTCACTTCTTTCACATGTAAAGTACAAAATATTTTATTTTAAAGTTTCATTCGCAGGTGAACTTTAACAACTGGTGTCGGCCCCCCGTGCTGCTGTCTGTTGCATAATGTTTAGACTGATCCTATTTTTTAAAACATGAGTTACCATAGACTTACATGGATTCATGCAGTTTTTGAGCAAAATACAATGTAACTCAGCAAGTACAAATTCACCCCACGTGTGTATGTGTGTGTGTGTGTGTGTGTGTGTGTGTGTGTGTGTATGTGTATGTATGTGTATAGGAGGCTTTCTGTGTGTAGATAGGGCAATGGGATCACCCGTACTGTGACATGAACCCAAGGACCTGTTGAGGTCATCCTCATGGGTACCGAATTTAGCTATCAGCCATTGCATGGGACACTTTTCACTGCTACCTGTTCCGAACCCTGCCTTGGTGGATTGTCACCAGAAAGTCCGAGGTCGAATGTCCTGGACCACTGAAATGCTCTCGAACTGTGAAGGGGCACACTTGTCTGTTGATTGGTGTGCAGTGCCCTTTCATCCGTTGGTGTAGCCTCTGCTCAGTATCACCAATGTACCATGCTTCAAAACATCCTTGCCTGCAGATTGTTTCTTTTTAGATTAGCGTTAGTCTAAACATTATGGCACGGACACAGAACACAGGGACTAACACATTCAAAATATTATCTGAGTTGATACTAATTGTTAAAGTTGACCTGAGAATGTAACTGTTGAAACAAAGTATTGCGATTTACATAAGAAAGAAGTGAACCTAACATAGTCATTCTAATAGATGGAAGATTTAAAAAACAATCAAGACATTTTGCAACGTATAATTTCAGTTACCTCACACTGTAAACTTTTGCTTTCAACTCTGCATCTTACAACTGTGCAGTCCAGAACGACCTGATGATGGAGTAGCACTCGAAAAGCTGATGCTTCCAATTAAACCTGTTGGCCTATGACCTAGTGTTGTGTGATATTTAACTTCGTATTATAATGCGGATCTCACAATTAAAACAGAGATGAGGAAGCATTTATTCTCTCAGACAGTTCTGGATCAGTGGACTTTCTTGTACGGGAAGGTTGTTGAGGAAAGGTGTAATCAGGCTGAGATCAGCAGATCTTCAAACAGCAAAGACATCAAGCATTATAGGGAAAGGCAAGCAAAGACTTAACAAATAATCAAGGGATTTTTCAATATATAATTTCAGTTACGTCACACTGTAAACTTTTGCTATCAATTCTGTTTTTTGCTACTGTGAACTCCACAACCACCTGATGAAGGGGCAGCTCTTCAAAAGCTAATGCTTCCAATTAAACCTGTTGGACTATGACCTGGTGTTGTGTGATATTTTACTTCGTATTAGAATGCGGATCTCACAATTAAAACAGAGACGAGGAAGCATTTATTCTCTCAGGCAGTTCTGGATTAGTGGACTTTCTTGTACGAGAATTCTGTTGAGGAAGAGTCATTAGGTGCAATCAGGCTGAGTTTGGCAGATCTTCAAACAGCAAAGACATCAAGCATTATGGGTAAAGAAAAGAAAGTGCAGTTCAAGGTTATCAGATCAGATATGAAACCATTCAATAGCGGAGCAGACATGATGGTCTGAATGGTGTCTTTCTGCTCCTAAACTTGTTGGCATTAATGTGAAGCTACAAAACCGACCTGAGTAAAATGTGCCAAATTAAAAATGCGAGGACCCCCGCAACACTGAACCGAGGTGAAAGTACAAAGAACAACACACAAAGGGCAGATAATGTGGGTAATTGATTCGGCGTGATCAGTATAGCAAAGTAAACAAGAAAACCGATGTTCAGTATCTACATTAAACGTGGCTCCACGAGGCATGTAGCTAATTCTCACAAACCATCATTCCCCTCCATTTTCCTGTCGCCCTCTCCGTTCTTGATTTAATCTGATTGCAGCTGACATTGCTGATGTGGACCTGTAACATACAGGGAAGTGATTCTGACTGCTGCGAATGATCAGGCAGTATTTCATATTGATTACTGTAAACGTTGACATTTAACAAGCCATGACAGTGAAATCATTGAATCCTCATCCCTATACTACCAGGGAAGATTTCTATTAACACCACGCTGGACACCATGAGATTCGTCATTTTTTTCTGCCATCCTTTTGTGCATGATCCCCTCGGCTCCATTCTGGTCTTGTTGGTTGGTTTACAATACTGAGGCTATCCAGTCATCTGTTGCATTTCAGTTTCTGAAGTATGAGACCTTCTCTCTGAGCTGACAATGTGCTGGCTCAGTGGTGATAGCACTGGTCTTTTAAACTAGAAAAGTGCTTGAAATAGCCCATTCCTATTTTTCATTCCAATAACTTGAGGAAAACGATTCGTCAGGACAGGAAAAAACGGGCGTGAGCAATGTTCCCGTTTGGCAGCAAGAACGAGGTGAGGCAGTACAAACTACAGAGTAATGGGAAAGAATTGGCAAGGAACATTGGGACGGGGGGGGGGGGTTGAATGTTTCCTTTCTTTGCTGTAACCAGACACTGGTGTTGAAGTCTGAAATTGGACAATATCAGCCAAGCAAGTGAAATCTTACTTTATGCTTGTTTTCTCCAGAGGCCTGTGTCACCCTTGGGGAAATGTGTCTGCGTGCTTCAGTCTGTGGGTAAAAATCGGGATTAGTTTCCCAATTGGGTGTGAACACATTTTTCCCATCTCATACTTCAATCCCATTTATTGTGTCTTACGAGATTAAAACGTTCCAGAGAAATTAGCATTGAGATGAACACGTGAAACGTCAGAGTTTCCAATGTTACAGACCAAGTGCTTGGAAATGAGATGATGGGATCCATTTCTGTGCTGTAAACACATGATAATTCAATCCTTTTTGAGGGGAAAATATATGCACTGCCATAATTCCAAAATACTGTGTTACGGAGAAACATGCAACTTCTTCTGCCTTCATTCCTGGTGGTCTAGTGGTTAGTATTTGGCGCTTAAATTGAGTGGCCTGGGTTTCATTACCGTTCTGGAAATCAGGACTTCTTGTTCCTGAGGCATAGAGAGTAGTCCTACCAGTAATCTGTTTAATGCCTTAGATCAGTCAATATCCCAACCCTTGAATGAAGGGAAAAGTGCCTTCCCGCTGTCTGCACAGTCGGACAGTTCATCCTTCATTCTCATCTGATTCCACTTCCAAAGAGTTTCAAAAAAACTGTCAAAACTGAGTTTCGGCTATGGAGTGGGTTGGTTTCTGAAAACGAAATGTACCTATGAGCAATGTGTGGAGCTTTTCCAGGATTGCCCTCTCTGAATGCGCTGGGACATGACTGATGTTCTCAATGATACGGAAGTGCCAGTGTTTGAGTTGGGTAGACAAAGTAAAAAAAAATGCACAGCATCAGGGCATAGACCAACAGGTTTATTTGGAAGCATTACCTTTCAGAGGGTCGCTCCTTTATTAGATGGGAGTCTTTCTGTGGACACTTGAAGTGTGTGTCAACATGCGCGATCTTTTGGAAGATCATCTGGACCTTAAACGACCGTTCGTGGTATCAATTTTACTCATGACTTGGATGTGTTGGTTTTGGACTGGGGTGAATAAATTTAAAAGTCACACAAAGCCAGATTAGAGTCGAAGAGTTGACAACCACCTAATGAAGAAGCAGCGCATGGAACACTGGTGCTTCCAAATATGTTTGTTCGATACAACCTGGTGCTGTGCAATTTTAAACTCTGATTGTTCTTGGTAATGTTTAACTGATCATAGACATTGAAAGAATTTTCATTCCTGTAGATGAAGATTTCAAATATAATCCACCTCAGTGTATCACGAAAGATTAGTTTGGATGTGTGATGAATCTCCACAATGCGACTGCGCCAAGTAAAAGTCGAACCTCCAACCACCTGATCAGTAGCCAGCTATACGAATGGTTGCACCACTGGCCAGATGCACAGCTGAGATTTTACACGCTGCAGAACTGTGGTGCAAACAAGGACAGGAGCAATATAAGTAACAGGCACAAGGTGAATAAAGAACAAAGGTAATCACCATCATTGTGAAATTACAATTCACAATCTGATCAGCCAATTAGTGAGTTCATTGATGATCGAGGAAATTCCATTTTACTTTTTTGCGTTTTCATCATAATTAGAGGTAAACTCCAGCCTAATCGCAACAATGCATTTTCCCATTAATTTTCAGCTTTAGGTTATTTTAATGACCTGCCCGTATTTGCAGGAAACTGAACAGAATGAAATGAGTGAAAACGTCCTTCCGGTGATGTAATCCAGTGCAGAGTCGGCCAGAAAAGAAAAGTCAAAGATTTGAAACATCACTTCCATTTCTCTCTGTAGCAATGCATTTTCCTGAGTTGAATATTTGCAAAACTTGTATTTAATATCTAGAGAATTAATTATTTTCCCGGGACAGATTATTCATAAATCAATTAACGTCTAAGGTGTTGAAACCCATTTTACTTCGGATTAAAATAGTTGAATATCCTTTCCCCCAGTCTAATGTCCCAAGATTCCCTCCTCTTCCATGTAAATGCAAGCTGCTCCAGGTGAGGCTGGAGCTCCCAACCTGACGTTCCATAGCTCCTTGCTGCTCCATGTCAATAGAAGCGGTCCAGTTGAGGTTGGATCTACCAGTTTGATGTCCCAATGCTCCATGCTGCTTCATGTCAATAAGAGCTGCTCCAGATGAGGCTGCATCTCCCAGCCTGAGGCCCCAATGCTCCCTGCTGCTCCATGTCAATAAAAGCTGCTCCAGTTCTGCTTGGAACTCCCAGACTGATGTCACAATACTTCCTGGTCCATGTCAGCAGACGCCGCTCCAGATGAGGTGGGAGTTCCCAACCCTGGCAGCTTACACACTTCTATACCATCATAGAAATACTGCCCACTGACCGTTTCCACCACCAATCTAAACATTGGTGGAATATCCGCATCTTGAGAACTTGATCTTATTTTTAATCACCATCGAATCGTTATTTCCAAAATACATTCTTTCTTAAACGGTATTTAGCAAGTGCATACTGCAGTCAATACGAAGTAACATAATGGTGCCATTTGACGTATGCTCAATAAAAATTACATCCTATTTTTCATGTTGAGTAACTGCTCCTTAGCAAGGACAATGTTTGTAATGAAATCACACTTTTATTCCAGGTGAGGGAATGTGGTTTTTATTATTTAAATTGAACTTGTTTACTGTATAAAATTATCAAAAGATCTCAATTTTAAGACAAAATTGGTAATGTTGTCGTCCACCTTGAAATGTGGTGTCTTCTTCTTTCAGCCACACGTGTATTAGAACGAATCGTTTGTTAATGGCATGTGCATAAAAGACAATTGAAATCATTTTTCATGTTTATGCTGCATAATCTGCGGTTATTGATCCACAGTTTAGGTACAGCCCGTGCAGTTAATATTTGGACTTCTCCAGTTGTTCATAGTTCAATGTGATGCATTCAGTGTGTGCATAACGAGAGGGAGCTTGCTTCCCACATCTTGCGTTTATTTGTGTCTTATGTCCGGCCTTCTTCAATGACGAGAGCAAGGGGGAAAGGGCGAGACCAATGTGTAAGTCTGTCCATGCCCATGCACGGCACCCACATTGGCTATTCTCTACTGTGCATTTACAGCGAGTTCTCGGTGCCCCTACACACACGCCCCTCACTTTTGAAATACCTCCATTGTTTTGTGCTGTCTCACTGTGCTCTTCTCACCAAGATGAATCACTTCTATCCAATCTGCTCCAGATTTCATCAGAAAAAAACACTCATTAAGAATCCCATTGCATAAACATGAACTTCGTATCGCTCTTTATTTCGTTTTCCTGGATCTCTTTCAGATGATAAAAATTCACAGCAACTTGATTTGGAAAAGATAAACGTGTTCCTTTTAATAATCCCAATTCAACCCACATTTCAATGCAGTTTAGGCAACTGGCTCAAATTATTCTTGAGATTTTATAATAGCGTAATGTGTAGAAACTGACCATTGGAGTTCCACTTTCAATAAGACAGCTGTGGTCATCCAAAAATAACAACAATGAAAATCGTCGATAAAAGCGACGAGAGTGGGACTCGAATGCACGCGTGGAGAGCACAATGGATTAGCAATCCATCGCTTTAACTTCTCGGTTATTTCATTATTGAGGCCTATAGATATGTGACCTTATGAAGAAGTGAATTGCGTAAATAATGGAGAACGACAGAGATTTCTCCCTGGTGTTGGTGAAATTATCATTAACCCAGTACAGTTCCAAATGTATGGTCTGACCTCTGGGTTGTGGGGCAAGCACTCTCCCACTGTGGCACTCTTCTCACAGTGATCTGAACAAAAATGAAGAAATGACTATGTAACAAGATCTGTTGAGTTCTGTGACGATTTAAAGTCAACAGAATGAAGAGCCTGTGATAGCAGGAGGTGTTAAGATGTCTGTGAGGAACTGTTTTCCAGCCTGAAGGAGAGGGCCTAGTGCTGAATATCATGATTCGGAACACCTTTCTTCTGATCAGATTTTCTTTTACACGCACCTGTGTCCAGGACAGGCAATCTCAAAATCCTAAATAAGGCTAAACTCACAATTGAATTCAACAATGCAAAACCCTTGATCTGTACCATTTTCCTGGGCCGTGCGACACCAAGTCACTGTATGATCACAGCAACACAGTGAGCAAGTGTCAGAAGGAAAATGTGTGCAGTGCCAGAGCGCATGCTGGGAGCAGTAGGTAACACACGGGGAACTGCATTTTCCACAACAGGAACACTTCCCAAACAGCGGACTGTGGTGGAAGAATTCACAGGGTGTTTATACTTCGGAATTTGATGCCAGAGACACAATGGAGATCTGTCATTGAGCCTGTTCAAGATGAAGATTTTAAGATTTCTACAGATGAAAAGCAAAATAAAAGGCTCATGGGTTAGTGAAGGTAAAAGTTGAAGTTGTACATTTTAACAACTATCCATCTTTGCAATGAGTAGCTCACCACTTGTCTCACACGGGGTCAGAAACATTGGTGAAGATGATCGCATAATCGCAGTTACCAGCCATGGAATCAGAGAAACTCCGTTGCCTTACCGTTAAGGTACAACCAGGAATGTTGAGGCAAGCAGGAATGTGTCGCTCCACTGCTGCCGGTGACCAGTGCATGGTATCTCTGTGCCAGTACAGTCGGCTGTGCTGTGCCAAAGTTTTAGTTCTGAGTCTTACATGGAGCAGCTTCAATTTGTCGTAGTCTTGAGGGGTCCGGATGGCAGGTAATATTGAGCAAAACCAAGTTTATGGGAAAGTAACAGTTTTTGTGGGTTATGAAACGACCTTTTCTGGATTGTGACTCCTTGATCAACAAACATACTGCAAGCATTTAAAACATGAAGAGACATGTGTGGAGAGAGAGCCGAAGACGATTATTCAGCAGATGGATGACGTTTCCCATGTTCACTGCGTTAAATTCCGGGAAAATAGATGTTGAGCTGGTTTCATGTTATGCAGTTTGTTGCAAACTCACAAAGGTCACTGTAATAATAATTTAAAAAATTAGACATCGCATAGGACCGTCTGAATATCGTATTTAATTTTGGTCTGAGCATCTTTCAGCTGAAATGATGTGCTGGTGAAAAGTACAGAGGTTGAAAAATACAAACAAAGACAGAGTCTACTTTTTGGTGGAGATAAGAAAGCATGAAATGCACCTAACATCATGTGAATGTGGTCAAATCTTTAAATTAGGCGTTGCGTCTCCAAGTGCCGATTCAATTGCTACTCATTTGGATGTAGCTTCTGTCTGCAGTTATTTTAGGACATCAGCCCCATTTGCATTGCTTCACCTTGCACAATACGCTACACCTTTCAAATCCATGAACTTTTTATGTTCAATCTTATGCAGCTGTGCGTGTTCGTGAAATGCATTTGTGTCTGAGTAAAAGCCAAATTCGAAATTAATCCACACCCACACTTTTCCTTTCTTTCAATGGTAAATTCCCTCCTTGTATGTTAGTTGGTGCATCTTTTAAAACACTATGAAATCAGAAATCTAAGCTTTAGTTCCAGAAAGTCATTTAGGATTTGAATAACATTATTGAGTGGAAGAAACTCTCATCCAATCTTTTCTTAATCATTCACTAGTGGTTTTGAATCTCTAACTGAAGCTGTTGATTCGGTAAAAAGAGGGAACATCCACAATTTAATCACTTCAAAAGTCCCATTATGTAAAAAGCTCATTTGTTTCCGTTTAAACTTGCGTGTTTCTGGTCCAGCATTTCCACACCTCGTGAATAAACATCTTCATTTTCTCTATCATGCCGATGAAACCATTTATATCCTTTTTGATGCTTTGTCTCAGTAAACCCCGTCCCTGGGATTCTTAATATCTTGTTATCCAGGAAGCAGTGTCTGTGCCCTTTCTAAATTCTTTACATGTCTTTGGTGGAGAATGAGGACACGGATTACACACAAAGCTCCCACTGCGGGTGACCTAAAGATTTCAGAGTTATGCGATTAACTCTTTGCTTTTTAAATATGATTTCTCTAAATCTCCATGACCTGAGTGAGTGTCAGCTATTTCTAAAGGTAACTGAAGTTCAAATACATCGTAGCAGGGCTCTAATCATTCCAGTGCAGATTGATTCTGGACAGTAAATATCAGTACCAAAGTCCACCGTGGATCTGAATTCAACACTTTCCACGTCGTAATTATCGTAGCTATTGTGTATCTTATTTCCGTGTTCTTGCCCACTTTGTTCATCACGTCATGTGTCCTTGTATTGAGTTCTACTGAGTGATTAATTTGTGAATGGAGACATTTCTTTCACCTCTCATTCGAAACTCCATGGAGCATTGAATAATTATACACATATGCTTCCAGAGGAAAGCCCTGTCATTATTGGGATGAATCAGTGAACATTGCCCAAGTATCCTCGAAGGCAAGGATTTCTTTCTTTAGTTTAGGAGAACATGACATCACTGAACCCATGTGTGCGTTCATTAAGACTAAAACAGTTGCAGCAAGACTTTCAGACTAAGACTTTGTAATCTGTTTGTATTGCTTGTGCCATAAGTTACATTCCACATTGTGCTATGTTTGTGAATGATAGCATTTTCTGAATTTTGAGCAATGACATTTAAATTTCGTCAGAACACTATCATTCACTGTTCTCTCTTTCCCTTCCGGTTACCCATGTAATAATCTATATTTTCTCTGTTTGTCTTACTTTTTCAACAATTCAAACAATCTCGCTCCTGATTACCAATCCGAGAGAATACCATAATTTTGTGCAACTGTAGGGCGCGGTAATCAAGTGGAAAGGCATTGGTCGCGTGAACCAAGTAGCAGTCGCGGACTGTTGCAATCTGGTCGTTCTATCACAGTCATATTCAAAATATTTAAATAATCTTGAACCAAATCATATTGGTTGAAAATAAGAAAAAACACGAAAGAACTGTCGCTGTTGAAAATCAAAATAAAACAGATTTTGCAGGGAAAGTTCAGAAAGTCTGGCAGCACCTGTGGAGGGACGAAATCAGTGGATCTGAAATGTTAACCATGATCCATTTGCGCAGATGATGCCAGGTCTGCTGAGGTTTTACAACAAGTCATGTTTTCGTTTAAGCTGGCAGATGTTACAGCAGCTTATGAAAACAGTGCTTTCTGAAGGCAAACAGACAGCACGGACCTGGTAGTGTGAAATGAAACCAGAATGATGAATAGTCGACAATGTGATGCTGGAAAAGCACAGCAGTTCAGGCAGCATCCGAGGACCAGGAGAATCGACGTTTCAGGTATAAGACCTTCATCAGGAATGAGGATTGTGAGTCGACCTGAGGCAAACTGCTGAAGCCAGGCGCCAACTCGCCGACACCTTTTCCTACTGCCCACGATCACAGCCTCACCTCCCACCGTTTCCCAGACCATCACAATCTCATCACCTCTGGGGAATCTCCCATCCACAGCCTCCAACCTCATTGTCCATGAACCCCGCATTGCTCGATTCTACCTGCTTCCAAAGACATGTTGTCTCAGCCTGCGACTGTCCGAATCAACTCATCTCTTCCTACCTCATCACCTTCCTGTCTCCCCATTCCAGGAAATCCCCAACTACGTTCATGACACCACATATGCACTTCACCTGCCCCAAAAGTTTTGTTTCCCTGGTCCCCAACGCGTCATTTTCACCTTGGACATCCAGTCCCTGTACGCATCCATGTGCCATGACGGAAGTTTCCAAGCCTTCTGTTTCTTCATCTCACCCCATCCCAATCAGTACCTTTCCACCGACACCCTCATCCACCCAGCTGAAATGGCCCTCACCCTTTACAACTTCTCCTTCCAATTCTCGCACTTACTCCAAACCAAAGGGGTAGCAATGGGAACCCGCATCTGACATAGCTATGCCTGCCTGTTTATCAGATGTGTGCAATTGTCCATCTTTCGCAGTTACACTGGCACCACTCTCTACTTGTTCCTCTGCTCCATTGATGGATACATTGGCGCCAATTGCTACTCCCATGAAGAGGTTCAACAGTTCACCAACGTTACCAACAGCTTTCACCCCGACCTCACATTCACCTGGACCATCTTGGCAACTTCCCTTCCCTGCCCAGCCGTGTCCATCACCGCGTCCAGCGAATGACTAATTACGGACATATGCTGCAAGCCCACTGATTCCGACAGTTACCAACACTACACCTCCTCCCACCCCAACGCGTGTAAAAACGACATTCTTTATTCCAAATTCCTCCGCCTTCACCATATCTTTCCCAAGATGAAAAATTTCACCTCAAAAAGTCCCAGTTGATCTCCGTCTTGCATAGTCGCTAATTCCCTTCCCACGTGGTTGACGATGCCCTCCAATGCATTTCTTCCACTTCACACACCACCGTCCTTGAACCCCAACGTCCCCGCAACAAGGACAAAACCACATGGTCTTCAACTTGCACCTCATCAACCTCCGCATAAAACACATCATACTCCACCACTTCTGCCATCTCCAAACAGACCCACCATCAGATATATATTTGCCTCCCCACCCCTATCAGCATTCCAAAAAAGACCATACCCTCCTCGAACCCTTCGTCAGGTCTACGATCCCAATAAGCCCGCATTCCACTACTGGCATCATTCCCTGACACCTCAGGTAGGCTAAAACCAGCGCCCACACCACTCCACTCCTCTCCGTCTGAGGCCCGAAGGGCTCCTTCCACATCCATTATAAATTCACCTGTACCGCTTCCAATGTCATCTACTGCGTCCGTTGCACCCAGTGTTGTCTCCTCTCCATCAGGGAGACAGAACGCCTTCTTGCAGATCATTTCAGAGAACATCTCTTGGACACCTGCAACCACCAACTTCACCCTCCCATAACTGAACAATTCAACTCCCCCTCCTACTCCGTAAAAGACGTACACCGCCAATCTATGGAGGAGGAATGCCATATATTCAGTCTTGGAACTCTGTAACCTCAAAGGATTAGTGTGGATTTGAACAGTTTCCTCATTTCCCTTCCCCCAACTCCCAAGCCTCCAAATTGGCACCGCTCTCTGGACCCCATTTCATCACTGCTCCTTCTGACCTCTCATCTTCTTCACATTCATCCAACTATCGTTTTCCCAGCTGCCTCCCCATAACCCCACACTCCTCCCATTTATCTCTCAGACCTCGGAGTGAAGATTCCCCTGGATTTCAGTGATCAGAGTGTTAATATGTTTTGTGTTTATTTTGAGTGAGGGCAGGCTGGATCGGAGACGAGCACTTAACAACTAAGCAACGGGAGCGTTATCAGATAGCGAAATTAGGACGGGCTGAAGTGAAGTGGAAACATCTGTCAGGAGATGGGTGAGTACAACTGCATCACATCACGCAGACTTTAAAAGACATGCAAATGGAGCAAATCAACTTCAGTGCAGGCACAATGACAGGTAAAGTGGAAAGGAGACAATAAAACACACTGAAATGGAGTGGAATTATTTATCAGAAAGGATTGAATATTTAAGCTACATTACATACAGACTGTCATCAAATTGGAAAAAGGAATTTCCTGCAGTGGAACGGTGATATTTCCCTGTGACACCTTCTGTAGCAGCGTGGCCAAGTGAAAGTATGATAGGCCCATCAATCAGAATTCAATACTTCAAAGCTCTCCTCTGCGCTGTAAAACACATTTGCTGCTCCTGTATTCAGATCTCAATTGCTTCACAGTGTATCTTTTTCTGCTTCCTACATCACGTAACCACTTGAAACTGATCCAATCACCAATGTTTCTACTTTAACCCAACTTTTGTCGCTCTCGAGCTGACACAGGTATGCATGACCAATTGGCCTTTTGAGTGCTCTCATTCTGGCGTGATCTGAATGATGATGTGCGCTTTGTCTGATACGCAGGACACACTGTAGAATTTCCCCACGCGGGACAGTGCTGTTTATCCCTTTCCAGTGGACTGAGCTGCCTCCATTTGAAGAGCTGTTTTCATTGGTAGAGTATCACACAATAACAGTGAAGATGTTTTGATGTCATCCTCGAAGGTACATGCTACAAAAAGCTGAAGACTGCGGGAAACTGAGTGCTTGGCGCTAACACAAAGGCCCAGCGGGAGACTGGTGGGCCCATAAACCAGAAGTTAATGGATAAAAATATTATTATTTGAAGAAGAATCCGATTCAGACCACCATAGTAACACCTCCTGGGGAGAAAATGGACAGAGGTGAGCGGACAGTCTCAACTGGTTCCAGTATTTACAATCTTGGTCGGTGTGACACCAGAAGTAGAAATCCAGAACTGCTTATCTTGCTTCTGAACAACAGGTTAGTAAATTTTGACAAGCTTAGCTATTTCTTCCTGGTATTCATGAAATGATCAAGAGCAGAGTACGGTTCCATGACTTTGGTCTGGCTTCTGTGTTATGGGCCGAGGGCACTTCCCTGTGATATTCTGCTCACATGTTCTAAACACACACAAAGAATTGATGCAGTGACAAGATCTGCTGAATCGAATTCCGTGAAGAAGAGAAGTCAATGGAATGAAATGAGCCAAAAGAGCAGGAATGTTGCAAATAATTTTCCAGACTCGAGGAGAGTGCATAGTGCTATTTCCAGGTGTTAATACCTGTACGTGTAGACTGAATCAGTGTTGGGTGTTCTTGCACTGCATCTTTTGTATCATGGTGCAAAAGGACAAAACTTCTGTATAGAGGGGACAACTTCACAATCCTCAATGAGGCAAAACACACAAATGAGGTAAACAACAGAGTAACCACACAAAATGGTGCTACGCCATGGGATAAGCTTTCCTGATCAGATTTCGCTGAAAATCCCTCTTTGTATAATTCCTGAGTCTGATTCGAACAGTGAATGGTGGATGTCAATACAAACTGCTCTGATCTCACAACTTCAGCATTTCATTCGCTCCCTTATGTATGTCTGGCAATTGTAATTGATCCCTCACTGTGTTACTTCTGCACATGCAGAGATTTAATAACTATAAGAACAACATGCATGTATGTGAGTGGGATTTGACACGATGCTGTTTCAGCCGATCGATTCCGCTGTAACTGAAATTGCTTTCACCTTTCCTGTGTCAGTAATAAGTTTGCATAGCTCAGTGGTGAGTTTTCGTGCATTGAATTGGACCCAGCATCCTTTCGCAGGTCGCAATTTACTGCGGTATAAAGACATAATAAAAGGCACGGGCAGCGTTTGCTAGAAGATAAAGAAGTTAGGAATGACATGGCCAGAGTTCACTTGATGCCGTGTCAGTAGAAGCGATGGAAATGAGGCTTACTGGGAGATAAAGCCACTAGAAAAGAAAAGAAGAGGTTTAATGGGATAGTGGGATAGATAAAGATTAATGTTATGTTATACTTAGTTATGTTCGAAGAGAGGTTATCCATCTGATGTGAAGTTGTTAAATGTAAATACAAGAGAAATCCCCTCCTTTAGCTGAGTGAAAACTAGAGGTTAGAGCTTTAAATCCAACAGGGCACGACAAAGAAGTTTGGAGTAGGCATTTTTTATTTTGAGAGTTATTGAATTCGGAGATCACTTTTCAAGAATAAAAACAGTTTAGGAGCTGATTCCAGAATATTTGAAAACCGCGTGCAGGCACACAAGGAGTGAATTAAACAGCGACAGTGATTCTGGGCTGCCAGGTTGGGGATGCAAAAGGGAAACACTCTCAAATTGATTAACATTCATAGGAAATAAATTGCGTAACATCTGCAACTGAAAATGTTATGTAGAGGATGAGCTGGTGGAGTTGGAAGGTGCAGCTCTCCTTCTACATGAGACATTACATAATGTAAATGCACTGAGCTGTCTGGTTTAGCTCTGAATTGTATGGAAGTCTGTTAGCTCAGTTCGCTGACTAACTGTTTAGTGAGAAAAGTGAGACCAACATTGTGGGATTAATTCTCTCACTCTCTCAGGTTTCCACAAAGATCATCATCTTCACCGCTTACCTGATCTGTAATACTGTGGTGCCTCTCGTGAGCAAAATTTAGCCTGTCGACATCAAACATCATTATCATTGCCATCTGTTTCCTTGTACATGTGGTCACAAGCAACCGAAAGGGGAGTGAGTCCATTTAATACTCTTTGATCACCACTTGGAAAATCCTGCGACAAGACTCAACCTTATTCCAGTTTGACATCCTGTTCCTCCCAACAGCAAAACTACTTGTCCAGGTCATTTACCAGGTTTACTGACAACATTCAAACTCCACAAGGTGATAAATCTAATACTTTCTATTGGTTTATTGAGTTGTGCAGATCGCAGGAAATGGAAGGATATGAAACGAGTTAAATAGACTTTCCCAGGATGTAATCCAGTGTTGGGTCAGCGATTTGAGGAAGGTCATCAAGCTGAAAGTTAACCTCTGCTCCTCTATCCAGAGATGGATATTCACCTGGGGAATATTTTCAGATTTCCACTTAATAATTGTCGTTTTTCCTAAATGCAAATTATCTCTCCACGTCAGACACTGGTGTTTTCAAATAAATGCTACTTTACTCAACATTGTTTTCAACTGCGTTTCAGTGTAATGCTTCAATAATCCCGGGTCAATGTCAGTAACAGCATCTTTAGATTAGCATTGAACTTGCAACCTTGGAATTTGACGCACCTTTAAGCACGAGATGCTGACCAATTGCGTGACTGGAGCCGCAGAGAGCGAATCTGTCAAGTGACCTACACGTACCTGGAGAAATTTAACTCAACTACTTTACTACTGCTTCGATGATTAGATTCCCTACAGTATGGAAACAAGCCCTTCGGAATAACAAGTCCACACCAACTATCCGAAGAGTAAGCCAATCAAATCCATTTCCCCTCTAACAAATGCACCATGGCCAATTTAGAGTGGCCAACTCCCCTGACCTGCACAACATTTGGACTGAGGGAGGAAACTGGAACACCCAAAGGAAACCCACGCAGTCCCAGGGAGAACATGCAAACTCTACACAGATAGTAGACCGAGGCTGGAATCGAACTTGGGACCCTGTTGAGGCAGCAGTGTTAACCATTGAAACACAACACTGTGGGATCTTTGTTGGTGATGTCCTGCCCCACTGATACCTCAGTCACTCACCCTGCTTCATTTCCCTGAACCATCTGGTTCTGTAATTAAAGCTAATGCCGACAAGGTGAAACTGACATGAAACTGTGATTACTGAAGTATCAGGTTCACGAAAACGATACAAAAGGGACACAAAAATGTGAAAAATAGACTGCATTGAAAAATGGGTTTCTGTTGGTTCCTACGTTGTCAACAGACAATGCTACGTTGCCGCTGTTGCAGGGCATTTCCTTCGATCAGCTTCAATCGGCACAGAATTCGAATCAATGAAACTTCACCAATTTCCTTCTGAATGTTCATACAGGTAACAAGAAACTTATTGTATTCGTCAATAATCTTCACCATTTCTACATCCAAGAACACGTTACACAGTTCCCATGAATATTGAAGATGTAAGAATGGTATGCAAGAATAAACTCAATTACAGTTTAAATTGTAAAGGAGGAAGAATGCACAGAAAGACTCAGCATGTCAAAAATTCATGTGACCAGAACTGGAGCCCAGCAGAGTAGAAAACTGTCCATGAATCCTAATATCCACATGTTTGCTTGCTCCATGTGCCCAGTTGGAAACCTGTGTGAAAGAGCAAGCAGTCTGACAGAGCGCCTGAGTGAATCCTTCACTATCTGATCTGAAGCTGCAATAGGAGCTGTCTACTCTGGCTGTGAGAGCGATGGTGTAAAGGGGAGGACTTTGATATTCCATAGTGTCGATTCACATTGCCCTCATCAGGTTATTGTTGAAAACCTTCTCTAAGAAACAGCACAGAAAGTGGGGAACAGGAGGAGGCTATTCCAAAACCCTGTCCTAAACGCCGTTTGATATCATCATGGCTGATCAAACACGTCAGCGTCTTTCACCATCGCACCCACAACAACCTGTCACACAATGGGATAAAGACATTTAAGCAATCGACATTTCTCTGCAACGTTGGGAGGGAAATGTTTTGACAGACAGAAAATTTCTGAACGAAATTTGCAGGTTTTGAGGATGAGCATCTGATCCTGGTCTGATCATGTTTCAAACGGTGCGATTCTGTAAAAACCTTACAATCTAGAATGTAAGGAATTTCCTCTGATCAGTAGCAGGGACGAAACCGTCAGACCTCAGGAATTGGCGAAGAATCAGTACAAAAATCAGTGCATCGGGTGAAAATTGAACTAAACTCCAATTCTGGTGTGGTTCAAACCCACAAACATTGAATAGCAAAGTTCCCAAAGTTGTAGAAATCTAACACGCTTTTCATTATGCCACAAAGCTGCGCTCGCCACAATTTTACTGCATCCGAATTTGTGATTGTCGTGGACAAAATGTCGACAAACGTCAGGAGATGCGGAGAGTGGTTCAGGATCTTTTATTTGCAAACAAAAACAGTCACATTCAGAAAGCAAATTCTTGAATGCCCCCGAACCTCAGTATCCATGGCATGGACTCGTCCAGTCATTGGTATGCACAACATGGAAACAGACCCTTCTGTCAATCCAACCTAGTCCCAACTGCCAGTACCTGAACCATATCCCTCCATACCCTTCCTATTCAAATGCCCATTCAAATGTCTCTTCAGTTTTGCAATTGATCAACCTTCGTCACATCCTCTGGCAGCTCATTCCATACACGTACCATTCTCTGCATGAAAATGTTGTCCTTTAGGTCTCTATTACATATTTCCCCCTCACGTTAAACCTACGCCCTCTAGTTCAGGATTCCCCGACCCCAGGGAAAAGTCTTTGTCTATTTACCCTATCCATGCTCCTCATAATTTTGTAGACCTCCATATGGTCACCCATCAGCCGTCGATGCTCCAGGGAAAACAGCCGCACCTTGTTCAGCCTCTCACTATAGCTCAAATCCTCCAACTCTGGCAACATTCCTGTTAATCTTTTCTGAAACCTGTCAAATTTCACAACATCTTTCTGAGCAGAAGGAGATCAGAATTTCACGCAATATTCCAACAGTGGCCTAACTAATGTCCTGTACAGCCGCAATATGACCTCCTAATTCCTGTCCTCTGACCAATAAAGGAAGGTATACCAAAATGCCTTCTTCACTATCCTATCTACCTGCGACTCCACATTCAAGGAGCTCTGAATCTGTACTCCAAGGTCTCTTTGTTCAGCAACACTCCCTACACATTACCGTTGAGTGCATAAGACCTGCTAAGATCTGCTTTGTCAAAATGCAGCAGCTCGCATGTATCTGAATTAAACACAATCACTTCTTATATTTTCTTTAATCATGGTTTTTTAGCTTATCAGAATGCTCAACTGTGTTAGTCAGAATTACACCACTCCAGCTATACAATAAATCAATGGTGTTACTTCCCATTGTCGTTCTACTTCTATCACTAAGTTTTTTTCCTAATTCTACTAATATTATTTTCCTGTCACTATTAGGTATTTTACTGCCACCTGTGCTACAATGATCTTCCATCCCAGACTAACCTGTCATGATTAGATATTCAGCTACCCCATCTATCACAATATTTTCCAGTCGAAGCGGACTCTACGAACCACTGATTAGATATATAATGTCATATCCTGCTACAAGCGTCTCAAGCAGGCTGACTCTACTATCAATTAATTATTTAAAGTCATGCCCTTCGTAGTTATTATCCCGACTTGTCCCAATCAGCCATGATAATATTTTGTAGGCCAGGCTGACTCTATTAATTGTTATTATGTCAGCCTGCCATATGAACCTTTCAACCCCAGTCTGACGCTGATAATTGGTGTAGGAGCATTCCGCTATTCTTATCCCATCCTGCCACATTGGCCCCATCCGGCCCCAGTGACTTTTTGACCAGTGTAGCATTCTGCAGACCCCTTTTAACAGATCGCCAGTAGTTTCCATGCCTTTACCTTTCCCATGAATTCATGCTCTGTATTTTCTGAACAGTATTCGGATATTTCATCAGACATCTGTTTATCTTCATCCACTTTCCAGTAGCTGGTCCTTACCCATGTGTGCTCTAGCTTCTCAAGTATTCAGCTAAATGCTCCTGAAATGTTTTCATGACTCATAGTTTTACCACGCGTTCAAACAGTGAATTCCAAATAAATAACACTCTCAGATTGAAAATGTTCTTCCAATATCTCCTCTGAACATCCTCTGCCTTGCGTTTAACAGAGATTTCTGTTTGTTACCTCTTCGCATGAGAAGTTTATTCCTATCACACATACCATTCTCCTTAATGTGCACCTTAATCACTTCCGCACTCAGCTTTCTCCGCTCTGAGATAAAGAGCTTGAACTGTGCATCGCCTATCTTAGCCATGGCGATAGTGTCATGCTGGAAAAGTATCGCAGGTCAGGCAGCATCCGATGAGAGGGAGAATCGACGTTTCTGGCAAAAGTCTTTAATCAGAAATTAGTCTTGTGGGTGGGGACTGAGAGTGAAATGGGAGAGGGTTGGGGTTGGGTGTAAGGTAGCTGGGAAAGCGAATGTTGAATGGAGGCGGGGTGAAGGTGATAAGTCAAAGGGAGAGAGATGAATGGGTCCGGAGGGTAATGCTTAGTTCGTTGCTTCAGACGATGACAAAGTTGGGGGGAGGGGAAATGATGAAGCCGCTGAAATCCACATTTATCCCGTGTTGTTGCTGGGTCCCAAGGTAGGATATGAGGCGTTCATCTTCCAGGCGTCAGGTGGGAACGTTTTGATGGTGGCTTATGCCTGAAACTTTGATTGTCCTGCTCTGCAATTCACATAACAGGAGAGATGTGAAAACCAAGGACTGAAAAAAAGGAGAAAAACGCATAGATTCAGATTTAATGGAATTCGACACAGTACGGACAGAAACCTTGTGGCCAGTTGAATCTGCACTGTGCCGTGGAAAAGATTCACACTCCCCCACCCTATCTTTTTAAACCCGCACTTGTGATCCACCTACAAAATTAGAAATTTCTCCAAAAGCTCAGCGAGTCAGGCAGCATAGAACATAGAAAACTACAGCGCAGTACAGGCCCTTCGGCCCTCGATGTTGCACTGATCCTACACTAGCCCACTGTACTCCATATGCCTATCCAATGCCCGTTTAATTGCCCAGAAAGAGAAAGAGCCCACCACTGTTACTGGCAGGGCATTCCATGAACTCACGACTAGCTGAGTAAAGAATCTACCCCTAACATCTGTCCTATACCTACTACCCCTTAATTTAAAGCTACGCTCCCCTCGTAATATCTGACTCCATACATGGAAAAAGGTTCTCATGGTCAACCATATCTAAACCCCTAATAATCTTGTACACCTCTATCAAGTCACCCCTAAACATTCTTTTCTCCAATGAAAACAGCCCCAAGTGTCTCAGCCTTTCCTCATATGATCTTCCTACCATACCAGGCAACGTCCTGGTAAACATCCTCTGCACCCGTTCCAGTGCCTCCACATCCTTCCTATAGTATGGCGACCAAAACTGCACACAATACTTCAGATGCAGCCGCACCAGACTCTTATACAACTGCAACATGAATCATCATCAGTGGAGAGAAATCAGAGTTAGCATTGCGAATTCAAAACAGTTCCGAGGAAGGGTCTGTTGACCTGAAATGGTCATTCTGTTTTCCCCGAGCTGCAATTCTGACTTTTGTCTCTTATTTACAGCACTTACTGCCCATTCAGATTTTGTTTGCCATTTACCTGAATTGGACACGTTTGCATTGTGGGAAAGAATCAGAGCAGCCAGAGGAAACTCACACGGGAGAGAGAGAGCAAGAGTGTGCAAATTCCACACAGTCAGTTACACAAGACTTGAACCGAAGTTGAACTGACGCTGAATGGCGCAGTTCCACTCACTGATCCTTCTCAACATACAAGCGCACGCCCTGGAAGTGAATTGAACCCGACCTCACGCAGTGACAGGCGGTGGTACGTCCCACGAATTCTATGCAAAAAGAAGCCTATTTGTTCAGACTGGAAATTAACGTTCGCTTAACTATCCAAACTCTTTTTTCAAATTACTTGGCCTATAGCCTTGTGCGTCTTGGCATCACAAATTCACATTTGAAAGTTATGAGGATTTCTGCCTCTGCAATCTTTGCATGCACTGAGTTCCAGATTTTATTCAACAGCTGTTTCAAAACATTTGTCTGCGCATTCACTCAAATCTTTTCTCTTCTATTTTTAAATCTATGCCACCCTACCCCTCCCCCGTGATCGATCTCACCAGCAAAGAGAAACGTGTATTTCAGTTTATGCCATCCACATTCATGATTATTTTGTACATCTCAATCATGTTTCGTCCCAACCTCTTCTGCTCTAAGAAAAACGGATACAGTCTATTCAATTTTTCTTCATCACTGAAACTCTCCTACCCAGACAATATTGTGGTAAATCTCTGCTGCATCATTTCCAGTTTTATCATATACGTGCTATCATGCGATTTGCAGAACTGCACACAACAGACAAGATAGAGCTAAACGAGCAAGTGAAATAAATGATGTAGAAGTCCACAGAAAGAGGTATTTTCGAATAAATTTTCTTTTCCTCAGTGCTTCCCTGTATCATTTTCCAGAGCCTGATGTTCCAATAATCTCTGGTCTATGTGGTCAAAACTGCTACAGGTGAAATGATGTCACAACAATTGTATCGAAATAGATTGACTGGTTTGAAGGCGAGCACGTAGTTCTTCTATGACGGCACAGAGGCGCATGAAATGCCAAAGCTGGGAGTGCACCTGGTCAAATATGGGGAGGAAGGACATATTTGTCTCCGTTTATTAGATTATTACGATACAACAGCAGCATTAACCGCACTGCAGAGTAGCTCAGCTGAAGCGTGCTGGACCCTGAAGCGAGAAGTCAATTAATTGAAAGCATTCTCTGAAATTGTCCTTAACAGTGCACTGTTTTGTTACTTTGATAGTAAATCCTGTATTTGATCACATCGTCCTCACATCAGCCGCTTACTCCCAGTAAACATTCCAATTCAGCGTACATCACTTTCATTCCGACACAGCCACATGCTATGTTCTCATTCCCTCTGTGATAATTAGAAATGACAATGTCAATCTCTGAGATACAGCAATGTAGCATGAAGTTGGCAGAGCAGTAACAAAAAAGAACAAATAACAGAGAAAATGTGCAGCCCAGGAATAGAGACTTTGGACGTCAAAGCCTGAGCTGATTCAAATCCACTGTCTAAATCTATCAACCAATTGCGAAACATCTGTATCCTTCTGCATCCCACCTACTCTTGCATCTGTCCAGGCGCACCTGAAATTAATCTACTGTGATTGCCTCTCCTACCTCTGCTGGAAACACAATCCAGGCACCTACCACGCTCGGTGTAAAACACTTCCAACGACTATCTCTCTTAAACGTTTCAACTTTCATCTTGAATGTGTCACCTCTCATTATTGAATCCCTCACCTTGAGAAAAAGCTTATCCCTATCCACCCTGGCTATACACTTCATGATTTTGTAGACAGCAATCGAATAGCCCTCAATCTCGTTTTATCTAATGAAAACAAACCTGACCTACTCAACCTCTCTTCAGACCTAGCATTTCCATATCAGGCAACATCCTCATAAACCTTCTTTGCACCCTGTCCTAAACGCCCACATCGTTTTGGTAATTTGGCGACCAGAACTGTACACGGCATTCTAAATGCGGTTGAACCAAAATCTTGTACAATTTTAACATGACCTGCTAGCTTTTACACTGAATGCCCGGTCCGGTGAAAGTAAGCATGCCATCTTACTTCTTGTCCACTCAATCCCCCTGTGCAGCCACCTTCAGGGTTCAAAGGACCTTAACCCACAGATCTCTCTGCTCATCAACATTACCCAAGACTCTTCCGTTTACAGTATACATGGCTCTAGAATTGGACTTCCCAAAATGCATCACCTCACATTTGCCTGGATGCAACTCCATTTTGCTCTTCTCCGCTCAACTGTCCTGTATATCTATATTCTCATTCATTCTTTGATAGTCCGCTATGCTTTCTGCTACTCCACCAATCTTCGTTCATCTGCAAATGTAATGGTGATATTTGGGCTCGTAACCCTTGGCGACCGGAGCATTGCAGCTGCTCGTAATTAGATTCGATGAATAAAATCTGGAATATAAACCCGCTCAGAGGAAGAATGACGAAAAGTTTTACGTTGCTGAAAACCCATTCATCATGTCCCTTCAAGAGGGAATTCTGCCGTCCTTAACGAGACCTGCCAGCATATGTCATGTTTAGAAGTTTACAGACCATGCAACAATTGGTCATGTAGTTAACTGTGAGGAAAATATCAGGGACCGCAGGGATGTATCATTCAGGTGGAAGGGAAAACCGGCGAATGGAATTGAATCCAGACAAATAAATGACAATTAATTTGGGGAGTTGAAACAATAGCAGTAAGGATTCTGAGTGGTGTACAGGAAGCAAGAGATGTTGGAGTGAACATTCAGAGATCTTTGAAGATTGTTGGAAAGGGAGATCAGTTGTACGAGAGGCTTTTTGGATATTTTCTATTGTTGACCACAGGCTCAGGATGATATTCGATCTTTAGCAACCGCCAGTTTAGGAATAACTAAAGGAATGAGCACAAGTCCGGTCAATGCAATAATCAACATCTTTAAAAATTGGAAAATAAAAGGTGAGGGCTGAAGTATAACTCTTTGCCCATCAAGACCGCTTCACCACTCAATGAATTTACCACTGATACCTCTCCATGTCACGCTGGTATGTGCCTTGGAGGGTAATTTGTAAATGGTGACGTTTCAGTGCATCTTCAACTTTGTCGTTATAGTCGGTACAGTTTTTGAGCTTTGACGGCTCTGTCAACAAAACCTGGATAACTTACTTCAGGGAATCTTCTAGGAGGTGCTCTCTGCTGCAAATGCGCCTTCGCAGTTCAGGGAATAAATATTCCAGTGTTGAACAATGTACACTTATGTGACTGTATTGTCGTGGAGTGTTTCTAGTTCCTTCAGTGGTATTGAAACAGCACCGACAGAGGCAAATGGAGAGGGTTCTGTTAAACATTTAATTTCTGCGTTGCAGACAATGTGGCCTTCACGGAGACAAGAGTTGAGTAAATAATCAAACAGAGTCGACCGACGGACATTTTGTTTTGTAGTCACCTTCTTTATATGGGCGATCCCGTTCCATTTCTCCTAAATACTAGCTCACAGGACAATTCCATGAAGGAATTGAGTTACAATGAAGCCACTGAATGTCAATTGAATATGATTAGATTCACATTTGTCAGAGAAATCAATGCTGTATTTGGTCCTTCTATGCATCAATCCCATTCCAATCCCTTACTGATTTCAAGTTCCAATTCCCGTCTGCGCCTGAAATTTCAACCCATTTCCTCGCCGAAATTGCTCCAGTTGCTTTAATAATATGTAAGGACGTTCCAAGGGACAGCGGAGATTTACAAGAATGTTGCCAACTCTGTATAAAATGCAGCTTCGTGAAATTATTGGTTAGGCTGGGATTATTCTCGTCGTAACAAAGAAGGTGGAGGGGAGAATTATTAACGTTCAATCGACGTGGAATCTTGACGGGGAGAAACGGGCAGGTGACCTGCCCCATGCTGTGAGGAAAGAACCAGAGGACATAATCTCAGAATTAGACATTGCCCATTTAATTCAGAAATGAGGAGTAATTTATTTGCTCAGGGGCCAAACAATCTGTGGAATTTTTTAGCAACCGGTGTTGACACTGTATCGTTGGGCATTTTGAAATTGTGCCAGATAGTTAATCAGCAAGATAATAAAACTTTGTCGCGGTAAGTAAGCGGAAAGGAGTTAAAGAGTATCAGATCAACCATGATTTCTTTGAATGGTGTGGCAGACTCCATGGGCTAAATGGCGGACTTCCACTTGTTTAACATTTGGTCTAGCGCCTTATTTTATTCATAAGTTCAGAATTGTGAGGGGATGGGATGAAGTGATAGAAAAGGTTTATTAAACAGATCAGACAGATCAGGAACAAGACTCATAAACTCAGGAAGAAGAAATGTGCTGTGACCTGGGGCAACAAATGACACTGAGTCTAGCGCAGGTGGCTGTGTACAGAAGCTGTGATTGCTGAAGGAAGTTGCTAAATCATATACAGTTGGCAAGTCAGTGATCACGCTGGATGATGGATCATTGTATGAATCACACAAAACAGAAATTTGTGAAATAATCAAAGATTCGTCTCATTGGAGAAGTTTTCTGCGGTTCCAATGCCGAGTCACTGTTCAAAATACTGATCAGATCATTGTGTGAAGATTAAAATACTCATCTCACGTGCAACCCCACTGGATAAACTTGGGCTCCCGATCTCTTGTTAGTTGTTTATTTTTCTTTAGATGAAAATTCATAGTAAGACAAGATGGAATGTGGTACAGAAAGAAAAATGCGTTTCTTCTCATTACACCAATTTAATCGAAAATTGAATAGAATGACTGCTCTCACTCTTCTTTTCGACTTTAATGTGGTGTCAATTATTCGTGAATCTCCCGTGCAGTGAAGGGCAAGAACAAGATTCTCGGTCCAGTGTATAACATAGGTGTGAGGTGCAAAGAAAAATTGCTGCAGCGGTTTGTGAAGTTAGCAACCAGAGTGTGACTCGAACCCGTGAATGTGGAGCACAGCGGTATAACAACTGACCATCATAACCGCTCAGTCTGCTCAGCAGGATTTGTAGAGGGGTGACTTGTGACCTCATCAGGTTACATGTGGTGAAAGTCATGGAAGTTTCAAGAGTGGGATCGAATCCATACCACTGTGTTTCTGCTTCCACCAGAAGTATAATAACAACAAATTCCAATAAATAGCCATTTTCGCAGAAGGCATAGCTGTCATTGATACATTCTGGTCAGAACTGTGTCAGAATGAAACAGAGAACAGGAATTTTCCGTCATATTCACACCTACATTTGACTCGTAATTTCTTCAGTCACTTTCTCTCGCACGTGAAGAACCAGCCATGAAGAGGGACAAAAGGCGATGTTGTGGCTCAATGGCCTTTCTCATATGGCTGAACATGAATTGGATTAAATCGCAAGAAACACTGTTTTGTTCGTTTCATTTTAATTTTGGTGCAACCTCACAATGTTCATTGCAATAATCAGAAGTGAACGGAATGATAATGTTGTGTTCAAATTTACACCGTCTTGATTTCAGCTTAAGGAAAATACTACTCAGAAAAACAAAGGGTTAAACTGCAGAGGAAAACCCACCAGCTTTGTTGCTCGTTGATTTGGCAGATTTCACTGAGTATTAAATGGACCAAACATTATGGTGTTTGTCCTCACATCTTTAACGCATGTGATTAAAGCAGGAAGTCGATCTCCAAGCAATTGGTCACTTCCTTTTCATTATGTAATATCTTCCATTCACACTAAGAAAATCCACTCAGTTCCATTAACAATGGTTTAGGTGGAATGTAATGCCAAATCTTTCAAAATCCGCAGTTTTTGGAAATGAATGTTATTCAGCTGCACGCGTTCACGAAATGTATTCACATTTAAAGTCAACCAACTTAGACAGTGTTTCCCCGCAATTTCCGACCGACTACACTCCACCTCTGCACCTTTACCTAGCCACACGCCGTCTCTCTCCTTGTGAAATTTATTCCTTGTATGTCACCAAATGTGCCTTTCCAAATGTTTTGAAAAACAGATTGTCAGAGTGACATCGATTCTGTTCTCATCATTCCTTTGTCCTTCAAAGGTTTTATCAAAGGTTTGAATGCCTGACGTCGAGATATTTACTTACTTGAAAGAGGGCATTTTCCACCTATCTTCGCTGTCCAAACATTTCATAACGTGAAAAAGCCACATGAAGTCTTCCTTAGTACAGGGTTAACTGTTGTAAATTTTCCAAGGCAACAAGTGAATAAAATCTCATCTTCAGTACAACCCGTCAGTAAAGGCTCTCATGGCTTTACACCCCAGTAAACTTCGTCATTACCCTCTCCGATAGAATCACAGAATCCTACAGTACGAAAAGGGCATTTAAGTCAATCGAGCTGGTGTCGAAACTCTGAAGAGCATATCACCCAGACGTAGTTCTCCTCCCTATTCCCGTATATTTCACCTGAAGAATGGGCAGCCGTCTCCCTTACGATTTCAAATAAACCTGTTGATCTATAACCTGGCGTTCTGTGACTCCTGACCTTGTCCCCACGTAGCCCATGGCAAATTCACTTTTTACATGCTTCATTCACTCCCTGGACACGAGAGGGCAATTTACCTTTGCCAATAAACCTCAACCTCCGATCGAATTGCATGGCGAATTACTGTGTCAATGTTCCATCATAGTGAGCAAGTGCTGTATCATTTTTTAATGGCTTTATACCCTGGTAAATCAGCCTCATCAATGCAAATCCACCCAAATTCAATATATCAAAACAGTACCCTCGACTTTACAATTTCATCCGTGCTGCGGGAAGTGTTTCTGCACTCATAATTGAATGTTTGTACCCTTGTTATTCCTCATCTTCGTGCTTCCAGTAAACACTTCAATCCAGAACAAGTGTGTCAAATGATTTTTATTCCAACTCAGTTACAAAATGCGGCTTGCAGAAGTCACGTGTGTGCACCCTCACTGACAATCTGCCTCCCTGAGAGCTGCAGCCCTTCCCCACCTTGATTCAGGCAGCAGTGTCCTTCCTGAGGCAGGCCCCGTCGGGAATGGAAGGACAGGTTTCAATACCCGCACTTGGGAATTTAGGGACAGTTTTAAAACATTTACACTTTTCCGAGCGGAGAATTGAGCCGTGTGACAGACAGGGTCACTAACCATTATACTACTAAGGACAAGAGTGTCAAAGAAGGCTCTTCAGCTAATTTGGCCGCACTTGTCAAAAATAAATGCTGACTGAAAGGAATCCCATTTCACTATGAATATCCCAGCTTTATATGTTTTGGCATCACAAATGCACGTCTGAATATTTATTCAGGTCATTAGGGTTCCTGCCTTACTGAAAAATACAGACAAAGCATTCCAAATTCCAACCCCCGCAGGTTGATGAAGGTTTTCTGCACATCTTCTCAAACTATTCAGCCTTTCTCCTTAAATCTCTGGCCCCTGCTGATCGATCCCTCTGTCAATGGGAAACTCGTTCAGTCAACCCTGTCCATACCATAACTCAATCTTGTCTTCTCTACATCTTCTTTGCACTGCGACAAACACTCCACACTGACCTGACTTTCTTCCTATGTGAACGCTTCACCTCAAACAATATCTCGGAAATATCTCCTGCAATGTTCTCAGTGTGATCATATCACTGCTATAACGTGACTTGCAAAATTGCACACAACACTCTTGTGTGAGCCAAATGAACATTTGTTTTAAAATTTCTGAATTAGTATGATGGGCATTCGGGCTAAGCAGAATTTATTTCCCATTCCTAATTGCCCAGAAGGCAGTTGAGACTCAACCATATTGCTATGAGTCTGAAGTCACATGCAGCCCAGACCATGTAAGAATCGCAAATTCGATCCGGAAATGACATCAGTGAAACAGATCTTTTTTTCAACAATTGTTAGTGGACCTATAGTAGTCATTAGATTCTTTCTTGCAGATATTTATTGAATCCAAATTTGACGATCATGGCATGGTGGGATTCAAGCCCGAGTACCCAGATTATTACCTTGGTCTCTGGATTATCAGTCCTATGAAATTACCACAAGACCAAAGCAGAAAGCCACAAAGCTGATCTTTTCCGATAAAATTACTTTTCACCAAACCTGCCCTGGGTATTTTCCATGACCGTGACGTTTCAATTGTCTCTGGCCTATGTCAGTAAAAGCTGTTACATGTGGATTGATTTCACAACCGCGGTATCCAAATGGATCGACTTGTTTGGAGGTCCCGATGGTGGCATTGGGGCACGTTCACCCAACAACAGTCACCGCAGCAGCAGCAAAGACAGAACAGTATGAATGTGAAAGAGAGTGATAGATTGTGCATTGCCTCAGAGAAATGGAAGGAGGGACGGAAAGGAGGTTAAATGATCATGGGTAGAAGGGAAATCTCCGACAACGGCTGTGTTTGAAAACTGATATATGAAACACAGAGATGTGAGAGACCGGAATTTGAAGGTGTACCAATTAATTTCTTAGCATGTGTCACAAAAAAGCCAAGGGAGAGAACACTTAGTGCCGTGATTTGGTTTCAAATCTAGGTTGCTGTGGTCACAATGCAAAATACCGACAACCACGATCACAGTAACCACAGAACACGATCCTTGCAAGCAGCAATAAGTATACTAGCAGAGGAAATATTCGGAAGAACTGCAAATGTACAATATCAGCACTCAGCTAACAGTGACAGACATGTGGGAACTGAGAATGAGCTGAATCTTGCAGTTCGATGTCCTCAGAGGCAGTGGAGATCCCTTGAATGAGAATGTTGAAAACTGAGATTGATAGAATTCGACAAAACATCAAAGACCCGAGGGACAGTGGAGGATATTGTTGAAATGTATGCTTCAATAGCATTTTAGCTTAACATCAGCGACTACACTAGCTTCCTCAAGGCAGTCACTAGTGTTGCAGATAATGACACATAATCCCAGTTCCCAGCCTCAGATTCAGAGAAACTGCGGCACAGTCGCCCAAATCCAAACGGAAATGGGAATGGGAATGAGTCGCGGAATTACTCTCTGGCTCCA
The DNA here is from genome assembly GCF_020745735.1 of Hemiscyllium ocellatum. NCBI lineage: Eukaryota > Metazoa > Chordata > Chondrichthyes > Orectolobiformes > Hemiscylliidae > Hemiscyllium > Hemiscyllium ocellatum. The sequence goes on from NC_083420.1 coordinate 70,300,562, forward strand.
GAGATGCAACAGGTGAACGTGCTGTCCTTTTATGATGGTACAGAGACGCAAGAAATTCCTTGGTTGTGTGTGATCCTGATCAAGGGAACGGTTGTCCCCGTTTATACTCTCATAGTGATCTAGAGCGCAACTTGCTAAGAAAGTTGAGTGGCACAACTGGAGCGTGTTGAGCACTTAACTTTGCAGTGTTGGTTTAAAAGATGATTTTGCTCTTTGGATCTGGGTTTCCGACCCTAGCGATGGCAGCTGCATTTGCTTGCATCAGCTCAATATCAGTTTCTTCTACACAGTCAAGACTTCAACCTGGAAAAAGTGGTGTCGGGGTAATATTTTAAACTTGTCATCCTTGGCGACTGGGACACAGAAACGCTGATGTTTAAATTCGACGAATAAAACCTAGAATGCATGCCTGACCTCAGAAACAGAGATAATAACTTTAATTTCCTGTAATCCCATTCATTCATGTCCCTTATGCAGGGGATACTACCATCTTCACCCAGTCCTGCCTACGAGAGACTCCAGAACCAGAAAAACATGAGCTGACCCTTTATTCAAGAATCCCCGTCGTGTGGTGAAGCAGGCTAGTAGGGCCATCCTGTCCACACCGTACATCCGAAGCGCATCCCACCAGACCCCACGGTATTCCCTGTCCCATAAGCCTTCATTTCCTATTGCTGATCCCTGTAACGGGCACATCTTTGGTCAGAGGGAGAAATAAAAACGAAAACACACATAGAATGTGCAGACTGCCCATAGACAGACAGCCAAGGCTGGGATCGCACCCGGGTTTGTGGTGTAGCCAGGGAGCCACGAACGACGGGCAAAGAATAAAAGTGGACTGACCAGTGATACTCACACCCTATTGGTGAATGAGAAAGAATTAAATCACATTAACAACATGGAAAATGGAATTTGTATCTGTGTGGACACAATTTGAAAGGATCGTTCACCCTTGTTGGAAAAAAAGGACGCTGATAACACAGAGAAAGCAGGGTAATGTGGGAACTGCTGGAAGGGATTCAATTAACCACAGAAATGAAATCTCATTTAATCAGTAACACTGGGGAGAGACCGTTCACCAATCCCGTGTGTGGGAAGGGATCACTGAGCAAAACAACCTTCGGAGACTCCAGCAGGATTACATATCCTATCAGGTGTTCGATTATGTTGTCAATGCTGCTGTTAATGCCAACCAGCTATTTGTTCCATAGCGTCAATAATAGGGTCATACAGCATGAAAGCAGGCCCGTCAGACCAACCAATCCATGCTGAACATATTGCCAAAATGAACTCGTCCAATCTGTCTCCTGGTGTACATGCTGAGTTTTTACAATGCCCTTGTAGTTTTACTACTGTACTTTAAATCCAAAAACCCAGGTAATATCTTGGTGACAAAAGGTTCAAGTCCTGGTACGATAGATGGTGGAGTTTGAATTCAATAAGCACTTGGAATTGAAGAGTCTCGTGATTACCTGAATCAGTAGTGTGGAAAATCCCATCTGATTTCGGGAAGCAAAGTGTCATATTCATCTGCTCTGTCCCACATGAGACTCCAGATGGATAATATCGTGGTTGGCTCTTAACTGTCCTTTCGGAAATAACTGATGTGCTCGGCATGAATAAATTTATCTCAAAAATCCCACTTTCCCATTCATGTATGGATCTAAGTTTCATTTCAATGTTGTAAATGTACCCTCCTCCATCACTTCCTCAGCAAGTTAATTGCAAACATAATACACCTTCTCTAGAAAAAATGCCTCACATGTCTTTTTTTAAAAAAATCTCTCTCTTTTCATCTTAAACATATATGCCCTCTCGTCTTGAAATCCCCCTCCTGGGAAAAGGCAGCTATCGTTAACTCTAACTTATCTCTCATAAACATTTGTCAGGTCGCTGCTAAAACCCCTAACCTAGAGTGAAAACAACTCGGAGACAGTGAGAACTGCAGATGAGAAATCAGAGTCGAGAGTGTTGTGCTGGGAAAGCACAGCAAGTCAGGCAGCAGTTGAGGAGCTGGAGAATCGACGTTTCGGGCAAGAGCCTGATGAATGAAATTTGCGCGAAAAGTTGATTTTCCTGCTCCTCGCATGCTGCCTTTCCTGTTGTGGTTTTACAGCACCCCGATCTCGAATCTGAAAATAGTCTCAGCCTATCCAGCCTTTCATTATAACTCACACATTCCACACACGGCAACATACGTGCATACTTTGCTGAACCTGCTCCAGCTGAATAATATTATTGTGACAATTGGGATATCAGACCTGGACATAATATTCCAGAAGAGGCCTCATCAATGTCCTGAAAAGTTTTTCTTAACGTCCCAACGAGTAGACACAAAGGACTAAGCAATGAAGGGAAGTAAGCTAAATGCCTTTGAACCATCCTGTCTCTATGTGATGCAAACTACAAGTAATTACGAACCTGCACCCCTAGCTTCCGTGTTCTCAACACGATGTAAAGCCCTACTCTTTTTGCTGGACCATAATGGAATGCCTTCCATTTATCCAGATTGAACTCCATGTTACATTTTTTCAGTCCAACGACTCATTGGACTAAGATCCTTTGAATCTTAGATAATCTTACGCACTGTCTACATTTCTGGTGTCGCCTGCAAACCTACCGAAGCATGCCTGCAGTGAGTTCCACTGCTTTCTCATATAGATCAATGATTCATATTTACTTGTCGTGGCAGTGATTTAGCAGTGCGTAGATTATACAACAGTTAGTCTTACAATTAACCATGAGGAAGAAAGCCGCAGACTACAGGGAGTTATCAAACAATTGTAAATAAAAATGGTGAAAGCAATTCATTCCAGGGAAGTGGGTGATAGTGAAGTAAAATCAAACTTCAAACCAGCTGCCCACGCTCCAGTTGTGGCACTCTGCTGTCTCAGCAAGATGCACTGTAGATTGCTATGTCATTATGAACGGGAAAAAAAAAACTTTCCTTCTGCCCCGCCTTTGAGCAGGAGCACTCCCAACCTCTGAAATGCTTGCGCCTCTAAACCGTCAAAGAAATACTGTGCATTCTCCGGTTGTGTCACTTGACCATTGAGTATCTCTGTGACCTCATTCCCATCCCGATTTCAAGTTGGATCTTCGCGACTATGCCACTCAGTTGCTTTGATTCTGGGGCTGGGAATTGGGAGTCTGTGGCAGCAGTGGTTACTGCCTTCTGTGGGGAGCTGGTGAAGGAGCCAATGTTAAACGGCATTGCTATTGCAGCATACATTTCAACAAAAGCTGCACTGGCTCCGGAGTCTTTGATGTTTTGGAGAAATCTATTTCTCTCAGTCATCAGCATATTAATTATGGAATCACACAGCCACTTGGGGCACTGAAGTTAAATGGTCCGCCCGTTCTGAGTTCCCACATATTTACCACTGTTCGCTAAGCACTGATATTGTGCATTTGTTGCTCTGCCTAATATTTCTTATGATGCTGTACTTATTGCTTCTGGTTTGTGCGTTCATCTGTGGGATGTCGTGACCACATAGTGGTTCGTATTCTGCGTTGTGGCCGCAGCAACCATGGTTCGATGCCGCATCACGGCAGTAATTGCTCTATTTGTCCCGGTCTTTTGTGAAACACAAAGGAATCAGTTGTTTCAAGATGGTAATTTTCTCCAAAGTTATGACGTTTTTACCTTCAAGTTCTGCTCGCTCACATCTGTGTGTTTCAGAATTCAAATCCACCCGTTCTCAGAGATTTCTTCCCTCCCACGGTCACTAACAGAACTTTCTTCCCATACCCCCATTTCATGAATTTGGAGTTGCTGGTGTTGGACTATGGAGTACAAAGTTGAAAATCACCCGACAGCAGTTATGACCTTACAGATTTTATTGAAGCACTAGCTTTCGGAGCGTTGTTCTTTCATCGTGTGTTTGTGGAGTCATTTCCTATTTCTAGTTTTTTTTTTACCTAGTTTTTAAAGGGTTATTTTTAGAGGGATGACAGTGAATGCAGTGCAAAGTTCCTCTTGCAACATGTATGAGGTGAGGGATGCCATGGTCGTCCCTGCTAATGACACTTCCAGGAAGTGCACCCATCTCCAGCACCTCCAAGACCGTGTTAGGGAACTGCAGCTGGAGTTGGATGAACTTAGGATCATTCGGGAGGCAGAGGGGGTCATAGATCGGAGCTTTAGGGAAGTAGTAACTCCAAAGATTGTAGACAGATGGGTGACAGTGAGGGGGATTAGGTGGAAGCAGCCAGTGCAGAGACCACCTGCGGCCATTCCCCTCAAGAACAAGTATACCGTTTTGGATACTTGTTGTGGGGGGACGACTTACCAGGGGTAAGCAATGGGGTTCAGTCCTCTGGCACGGAGCCTACCCCCCGTTGCTCAGAAGGGAAGGGTGGAGAAGAGTAGAGCAATAGTTATTGGAGACTCAATAGTTCGGGGCACAGATAGGCGGTTTTGTGGAGGCGAGAGAGACTCACGTTTGATATGTTGCCTCCCAGGTGCAAGGATACGTGATGTCTCTGATCGTGCTTTCCGGGTCCTTAAGGGGGACGTGGGCAGCCCGAAATCGTGGTCCACATTGGCACCGACGACATAGGTAGGAAGAGGGATGAGGATGTCAGGCAGGCTTTCAGGAAGCTAGGTTGGAAGCTCAGAGTTAGAACAAACAGAGTTGTTGTCTTTGGTTTGTTACCCGTGCCACGTGATAGAGAGTCGAGGAATCGGGGGAGAGAGCAGTTAAATGCGTGGCTACAGGGATGGTGCAGGAGGGAGGGATTCCAGTTTGTGGATAACTGGGTTCTTTCTGGGGAAGGTGGGACCTCTATAAACAGGATGGTCTACATCTGAACCTGAGGGGCACCAGTATCCTTGGTTGCAGGTTTGCTAGTGCACTTTCGGGGGGTTTAAACTAACTCTGCAGGGGCATGGGAACCTAGACTGTAGTTTTAGGGTGCAGGAGCTGGAGTGTAGGGAGGTTAGAAACAGGCATCAATCTCGAAGGAGGGTGCCTGTAAACAGGGAGGTATCTTGAAGTGTGTATACTTCAATGCGAGAAGTATACGAAATAAGGTAGGTGAACTTGCAGCGTGGGTTGGTACCTGGGAGTTCGATGTTGTGGCAATTACAGAGACATGAGTAGAACAGGGACAAGATTGGTTGTTGCAAGTTCCAGTTTTTAAATGTTTTAGTAAGGTCAGAGGTGGGGGTAAAAGAGGGGGAGGTGTGGCATTGCTTGTCAAAGATAGTATTACAGCAGTGGAAAGGACGATGGATGAAGACTCGCCATCTGAGGTAGTTTGGGCTGAGCTTATAAATAGGAAAGGTGAGGTCACCCTGTTAGGAGTTTTCTACCGGCCTCCTAATAGTCCTAGAGACGTAGAAGAAAGGATTGCGAGGATGATTCAGGAGAAGAGTGAAAGTAATAGGGTGGTTGTTATGGGGGACTTTAACTTTCCAGATATTGACTGGGAAAGCTATAGCTCGACTACGTTAGATGGGTCGGTGTTTGTCCAATGTGTGCAGGAGGGTTTCCTGACACAATATGTAGACAGACCAACAAGAGGTGAAGCCATACTGGATTTGGTTCTGGGTTACGAACCAGGCCAGGTGTTAGAATTGGAGGTAGGTGAGCACTTTGGGGACAGTGACCACAATTCGGTGACTTTTACTCTAGTGATGGAGAGGGATAAGTGTGCACTACAGGGCAAGAGTTATAGCTGGGGGCAGGAAAATTATGATGCGGTGAGGCATGACTTAGGATGCATGGCTTGGAAAAGTAGGCTTCAAGGGACGGGTGCAATCGATATGTGGAGCTTGTTCAAGGAGCAACGACTGAGTGTCCTTGATAAGTATGTACCTGTCAGGCAGGGAGGAAAGAGTCGTGTGAGGGAGCCGTGGTTTAATAAGGAATTGGAATCCCTTGTTAAAGGGAAGAGGGCAGCCTATGTAAAGATGAGGCGTGAACGTTCAATTGGGGCGATTGAGAGTTATATGGTAGCCAGGAAGGATCTAAAGAGATAGCTAAGAGCAGCAAGGCGGGAACATAAAAAGTCCTTGGTTCGTAGGATTAGGGAAAACCCAAAGGCTTTCTATAGGTATGTCAAGAATAAAAGGATGACTAGGGTAGGAATAGGTCCCGTCAAGGATTGTAGTGGGAAGTTCCGTGTGGAGACTGAAGAAATTGGGGAGACACTGAATGAATACTTTTCGTCAGTATTCACTCAGGAACAGGGCATTGTTGCTGATGTGAATATTGAGTAACAATTAATTAGAATGGATGGCTTTGAGATATGTAGGGAAGAGGTGTTGGAAATTCTGGAAAGGGTGAATGTAGATAAGTCCCCTGGGCCTGATGGCATTTATACTAAGATTCTCTGCGAAGCAAGGGAGGAGATTGCAGAGCCATTGGCCTTGATTTTTATGTCCTCATTGTCTACGGGAATAGTGCCAGAGGACTGGAGGATAGCAAATGTGGTTCCCTTGTTCAAGAAGGGGAGTAGGGATAACCCTAGTAACTATAGGCCGGTGAGTCTCACTTCTGTTGTGGGAAAAGTCTTAGAGAGAATTGTAAGGGATAGGATTTATGAATATCTTGATAGGAATAATGTGATCAAGGATAGTCAGCATGGTTTTGTGAAGGGCCGGTCGTGCCTCACAAACCTTATTGAATTCTTTGAGAAGGTGACTAAGGAGGTGGACGAGGGTAAAGCGGTTGATGTGGTGAATATGGATTTTAGTAAGGCGTTTGATCAGGTTCCCCATGATAGGCTACTGCAAAAAATACAGAGGTATGGCATTGAGGGAGAGTTGGAAGTTTGGATTAGGAATTGGCTGGCTGGAAGAAGACAGAGAGTAGTAGTTGATGGTAAAGGTTCATCTTGGAGTGTAGTTACCAGCGGTGTTCCGCAAGGATCTGTTTTGGGACCATTGCTGTTTGTCATTTTTATAAATGACCTGGAGGAGGGGCTAGAAGGTTGGGTGAGCAAGTTTGTGGATGATACAAAAGTCGGTGGCGTTGTTAACAGTGAGGAAGGATGTGGCAGGATACAGCGTGATATAGATAAGCTGCAGAGCTGGGCAGAAAGATGACAAATGGAGTTCAATGTCGCTAAGTGTGAAGTGATTCACTTCGGTAAGAGTAACAAAAAGATGGAGTACTGGGCTAATGGTCGGATACCTGGTAGTGTGGATGAGCAGAGTGATCTTGGTGTCCATGTACACCGATCTCTGAAAGTTGCCACACAGGTAAATAGTGCTGTGAAGAAGGCATATGGTGCACTGGCTTTTATTGGTAGAGGAATTGAGTTCCGGAGTCCTGAGGTCATGTTGCAATTGTATAAGACTCTGGTGCGGCCGCATCTGGAGTATTGTGTGCAGTTTTGGTCGCCATACTATAGGAAAGATGTGGAAGCACTGGAACGGGTGCAGAAGAGGTTTACCAGGATGTTGCCTAGTATGGTAGAAGATCGTATGAGGAAAGGCTGAGGCACTTGGGGCGGTTTTCGTTGGAGAAAAGAAGGTTTAAGGATGACTTGATAGAGGTGTACAAGATGATTAGGGGTTTAGATAGGGTTGACCACGAGAACCTTTTTCCACGTATGGAGTCAGATATTAAGAAGGGGCATACCTTTAAATTAAGGGGTGGTAGGTATAGGACTGATGTTAGGGGTAGATTCTTTACTCAGCGAGTCGTGAGTTCATGGAATGCCCTGCCAGTAACAGTGGTGGACTCTCCCTCTTTATGGGCATTTAAACGGGCATTGGCTAGGCATATGGAAGAAAGTGGGCTCGTGTAGGTTCGGTGGGCTTGGATCGGCGCAACATCGAGGGCCGAAGGGCCTGTACTGCGCTGTATTGTTCTATGTTCTAGGTTCTATGTTCTTCAACGCACTGCAGAACACTGACTCTCACATTGATACCGATCAATCTGTGTGTCTGTGGTCACTGTTGCTGTTTGAACGTGCCCCAATCCCACCATGGGGAACTGCAGACCCTTTGATCCATTTGGGTACCACTGTTTTGAGATCAATACTCATGTAACACCTTTTACCGACATGGGCCAGAGATTATTGGGGGCGGGAGGGGGAGATATCAAGCTCAGGAAAATGGCACAGGACAGTATCGGGAAAAACGGCTTCATTGGATAAGTTCAGTTTCTGCAATGGCCGAGCGCTATTACCACTGAGCACTGGACTGTTTACTCAGACACCAGGGACTCGGGTTTGACTGTGATCATGCTAGGTGGTAGATTTGGGATTCAATAAAAATCTGGAATTACAAATCTAATAACTCCTATAAATCCATGGCCAATTGTTGAAAAAAATAACAAAACCATCTGACGTCATTTAAGAAATGAAACTGCCATTCTTACCTGTTTGGGCCTCCATGTGACTCCAGACTCACTACAATATGGTTGAGTCTCAACTACCCGCTTTGCAATTAGGGACAGCAATAAATAACGACACGCCACCGACGACATCATACTGTAACAGAATCGTAAAAAAAAGTTCCTTAGGCTCTAGCTAGAGTACTATATGCAGTTCTGAAATTCACAGCACAACAATGATGTGATCGCACTGGGAACGTTGCAGGAGAGATTCACTGGGTTATTGTCTGAGCTGAAGAGTTTCAGTTGTGAGGAGAGTTTGGACAGACTTGGGTTGTTTGTCGCCGAGAAGAGGAGATTGGAGAAGACATGACTGAGATGTACAGAATAATGAGGGATATGGATAGGATAGACTGAAAGAAGCGTTTCTTATTGATGGAGCGATCGAACACTGGGGCCAAGAGATTTCGAACAAGGCAAAAAGCTTTGAGTAGATTTGCGGAAAGGATCAGAGAGGCGGAAACACGTCCAACCTGAAAAAAAAAACTGAGATGTGAATTTGTGATGCTAAAACATAAAAGACTATGTGCTAAATCATGGAAAAATTGATTCAGGTCGAAAAGCAGTTGTGTTGGACAAGTGCGGCTACAACAGGCTCAAGGGTCTCCTTCTATGTTGTTGTCCTCCACAGTATTGTGGTTCGTGTCCCCGTCTGTCACAGGGCTCAATCTTCCACTGGGGCATTGTAAATGTTTAAACCTGTGGCTCTGTTCCCCATTGAAGGTGGGGGGAGAGAGGGTGTCAGTGAAAGTGCAAACATGTAACTTCTGCAAACTGCACGTTGTGTTTGTGTTGCAATGAAAACCATCATATCGAGTTGTTCCTGACTGATGTGTTTTTATAAAGCAGGAATCTGAAGAAGAAAACAAAGTTAACTCATTCAGACCTGAGTGCAGAAACATTTCCAGCAGCACTAATGAGGATGTTTAGGGTAGAACCGCGTTTGGATACATTGAATTCGGGTTGATGGGCGCAGCTTTCTTTCACTCGGCTGAGTCACCAGTGTGTAAAGCCAATACACATGAAACAGCTAGTGTTCAATGTAACGTTACATTTGCTCAGTGGTTCGCACTGCTGTTAAGTCTGTTGGTTAGGTGGATTGGCCATGTTAAATTGTGCTGGTGTGTACAGGGAGTGAATTCAGTAGATTAAGTGAATTAGCATGGGTAACGCAGTGATAAGGTCAGCAATCATTCCATGCCAGGTTTTATTGCAGCAGGTTTATTTGAAATCACAAGCCAGAGGCATGCGGGGATAGAGACGTGAGCTAGGTCTGGTTGAGATGCTGTTCCGAGTGTCCCGACAGACGTGATTGGCTGAATTGTACTTTCTGCATTGCAGGAATCTGTGATTCTATCAGAGAGGACACTGTCAGCGTTTACTGGGCTGCAAAGACATTAGAGACGATGCTGACGGCGTTTCGTGGGATTGGAATTTTATTTATTTGTGTTTTGGAAAATTTGAAACTGAACCAAGGAAAACCGAATGGAAGTTTTCCAGAGTATTTGAGGTTTGGAGAGAGTAAATAGGTGATAAATTATCCCTTTCAAGTTTGCAAATTTCTGAGCATCACGCTTTCAAAACCATCGATGTCGGACAAAGAAATGATGGGAACAGAATATCTGTCACATAGAGAATCCGTTTCCAAAATATTTGGAAAGGCACATTTAGAGACACACAAGCAGTGAGTCTCAGCATGAGAGAGCCAGCCTGTGGCCAGGTAAAAGTGTAAAAGTAGGGTGTGTGTGTGGGGAGGGGGGGCGGAGGTGGAAGGTGCGAGGAAAAAAATGTCTAATTTGGACAACTTTAGATGTAAAGAAATATCGGAAACCAATGCAGCTGAATAAGATCCAGCAAAAAAAACAGAGTTTTGAAAGATTTCTATAAATACTCCACATGAAATATTATGAATGGAACTGAGCAGATTTTGGATATTGTCAAGGGAAGATATTCCATAATGAATAGGAAGTGACCCGTCTCTTGTAGATCGATTTCCTGCTTTAATCCCATGCCTTAAAGATGGGAGGACAATCGCCAAGATGTTGGGTTCATATGATACCACTGAAATCTGCCAAAGTAACTGACATCAAAACCAAAACTGGCATCTTGTTTTGTGGTTGAACTTTTTGTTTTTCTCATCAGTATTTTCTTCAAGCTGAAATAAATTCGGAGCAAAATTGAATACAACATTAAACGTTCCAATCATATAAATCCAATTCACTTCCGATCATTGCAATGAACAGAGTGAAGTTGCAGCAACATTAATAAAAGGAGACGAAGAAAATTGCATTTCCGAGAATTTTATCCACTTCAGGTTCAGCCATATGAGAAAGACCACCGATCTAAAATATCACTTTCACTTCTGTCTCCATATATATTTCTTCACGTGAGAGAGAAAACCTGCCTGAAGAAATTATGCGTCAAGACTAAATGTGCGTCTGAACGTGACGGAAGTTTCATGTTTGGTGTTTCAATCTGAGACAGTTCCGACTCGGAATAAATCAAGGACAAGGACAAGGACGAGGTCAATTCCTTGGACTTTGCTGGTATTATTATTCGCTGAAAGCAGAAACATAATAGTGTGGATTCGAATCCACTCAGCGAATTTCTTATTTCCTGGTGCAACATATGTAATCTTGATGTGGTCACCTGTGAGCCCCTTTGCAATGGGCAGAAGTGGCCCAGAAGTTAAGGCGACGGGTTGCTCTTTCATTGTGTATGTGTGGATGTGAATCCTACTCTGGCTGTCACTTCGATCAAACGCAGCTGTAGTTTCCCTTTGTGCCTCGCGTCTTTAATATACATTGGATGGAGAATCTTGCTCTTTCCCTTCATTGCACCGGAGATTTGTGATAAATCGATGCCTCATCAAAGTCGAAATAAAGCAATTTGTTTCTGTTGTAAGTTAAATTGAGATAATGAAAAGGAGTGTAACGTTTCTTTCCTCCCTTCATTCCATTTCGACTTTACATGAATTTACATCGAATGAAAGTGAAACAAATAAGGAGAGATCGGGTGCAATATTTTATACAGTGTGATTGTGAATTTTAACGTAACACTCCACACAAACTTTTGATCAGTATTTTAAACAGTCAATTGAATTGGAACCGCAGAGTACTTTTCCAATGAAACAAACCTTTCATTCTTTCACAATCTTTTGCTGTGTGAATCATACCGCGATCCATCATCCAGCGTGATCACCAAGTTGGCAACAATATTAGATCCACCAATTAACTTTATCAAGCACAACTTGTGTACATGCTCATCTGCGATGTGCCCAGTGCCATTTGTTGTCTCCAGGCCACAACACATTTCTTGTTCATGAGCTTATGAGCCTAGTCCCTGATCGGTCTGATGAGTTTGAGAAACCTTTTCTATCACTTCATCCCATGCCCCTCAGAATTGTAAACTTATCAATAAAATAATGCGTTAGACCAAATGATGTAGGATTGTAAGTCGGCCATTCAGTCCATCGAGACTGTTCCATCATTCAATGAACTCATGGCTGATCTGATAATCCTCAACTCCATTCTCCTGCATTACCTCGACAGAGCTTCATCGTCTTTCTGGTTAAATATCTGTTTGGCACAGTTTGAAAATACACAATAACTCAGACTCAACAACAGTTTCGGTAAGGAGTTCCACCGATTCAATGGCCCCTGAGCAAAGAAATTACTCCACATTGCTGAACTAAATAGGCAATAACTAATTCTGAGTTCATGTCCGCTAGTGCTCTCCTCATACCAGAGTGTAAACCACCTGCCAGTATCTACCCTGTCAAGATCGCATGAATATTGAACGTTTATAAATGTTATTATGTGATTTTAAAGCACCCCTTCGCCTCCTTTGTTTCAAGGAGAATAATCCTAGCCTTACTAATCACTCCACGAAGCTCCATTTTCTTCAATGTTGACAACATGTCCATAAATCGCCGCTGTTCCCTGTAGCGGCCTTACATATTGTGAAGGCAGGTGGAGAAATTTATGTGAAGAAACGGTTGAAATTTCAAGCACAGATGGGAACTGGAACTTGAAATCAGACAGCGACTGGAATCAGATTGGTCCACACAAGAACGAAACAGAGTAATGATAACTCTGAAAAATGAGAATCTTATCATATCCCACTGACATTCCATCGCTTTATTGTAACCAAATTACCCCGTGTAATTGTCCACGCTAGTATTTAGGGGAAAAAGGGATATCAACTTCTCACTTAAGGCTCGAGCACGCTTCCTCTGAGCCAATCCTCAGTAAGGGTTAATGCTGCTGCTGCTTTTTAATAATATAATAATTTGAGACCAAAATGCTCTTCAACCTCGCCTTTTACCAGAATCACTCCCAGCCCCAGTATTTCACTCGCTTGGATAAATAGTCAAAGTCTTTTTTTTCTCTGAGGTCGGGGAGTCCAGAACAAGAGGGCAAAGATTTAGATTGAGAAGGGAAAGATATAAAAGAGACCTAAGGGTTAACTTTTTCATGCAGAGGGTGGTGCATGTATGCAATTAGCTGCCAGAGGAAGTGGTGGAGGCTGGTACAATTGCAACATTTCAAAGGTATTTAGATGGGTATATGAATAAGGAGGGTTTGGAGGCATATGAGCTGGGTACTGGCAGTTGGGACTGGATTGGGTTGGGACATCTGGTCGAATTGTACGGATTGGACTGAAGAGTATGTTTCCATGCTGCACATGTTTATGACTCTTTGAGTCTATGACCGCGCCTTTACCAATCATGACACTGATGCCACAGAATAGCTTCACGTGCTCATTTCCAACCCCACTTCCGGTTTTGTATTCACGGCTGTGCCACGAAGTTTGTCGGATTCTGGTTCTCGGAACTGGGGTTATGTGACTAACTGCAGCAATGTGCGGTTCCTTGTGTGGGAAACTTTGTGAAGCAACCGTTTTAAAACTCATTGTTATTGAAACATACATTGCACCAATATCCCGCACTCTCCTCTGAAACTTGTTATTTCTAGAAATCTATCAAACTCCGTGAATTTGTGATGCCAAGACATACAAGGTTCTGCGTCAAGTGATTTAAAATGAAGTTCGGATAGTTAAGCGATTGTTATTGAGCAATACAGGTACTCCGTGAGAAGAGTGGGTTATTAATACCTGTCCTTCCATTCTCGAACGGACATACCACGGGAAGAACTGTGCTGTCTGAATCAGTGTGGGGGTGTGCTGATGGTCCCGGTGAGACACAACGACAGTGACAGTGCAGACACCTGACATCTGTAAGCTGTACCTAGTGTCAGTGTTGGAATGAATATTATTAGATAGTTTTACTTGTAGTGAGGTGTTTACTTATAGCAGGTATCTCAGAAAAATATGCATTCTACTGCCCTTTCCCCACTCGCCCATACCACTGAATACCGGCACTATGTCGGACAATTTCTCTCTGAACACCATCGTCCAGTCCTCCTTGGCCCCTAGCACTTCCCCAAATCCACAATTCCACGAAATCTCAGAAGGTGCAATGCTGCTCGTTTACGATATTTATTCTCACTGTGTAAAGTTCCAGTGATTCATCTGCCCCTCACTCAATTTAGCAAACTGCATTTCCAGCTCACAGTGTGATCTCGTCAAGACTGGGGAGAGAAAAACGGAGCGGGTGACAAACGTGAGTACACCTACGTTCTGTCTGCAAGCAAAAGAAGAACTTGAGCTTCTAGGTTCCTGTCACTGCAAATTCCCACTGAGATCCCATGTCTCCATGTCAACTTGGTCTGCTGCAGAACTCCCTCATGTCCTGCACAAGTTGGAAGTGCGGCACGTCATTTCCTACTGAGAGATCATGCAATCTTCAGTACCCAACATGGAGTTCAATCATTTTAGACCCTGTCCAGCCTCTTCCACGTTCCTGCCCCATCTACACATACCATTCGTTCCAAAGGCGGATGGTTTGGCTCGAAAATCTCTCCCCAGATGCACTGTACCTGCTGATTTTGTTCCGATATTTCTACGTTTCTTTTTATAACTTTATACTGTTGTGGTCGCCAGCCTTCAGGAAGCGTGTGTTTGCACGGGGGGTGGGGGGGTTGTGGTCAGAGGAGATTTATCAAGGTGGTGCCAAAGCTTAAGCATTTCCCCGCGAAGATAAGCAATAGTGTGCGCTGCAGGTGCTGGAGCTCAGAGTCGAGAGTGTAGTGCTGGAAAAGCACAGCACGACAGACAGTACCTGAGGAGCAGGGAGATCGAGGTATCGGGAACAAGCCACCGACATTCCATTACCAGACTATTCCTGGATGAAGAATGTCTCATGTTCCACCTTAGGAACCTGCAACCAAATGGGATAAATATGTATTTCAACAGCTTCCTCATTTCACCTCCCCCAACATTATCCCAATCCCAAGCCTCCACCCAGGAACTGCTCTCTGGACCTGGCCATCATTATCCCTCTGAACTATCATCTTCTACCACTCCTTCATCCATCTATCAGTTTCCCAGCTATATGACCACCAACCCCATTCCCCTCCCTCAAACCCGACTCAAAAGCCTCATTACTGATGAAGGGCTTATGTCCGATACATCGATTCTCCTGCTCCTCGGATGCTGCCTGACATTCTCTGCTTTTAAAAACTACACTCTCGCCACTGCAAAGATAGATTAGCTCGACTGGGGCTCTTCATCTGAGAGCGGAGAAAACTGAGAAAGGAATTGATTAACGTGCACAGAAAGGGGATAGATACGCGTGACAGAAACAAACTTCGTATGGGAAGGGTACATAACCAGGGTTAAAGATGAAACGCTACAGAGAGGATGTTCAGGGAAGATTTAGGAAGAATGTTTACATCCTGAGAGTGTTGTTTGTCTGGAACTCACTGTTTGAACGTGTGGTAATGATAAGAGTCATCAAAACACCTCAGGAGTATTTAGCCGAACACGTGAGGAGCTAGAGCATGCATGGATAAGGAAAAGGTACTGGAAAGTGGGACAAGGATAAACACATATATATTGAAGGACTTCAACACTGTAACTTTGGGTGCAGTAAAATGTAGGCTAGCGCAGCTCAGTGGCACAAAGAAAGGCGTGTTGGACTTCTTCTGCATTGATAACATTGCGATTCACAGTTTGTGGGTTTGATTTCCACCAGACTTGGAGTTTAGATCAGATCTCAGCTGATTCAGTTATTGTTCTGCTGATTCATTGTCAGTTCCCATCGTCTAGAGTTCTCGTCTCTGCTTCTGACCAGAGAAGGTTCCTCACTTTCTTGGTTTGAGTTTTGAGAAAATCATATCATTTTAAATATGATCAGCCAGGAATCGGCTGCTCATTCACAAAACCCATTGTAGATGACCACTGTCTCTAAACATATTTCCCTCCCGCAGTTTCACAGAGTGTTTCGATTTATTCAGTGTCTTTTTACTTTTGGGTGACAGGTTGATGTGGGCTGGGAAAAAAACATTGAAGTGTTCGATCAGCCATAATTATGTCAAAGCAGGATAGCGCTGGCGGGTGAAATGCCCCCTCCTATTCCTCTCTGTTTGTGCTGTTTCTGACAGAGGGTTTTAAACAATAACATGATGAGGACAATGTTAATCTACACTACGGAATACCAAGGGTTTCCCCTTTATACTACCGCTCTTACAGCTGCTGTTGTAGCTTTAGATCAGACACTGCAGGATACTACCAGGCACTCTGTCAAGCTGCATGCTCCTTCACACAAGTTTCCAACTAGATACATGGAGAAAACGGCCGTGTGGTTACTGGAGATTCAGGGACAGATTTTCCCTTTGCCTGGCTAGAGTTCTGACCACAATAATAAACCTGAATTTGGGACATTCTGTATCTTACTCTAGATTCCCATCACTTTACAATTTAAGCTGAAATTCAATTTACTCTTGCATGACATTCTTATATATTCAATATTCAAGAAAACTGTGCAACAAATCCTTGAATGTAGAGTGTATTTCATATTATATGTAGGAACTTGCAGAAGGAGTTTAGTGAAGTGCCGTTGAATCGAATTCTGTGCCAAATTGAAGCCGATTGAATGAGAAGCCCTGTGACAGCGATAGTGTAACATTTGCTGTAAACAATGCAGCGACCCACGGAAATCCAGTTTTCTATCAAGTCTATTCTGCACAACATTTTTCCGTGACCCATTTCCTGAAGCTGATGCTTGAATAGTCACAGGTTCATACCAGTTCCTCCTCCTCTGCCTTAGCTTTAATTGCAGAACCACAGCAAAAGTAGAACAGGCGGGTCTAAGGTCCCAGACCGACCAGTAGGGCACGTTATGGGCTTGCTGCTGGCGGCTCCAGTGGAGCAACTGATCGGCGCTTGATACTTAACACCGTGTAAAATTGCCGCATTGTAATTTTAATCCTTATCTAAAGCTGTGTTTACTGACGTTCATCAGGAATCATTGGAGCAACAGACTGAACAGTAGTTGAAGAATAATGTCGAATGAAGGAACATCTATTGTAAAACTCCAGTTTCTGTTTTGTGAGATCGTTCTGTCTTTGGGAAAGGTGTCAATTATTAACCGTAAAACTGCACATATTCCACGCATGATTATACTTCTGTCGATCAAGAAGCAGATGTGATATTTTAGCTTGATGATCTTTTCCAAATCTTTGAACTTCACTGGATTACATTCTTGGCAAAGCTGTTAAATTCGCTTCAAATACTCCTGTTTGCTGCAAACTCACACAGCTCATTAAACCATTCAAAAGGAATTAGATTTATCTCTTTGGGTAGATTGAATGTTGTCAGTGAATCTGGTAAAGTCACAACAAATAGTTTTACTGCTGTGCGGAACAGAGTGTTCAAACTGGAATAAGGACGAGTCTTGTTGATGGATTTTTCGATAGGAAATCAGTGAGTTTTAAAAGGACCCAGTACTGTTCCTGGTCATTGCGACCAAATGTTTAAGGCAATAGATGGCAATGCTAATGATGCTTGACATCGACAGGTGCATTCCTACTCACTAGAATCACATTGTATTACAGATCACGTGAGCAGTGGAGATGACGATCCTTATGGAAACCTGAGACAGTGCGACAACTAATCCAGCGGACTGTGCTAACCAGCTTCCATTTAATACAAAGGTAAAACAAACAGCTCAGCACATTAACAATCGGTAGTATTTCACGTAGAACCAGCTGCTACACCTTTCAGCACCATCAGCTCTTCTTACACTGAACATGTTCAGTTGCACGTGTTATGCAATTTCTTTCTGATGAACGCTGGACAATTCGTGAGGGTGTCACTTTTGCCTCCCCATCCAGGCAGCCCAGAATACCTGTCCTTGTTAAATTCACTCTTTGTGTGTTTACACGTGACCTTTCAAATATGCTGGAATCATCTTCTAAAATGTATTTTACTTCTGAAAAAACCATCTCCAATTTCAATAACTCTCAAAATAAAAAGTACCTGCCGTAATCATCTTTGTCGTTCCTCGCTGGTTTTGAACGTCTAACATCTAGTTATACGCTCACTTCAACAATGGAATTTCCCTCCTTTTTACTCTTACCAACCTCACATCCGCTGGAAAGCTTCCAATAGGACACAACTCAGTCATTCCTGATTTCTGTCGCGTGATTCTTCATCTATTCCCCCATCCCTTTAAACCCTTTCTTTTCTTTTCTCATGGTTTTATATCCCACTAAATTTCATTTCCGTCATCTCTAACGATTATGTAACAAGGGAACTCTGAAATTATCCGTCCTAACCATATTCTACCCCCCAGACCCCGTGTATTTCATCAGGCCTTTATGTCCCAGTAAATTACGTCCTCAACTCATGAAAACTGACCACTATGCTATGCAGCAACATTGGGTCAAATCACGGTCACATAGAAGACTTGTTCTCATTTTTATTTCTTCTCAACGTGTGCTGAAGTAACACCGTGAGGAATCAATTAATTTTGTACGAACTACATAAGGGGGCTTGTTAAATCTGAGGTTATGAGGTCAGGGAAGTTTTGATTAACATAGACCAGAGATTGCTCAATCTCAGGCACATGAGATTGACAGAGAACGATGTTGAGCGAAATAGATTGTCTTGGCAAATGCCAGTGTGATAAAGTGTGGGTGTAATGTACGTTTAATGGTGCTGAAATGTCTGGTTAGCACAAGGAGTCCAGAACAAGGTAACAACATTACATTTGGTCGAAACCATTAAGAGCTGTGTTACATGGATACAAAAAAAAACAAATTCGAATTCGGCCAGTGAGTATAAATTATGTCCAATCAAGTTTGAATGTGGTATTTTTACAATGTTAAAACCAATGAAACGATCCGACGTTTTGTGGGACAAATATCGGCCATTTTGATCGGTTACCCAGAGCGGCAAAGAACAGCAAAGAGAGCAGCTAACATACCAACTGATGCAGGATGTTAGTAAAATCTTCAAGAGGTGCCTATCTGGAGAAATATATTGCTTAGAAAAAAGGCATCAACACCGACCTGGAGAAAAACAATCTACAGAGGAAGATACAAAGAGAAGATTGACAACTGTCTGATTTTTTGTAATTGTTCATGGGTTTGTGGTTGTGGAAGGTATTGTAAAGAAAGGAGTTGTAAGTGGTTGTAAGTTGATTAGTCTCTGTCAAATGTTAAAAAAATAATAAAGTTGTTATTTTTAACTTTAAATAGTGATTTTTGGGATAATTCTTTGCCCCTTGAATTTTTACAGAATACACCACGGGGTGAATCCTTTCTGTTTTTCTGGTTTCCCTTCACAGAGGGGATTACCACATCATGTAACGCCAGTTTATGTGGTGGATTTGTTGTTTCACTCATTTGTGCATTTTGCCACATTAATCATTTTGAAGTTGTCCCCTCTACACAGAAGATCCGAGCTTTTGCACCATTGTACGAAAGGCACAGAGGGTCTAGGTGGCAGGGCTCCCCACAAAAACATTATCTGATTCTATCTATCTATCTTGATATTGACCCATAGAAAGAACACTGCGCACTCTTCTCGAGTCTGGAAAACAATCCCTTCACAGATAATGTTACATCCCGCTGTCAAGGTGCTTCTCATTCCATCGCTTTCAATTCTGCACAGAATCCGTTTCAACAGATTTTGTCACTGAGTCATTTCTTTGTTTGTGTTCATATCCTATGAGCAGAGGGTCACACTTGGAGCGTGCTGAGCCCATAACCCAGAGGTTAGACCATACTCTGTGAACTGTACTCTGTTTCTTATCATTACACTAACAGCAGGTAGATGTATCTATGCACTGCAATTTTCATGCCTGTTTTAAGAAGCAAGATAATCAGTTCTTGGTTCCTGCTTTTGTTGTCACACAGAACAAGATTATAAATGTTTTCTCCCCAGCAGGTATTCAGATGATGGTCTGAAACGCTTTCTTCAGTTCCCTGTCACTCTGGGATAAAGGGAGCTGTGAAATCTGTTCTCTGAGCTGGGTGTAACGTGGTAAAGTTTATACACATCAGGTTCAGTGTGTCTGGGCGACAGGATTCGCTGCAGTAACATCCCATGCTGATTCAGACAGCAGAACCCTCACTGTGACTTCTAGAAGGACACAGATACAGATGACTGGGAGAGATTCTATCTTTCCCAGCAGTTCTGCACTTTTGTATCGGTCTCACATGGGTTATTTGGACAAAGTTCCCAGAAGAATATGAGGTCCTGTGCATGCACGATCTCCGTTTTGTACAGCTTGCCAGAATTTCCAAATTTCCCACCCCCACTAACCCCCTGGCCTGCTCCACAACCCCATGGTTGAAAGGGAACTGAAGAACGCGTTCACGTTTCTCTCCCACGTCACTGACTGCCAATAGAAGACGAGTTCGTCCAGCTGTCAATGGTGGGTACCCACTAGCGGGGTTGTGGCTGGCACAGCCTCCTGGGAACCGGGAATCAAAATGACAAGGAGCTGTCATTAAACCTCAATGCCGTCTTCTCTCCGAAACAACAGAAGAATACTTTTTTTTAAACAAGGAAACTGGCCTGATTTATTTTTCATCTTTCTGCTGCGGTCTGGCTTGTTGGGCTTGGGTGATGTAAGTGCGAGAAGTTCACTTGAGCACTGGAGCTTTGCATCCAGCTCCATTTTTGACTCAGAAGATATAATTGTGATGAGATCGAGATCAGATCAAGGTACCGAAGCTTAAAGATGCACAACAGCACCTTTTTGGAAGCCGTTACTAGACGGATAAATGGATTCTCTAACTTCAAATGATGCTGATCCTGTTAATGTGGATTTTGCCGAGTGCTGTGCGGAGTAACCTGAAAGCCTTGATCTGTCCAAAACGTTGTTTTTCTCATGCTGTGATCTGCATGCCCTTGATTACTATGATCTGCCTTTACCAATCGCAACCAAATGTTTTCACTATACTCAGGTTCATGGGACAATCAGTCAATCAAATGAAGTCAATCAATCGAACCACACAGTCATTTCCTTATTGTTCGCCAGCACAGCGAAGGTGGGCTGCATGGCCTCACTTTGCACTGTGACATATTTTGTGTTTCTGAGCGAAATCATTGTCAAACCAACAGAATGTGAGAAGTTACTCACAGGTTATATTGACTCAGCTAAAATACATCTGCGCCACAGGGTATCACAATAAAAGTGAAAACGTTTTGAAATCAGCCTCTGATGTACGTGCTACACATCAGGCGAAAAGCTGAAGACATTGCGATTCTGCTATGGTCAGCACGAACAGAGCGGCCCAGCGGGAGCTTATTGGGCTCATAACCCTGAAATTAATGGATTGAAAACATCCTATTCTCGTTGACAATTCAAAGTTTCAGTGTGTGTACTGCCCCCGCCAGTATTTCCCTATAACAGAGCACGATTCGACACATTGTATCTTGTTTCACTTTCCTTTTCCTTTCACTCAATGTATCTGAAATGAATATCTCGTTCTGATACACCCGGGAAATTTACACAAGTGAGGAAACACACTGGTGAAGTTCTGGAAGCTCTTTTCCTATTCTCTGTCGGTCTGCTCTGACCTGATTCGCAAATCATTTGCTAGAGCTGGGAATAAATTTGTGAAGGTGACTTATATCAGTTGGAGAGTGCTGTATGCGCATGACGCCCTGCAGTTATTCCCCATGCTGTTTCACACAGCAGTGTTTCCCTGTGAAATTAAAAGCTGTGAATTACAATTGGATCAACTTGTTGGATGCAGCATTACGATACAAACACAGCTCCGTATTGTTAGGACATACATCACCAACTATGAATAACAACGGAGATATACAAGTGACAGAGAATCGCCATGGATTCGATGGGCTGAACAGCTTCTGTCTGCGCGTGAGTAACGCCACACGTTGATGCTGCCCTTCGTCCCGTCTCTAGGACAGAGTGGCTGATGGTGAAACACTGTATCATTGTTAACCCTCTCTTCTGCGTTAGACAGTCTGCAGCCCTGCAGCTAAGGGCTGTCACTGAGTGAGGTTTTCACTTGGATTGTCTTCATCTGGGACAGTGGGGGCTCAGATGTTAACTGCAGCCCGATTGCAGCAAAGACGCCGATGTTACTGTTACGAAAGCCTTTCTGCAGCATTGTTGTGTGAAGATGGATTCTGAACAGCAAATAGGCTGCACAAAAAAGCCCTTGCATGCATTTACCTGACGGAAGAGTATCTGGAGTACATTTCTGTCTTTCCCACCAGCTCAACATGTTTATAGCTGTCTCAGATAAATGATATTTGCAGGAAGTTCCCAATCAAACTAGCTGATTTCCAGCACTTGACGGAACTGGCTGTGCCGATGAGAGCGAGCTTTAGAGTCTAACCGCGCTTGCCTCTCCTCACACTGCTTGCAGGTGGAGGGAAGTAGCTGAATACTCTGCCAATGGAGACAACTTAGTCCAAACGGAAGGGAAAAAGAGCACAGTCCCCTGAACAAGGAGACGGAATGAGAATGCGATATTCTTGAAACATTTTGGTGCTCAGTAATACGAGAACAAAGTGGAATGTAGTTGGACCTGAGCGACTCCTGCTGGTTTGCTGTTGGAAATGTAAGAGTGTCTAAGGCATGAACTTCGCTTAGTAGTTTGTGTTAATGCTGGCATGTGAGAATGTCTAACTTCAAATCTCCATCGAGCCTTGGTTGTTTGATTTCACTTTTGCCTGGTCGTCCTATCATTAAGTTGCATCCCTTGAAATACATTTGAGTTTTGGGATCAGAAGTGTAATTTTAGTGGCTTGGCACGATACCCCATGTGCTGAAAGTGAAACAAGTGTTAGAGGATGTTCACCCACAGAATCCCACTCTGAATAACTCCAACATCTGGATATTCACACATTTCTGGGTGTGAAACTTTAGGAAGTGGGGACGTGAAATGACTGGAAACAGCGCGGAACAGGTTGATGGGAATGGTGTTGTGGACGAGAAATGTCCACAGTAAATGTCATTTGAAACGTTGGGACCGGTCTCCTTGGAGAGCAGAAGCTGACCTTGCTAAACCTTTCCAAGACATAAGTGGGTTAGACGCAGTAAATAAGGAAGAGGGAATGCTCCCTACGCCTGAATGGATGGAGAACGATTCGCCAGAGTTTTAAAGTCATTCGTAAAAGAAGAAAAATGTACATGAGAAGGGATGTTTTCACATAGGGAGTGGTTAGGGTCTGTAAACCACTGCCTGACATTGACAAAGACGCAGTTTCAATCGAGATATTTAAAAACGAATTCGATGTTTATGTTGAAAGTAAAAAGTGTGCAGTATTACAGGGAGAAGGCAAGAGAATGTTACCAAAAGAGAAATGCATTTATCTCTGTAGACAGCCAGTACAGCTAAGGTGGTTTGTGGCACCTTTGTGATTCAAGTAGAATCACATTTAGACCAACAGAATGTAAGGAGATAGACCACGGTGATATTGGCAACGCCAGGACATATCTACACAACAGAATATTATCCAGTCACACAGAGGATGGCGCTGCCTTTATGGTTTTACATATGGCGGCTGCGAAAATACATGGAACGGCTTTCTCGAAAGGTACTCGGAGAGTCCCACAGTTTATGCTGCTGCAGTATACCTCACCCTGTCCACCCTTCACATACCATGCTGTATGCGGATGGCCTGCTATTGGGTTCTACCTCTGCTACTGCATACAAACAGTTTACAGTGGCCTTGCTCTACAGTTTGGCACAGGATGGGCTTAGGGTGTCCATCAAGAAATTGCAGCTTTGTCAGCAAAATGTCTAATATCTGGGGTGTGACCTTTCCTATGGTCTCAGAGCACTGTCCATGGAACAATTAGCTGTCATCACCCAGCTTCCCCTAACTGTCACAAACAGGCAGCTGCAAGTGTTTCTGAGGCGGGTAAACTACCGCAGGCCCTGGGTTCCTGTCCACTGTGTTACTGATGCACCTCTGTGGGAGGCAGCTTCCCATAAACAGCCAGCCACAGTGAAATGGACACACGAAATGCAATGGGCATTCTCTGAACTGAAGAAACTACCAATCTCCACTCCTGCTCTATGAGTCCCAGATTACTCACATCCCTTCTACCACTATGTAAGCAATTCAGACGGGTTCGCATCTGACATTTGCACACAATTTCACTGGGATTTCCGTCACCCTGCTGCATTTTATAATGTTTAGTTACCACCTGTTACTAGTGGAATGCCAGCATGTTTGTGCACTGTGGCAGCAGCCACAGTAACAGTCGATAAGGCCACCCCCGTTGTACTAGATCACCCGTGTACTGTTTTGGTCCCACTATCGCTCTCCCTGCTGCTTATTTCAGCAACAATTCAACATTTTACTGCAACTCAGAGAACTGGTCATGAGGTCGCCTTGGGATCTTGGCAAGCATTTCCCTACACTGCGCCCTAACTTTGAACCCAACCACACTAATTCCACACACCTGACATGATTCTGCAGACAACCACAACTGCTTGGACTTGGTTCTGCATTCCTAAAGAAGGGCTCCTGTCAGAAACGTTTAATTTCCTTTTTCTCGGATGCTGTCTAACCTGCTGTGCATTTCTAACACCACTCTCAACTTGACACGGTTCTCCAGCATCTGTAGTCCTCATTTTTGCCAGGTGGAACAGGTGGCCTGACCGGTCTGAGAAAACCCTGACCAGATTCTTTTCACCAGCGG
The DNA here is from genome assembly GCF_020745735.1 of Hemiscyllium ocellatum. Lineage (NCBI taxonomy): Eukaryota > Metazoa > Chordata > Chondrichthyes > Orectolobiformes > Hemiscylliidae > Hemiscyllium > Hemiscyllium ocellatum. The sequence goes on from NC_083420.1 coordinate 70,324,955, forward strand.
TTCTTCCTTCTGGCCAACAGACCAATGCACATTAGCAGGACATGCCATCTGCAACCCCTTCAGCACGCTCGAATGAGCTGCATTACCAGACAGGGTGTCTACTCACGCAGCAGAGCTCTTAGGTCTCACCAGAGCCTGCATCCTGGCACAGGGTTGCAGCACCAATATCTATACAGTCACTTGATATGTCTTTGGAGTCGTTCAGGACTTTGGAACAATATGGAAACAGGGTTTTTTATCGGCTCAGCACGGAGACGAATCACACATGCTGCACAAATTGCCAACATCCGAGAAGCAGTCCTGCTACCCACTGCTGTTGCTATTATGATATGTGACGCCCACAACTCTGCCACTGACCCCGTCACCTTAGCAACTGTCTCAGCTGATGCAACCACCCGGGAATCTGCACTAACACTGGTCACTTATGCCCTGCAGACCCCCAGGGTGGTGAAACCTCCAGAGTCCCCTGACGCTCTCGATTCAATCCACGCACCTCAGCAAGCCACAACACCAGAAGAGAGGGCCGCATATGGCCACATTGTTGCCATACAATCACCGTCCTTACAGGTACTTACTCACAACGATGGCTACATCATCTATCTGAAAGCCCACCTGCACTTAATGGCCCTGGCGGCACACAAAATCGGACACACAGGCAAGATGCTGTCAGCCATTCCTGGTATGCAGCGGGATTCGCTGTAGCTGCCCAAGGTCTGCTGTCACAGCCCCTCGTCTGTCTACAGAATGATGCAGGGATGCCGATAGCCAAACATAAGTATTTACCAGCTCCTGAGGGTCCATTCACCCACCTTCTAACTGACCTTGCCCATATGCCTCAGATAGAGAAATACAAACATGTCCTAGTTATTGTCGACATGTTTTCAAAATGGGTAGAGTGATTCCCCATCATAAAAAAAAACACCAGAGCAGTGGTAAAGTGTATCCTGCAGGACGATATTACAAGAGTTTTATATCCCAGGGCGCTTAGAAACATATGGGGGATGAGGCCCATTTCACCACAAAGTTCATTACTGCTGCATGTTATGCCCTCAGGATACGCTGGAGATACTACATTCCGTACCACCCGCCAGTTATCAGGAACGGTGGTGAGAATGAACGGCACCGTCAAAACCACCCTCGCCAAAAACACTCAGGACACAGGATTGGCTTGGCCAGACGGCCGGTCACTGGTGTTTTACACAGTAAGAGGACAGGGAAACCGAATGACGGAAATTGCACTCTTTGAAGTGCAAACAGAACGACCCATTCTCACATCTGCCGGACCTCCAAAACTAGCCAGTGACGCAGCACTACTCTTAACACAGGAAACTTCTTGGATTACGTTTAAGTCCTCAGTAGAAAGATCACTTTAAACCATGATTTGGTAAAAGCTGCGGTTTTCTGGCCACTTGAGTATTTCTTTTCTTCCTGCTGGTGGAAACTGAATAAAGGTTTGCGCATCTGGTGCCCTTCACTGTGTCTCAAACCTGTACACACACAACATTGGTGCTGGGGAAAAATAATCTCAAACAAAAGTTTGGTGATAGTGTGGGGGTCAAACAAAAAAAAACTAACAAATAAAAAGCTGCGGTATCGACACCACAGCAGGAACCACTTCACCCGTTTAAACTGGGCACTATGTAACGTTACAGTCCTTGCCAAAAGATTCTCTTTACACTAGATGGAAAGGACCACTCTTGGTCTGTCTCACGACGATGACAGCTGTCACGCTCCAAAGGAGACCGGAATGCGACCCGGTGAAAGAGGGCTCCGCCTCCACAGAAAGAAAACTAAGCAGAACAGGATACGGCTCCAGACACCACAGAGGGATCCAGCTGCTCCCTGCAGCCATTGGAATCATCACTCTTGGTCTGACCTGCACTTCTCCACTGATCAGTAACAAGGCAAACAGAACAGGGCACTTAATCCACCTTGAGCCATGGGTTAACATTTTCCTTGAGATGACCCACAGTTATGCCCAGAGGGTAAACCAGACCATCTGTTGGGTCTGTGCCCGTGTACCTGAACATTCCTACCAGCGTATTCCCCACGGCACAGTCCCTTTTAACAACGCAGGGATGGCAGAATTGGGGCTGAAACTGGACAGTTCCTTGGGAACTCAATGCTCAGTCCCCTAATCAGACCGGCCATTCATGCAGCTAATAGCTCCGACTGCTGGAAATCTGCAGAATACCAGCCCGAAAAATTCACAGGATGGTAATACGCAGCCCAGAACAAAACAGATGAACACCAGATCTTGACCATCACTGACATCACTGCATGAAGGTTATGCAGAGGAACCATCTGCCTAACGAGAAGCCAACCATCCGCATGTGTGGCTGGGTGGAGGTTGGTGCAGTAACTCACTGGTCTTGACCACTGCAGCATTCTGGTCTGGAGCAGAGTGCCACATCCTAGATTTACTTGGCCACAACATGTCTGCCCACAATTCCATTTTCAATAAAATTTGGACAGGAACCCAAACCCACCACTTAGGAACATACAATAACACTTTGTCTGTGGCCACAAGGCATACCCCGGCTGGCATTGTCATGAGCTGGCACTCATTATGTGGTATCACGCATTTACCACTCCCAGTCGTCGCCCTTACAGAAGGTTATTCGCCACAGATCACGCTCCGCTCACCACCATTTTTGCGTCCACTTACGAAACCCTGCACCTTGACATAGGGGCGCATCACCTGACCACCACGATAGAGAAGATAACATGCCACGGCTGAAGATCTTGCCCAGCTGAATGCAGAGGCTGTCGCCATTCACACTGTTGCCCTACAAAACAGAATGTCCCTGTACAACTGGCTGGCCAAAAAGGGGGCACTGGCACCTTCATTGGCACAGACTGCTGTACCTACGTCCCTGGCCCCAGCAAAAGTATAACGGACCTGACATACCACTTTCCACAGGCTGTTGCAGTCCCAACTGACCGGGAGTCCCACTGGGACTTGTGGACCTGGGCAACCTCCTGGCCTGGCTCACGGCGCACTGAACTGCTGGAGGAAATAATATCCCGTATTGCGGTTGTGGGTACTATTGTCCTGGTCATGGGCCTCTGTATATGCTGCTGTCGGTTTTGTACAGCACTTTTACCTCTGCTCCCCTCACAAACTAGCTTAATCAAGTTCGCTGGAGTGTGATCCCTCTCCTGACACAAAGAACGCTTGGTCAGATTCGGAGACTGACTACTACTTGTCTGACACCAAACCCCCACCACCTGACAGCCTCCCCGGTCACGGCTACATTGCACTTTTTCGACATTCTCGTAACTAAAAAAGGGCAAACTGTGGGACAAAATATGCTACACTGTCCACCCACAGCATAAACACATACAAAACAGAGAAGCATGTCTGTGAAACACAGAAATCAATCTTGCTAACACACATGGAACACACCCACAATGCCTCAGTCTTGGCCAAACAGGCGAACATAGAATCCGGATATTCTAAGAAATTCCAGACCAGATAAGACACTTCTCAAATAGCCTTCATAGTAATCTCCTAACCTCGATCATTACTTCAGTCCTAATACCCTAAGTGCAGGCTCGTTTTCCATATAGATCGATGGCGCTTAAACAAAGAGGCAGACTGAGAGATCCCGGAAGACTTTGCTCCCAGGAGGAACACAATGGACAGAACTGAATGCCAGGAGAAGGAACATTTGCACATACTCGTGCCGACAGGAGAAACCGTTAAGAATCCCCGAGAAGACATTCTCACCTATTCAAGGAGATGGCTGGAATCTCCAGTGTCAATTACAATTGAATTGTTACTGCCAGACGCTTGTTTAAATTCCATTCAGTTTATTGTTGTTTTAATCACTTTACAATTTTCACCACTGTACTGTTATTGCTTTGCAATTATCACCTTTGTGTAAAACCCGTATGAAACCTGCTTGGGGGAGAACATTCTGGACATCTGTACGGAGAATATGTTCTGTGTCAGCCTGGTCAATGTCTTCATCGTGATATCATTTTTTTTAATCGTAGCTGGTCTCTGATTCATTGAGCTGAATTTCTCTGACACCAGGTGATCATGAATTGCTTATGCTTTTTACCCAGTTATCAGTCGCCCCGTGTGGGATCTCAGTGAAACCCACATGCACTACATCATTTTCCCTCCCCTCTGATCACTACCTCAAAACATTTACTTGGCCACAACATGTCTGCCTACAATTCCATTTTCAATAATATTTCGACAGGAACGCACACCCACCACGTAAGAACATACAATGACACTTATTGTGTCTGCGGCCACAGATGTGTTAGGCATCACCTCCTCTGTCAAAACCATGCTGAATGCTTGAATCAACCTTGACTGGACGAGTCGCAATTAATTCTCTCCTTCAGAGGTTTCCCCAAACGTCTCCCGACCACTCCTGTAAGACTGACTTGGCTGTATTTCCCTCGTTTGTTTCTAACTGCCTTGTTAAAAAGTGGAAACCCATTAGTGGTTCTGCAGGCCTCGACCAACTCTCCTGTGGCCAAAGTGGAAAATGAAACATTGGTCAGAACCCCTTAAATTGCTCCTTTTTTCTCACAGAACAACGTGACGTACAGTTCCACTCTGAGTTGGGGATTTGTCCACGTTTAAGACTCTCAAAACCTCCAGTATTGGCTCAGCCCCTACAGGAAACTGATCAAGAACCTCTCAGTGCGTCTTCCTGCATTCTATACAGATGTCATCGCACACAAGGGCTGTTCGCCAGCTGAATGTGTAAAGTGATTCATCCAGTTATCCTATTTACAACTATACACAACTGTTATGTCACACTGGAGGGAACACATCCTCGTATTTTAACTGGAAAACGCTGTGTTCAGCTTTTCGCCTACAAACCATGTAGCTTTGATACCCAATGGAACATTGTTACAGTGAGAAAGCGTTTGAGTGTTCTCTATCTGAAAAAAAAGGCAGTCACTTGATTACACCTCCTGCGTGGACTCCAATCCGTTCACATCTGACATGAGGGATGTTTTTCCCTCTGCTGTTCATCACGTCCAGGATAGAACTGCGGCAGAAATGATTGCTGTCTTGTTGACCTAAGTATTTGATGCCGATGGCTCACTTTGTAATGGGAACTATCCACAAGAGAACTTTTCAACAGGAACAAAGTTCTGTCTTCTGTGCAGGGAATCGTTGCACAAGCACAGTATCAAGCTTCTACCAGGCCGTGACCAGTTATTCTTTCGCGAACATTCACTGCATTCGACTCGAACTAGAGCAAAACCAGGTGGTGCTGGAAAAACTCGGCAGTCTAGTAGCATCTGAAGAAAGAAATCAGGGTTAACGTTTCGAGTCCAGTGACCATTCCTCAGAACTGACGATAGCTTGGAAAATGTTGGTCTACCTGCAGAAGATATAGTCGGGGTTCGGGGAGGGTAAGGAGTAAACGATAGGTAGGGATAGAGTTCACATAGAGAGAAGAACACTTGGGCAAGGAGTGGATGATGATCTGGCTAGCAGGATGAATAGTTGTTAATGGAGACTGCTAGTAACGAACCATATGTGGTGTGTTATGGCAGGTTATGTGACAACAAGGTCTGGCGTGTGGGATAGGGGGATAGACATGGGAGAGTTCAAGCCCTAAAAAAAATGAAATTGATATGTTGTCTGGAGGGCTGCAGACTCTCCAAATAGAAACTGAGGTTGTATTCTTCCAGCATGCGCTGAGATTCGCTGGAACTCTTCTTGAAGACAGAACTTGGATGTTCTGCAGTGTGGTCACCCAGTCCAAACTTAGTTTGCCAAGATAGTGGAAGCCACATTGCGAGCAGTGATTGTAGTAGAGTGGATTGCGTGAAGTGCAGTTCATGTGTTGCTTCAACTGGAAGGTATGATGGGCCATTGGAATCAAAGCAGGGAAGACGTCAATGGATAGGTGAGGAGAGAAAATGAGCAAAAGGTGATATTATTAGCGAAATCATGAGGACAAGAAACCTAACAAAAAACACGTGACCTGAATGCTCGTCGAATTTATCACATGGTTGAAGAGTTAATGGCACAAATCAGCACGAATGAAAATGATTTAATAGCCATTAGAGAAACACGGTTACAGGAAGGCCATGACTGTGAGTTATATATCTAGGAGTACGAGAATATTTGGAAGATCAGACAGCAGTGTAAAGAAGGTGGTGTCTCTCTGTTATTTAAGGCCGACATCGGGACAATGTGGAGAGACAATATATGTTCTATGGAGAATGAGTTTGAATTAATTTGCGTGGAAAGTAGAAATTCGAAGAAGAAAAATTCACTGATGTGTGCAGTCTATAGGGAAGCAAATAGTAACAAAATGCAACAAACAAACAAATAAGCAATGCCTGTAAATGTGGATCGGCTTTTAACATTAGGGATTTTAATCCACATGTAGCTTGGTCAAACCAGCTCAGTCACAGTACCTTTGAGGATGAGTTCGTTCAGAGTACCCGTGATAGTCTTCTTGAACAATATGCAATGGAAGCGATGAGGGAGAAAGCAATCCTCGATCTGGTACTGTGTAAAGGAACAGGAATAATTAATGATCTCATAGTTACGGATCCTCTTGGAACGAGTGATTACAGTATGACAGAACTTAGAAAGAATTCAGATGGGGAGTGTGAAGAGAAGATACAATACCAGGGTCCTGTGCATGTACAGGGGGCACAACAATAGAAGGAGAGAACACCTGGCTAAAGTAGACTGGAAGCAAAGGTTATATGGTGGGACAGATATCAAGCAATGGAGGACTTCCATTGTCTTTGTAGAAGTGCTCATCAAAAATATATTCAAGTGAAAAGGAAGGACTCTAAGAAAAGGGGTAATCTGCCCAGCGTGTCTTAGGAAATATGGGAGGCTATCAAAATGAAAGAGAAGGCATACCATGTGCCCAAGAACAGCATGAAACTGGAAGAATGGGATTTCTTTAAAGATAAACATGAGGGGTAAAACAAACTAGTACAGAATGCAAAGATGGATAGCAAAAGTTTCTATAAAAGTATAAAACGGAAAGAGTGGTGAAAGTAAAGGTTGGCCATTTCGAGGATGAGAAGAGACATTTAGTTATGCGATGTGATGAAATGACCGAGGCATTGAACAGGTATTTTGTGTCAGTCTTCACAGTGGAGGATGCTGAGTAGCAAAGAGACAAATGCAAGTTCGGACCTGGAAACAAGCATTATTACGGAAGAGGTAGTGTAAGGAAAGCTAATGGAGCTGAGGATGGACGTGAGGGAATTCATCTCAGGGTATTAAAGGAGATGGCGGGAGAAACAGCAAGTGCACTAGGGGCAATTTTCAAATTCACTAGACTGCGTGGCAGTCCCAGCAGATTGGAAAACAGCTAGCGTGACACCACTTTTTAAAAAGGGAGGTGGATAAACGATTGGGAATTATTGATCAGTTAGCTTAATTTCTGCAGTGGGAAAGATGCTATTATCAAGGAAGAAATAGCGGGGCTTCTCGATAGAAACTGGACAGACGCAATGTAGGTTCATGAAGATTCACGCAGAGATGTTATGTTGCAGCTGTAACAGGTGCTGGTGAGGCTATCCTTGGTGAATTGCGTGCGCTTTTGGTCCCCTTACTTGAGAACGGATGTACTGGCACTGGGCGGAGTGGGGGGTGGAGGTGGAGAGGAGGTTCACTAGGTTCATTCCGGAGTTGAGGAGATTGGCCTATAAAGCGAGACTACGTAGATTAGAAACAATTTTCTTTGGAAGTTAGAAGAATGAGCGGGGAATCTTACTTTGGACGGAATAGTTCAGGTAGAATTGGAAAAGATGCTTCCACTGAGGGTGAAATTCGGGCAGGAGGGCATAGCCTCAGGATTAGAGGGAGGAGATTTAGGACTGAGTTCAGAAGGACCTTCTTCATGTACCTTGCCCAGCGAAGAAGATGACACTAGTTCAACAGAAGTTTTTATAGCTAAGAGCGATACTTCTTTTGAACAATAAATGAAATAAGGGATAGTGTGAGAGGGCGAGTATGCGGATTTGAGTCTTTAGAAAGATCAGCAATGATGTCATTGAACGGCGTAGCGGGCTTGAAGAGCCGGACAACCTACTCCCGCTCGTGTTTTTAGGTTCTATGCATTTATGTGTCACAAAAGCAGCGACACAGTGGGAAGGTTCCATGGGGCGAGTTGCGGGAGGTGTTGGGAGTGAAGGCAAACCGTAGCAGTGTTTCCTCTAGGGAATGGTCCCTGTGGATGGTGGACAGGGACGGGAGAGGGATACATGTGTAATGATTACATATTGCAAGAGGTGGTGGATTTTGTTTTTAAAATTGATGATCACCTGAAGCACCACTGCGAATGCATTTGCCAACTTTTGTAGGTGCTCCCACCCTCACTGACAGTGAGGTTCAGTGCAACTGTTGCTCGATGATGACATCACTCACAGGAACACAGAGCAGCTGGGACTGTGCAAACCAGAGGTCGCCCACACATTGGGAAGGATGGAAGGGTCATCCGAGAGGGCGCACAGGATAGTCACCAGGATGGTTCAAGGAATGGGGGATCCTAGTTGCAGGGACATGGGTGTTGTTAATACACATCTAGAATATCCATCTACAATAGATGGACTCTCGTTCTCACCCTCTCCCCTTGCCTGGGCTGTGGTAAACTTCAGGTTAAACTAACACCAGACATTTCTCCCTAATTGGTAGGACAATGCTGACTTTACCTTTTCCATAGTGATGACACTGTGCATCGGGGTAGAGAGAGGGAATGCTGAAGGTAGTGAATGGGACACCAGTGAGGCACAGTACTTTGTCCTAGAGGATGTTCACTTTCTTGAATATTGTTGAGGAATGCACTGATGCAGGCAAGTGGAGAATGTTCCAACACGATCCTGATGTGTTCCTTATGGAGAGCAAACAGACATTGGGGAATCAGGGGTTTGGGGAAACTGAGATTATTCTCCTTGTAGCAAAGGCAATTGAGGGGAGCTGAGAGACAAGTGTTTATAAAATATATACATTGGGATGTTAAACCTTACACTCATCAACTCATCATAAAAGTATTACTGGACACATTTTGAAGATTTTGGGGAGATCTATTGACATGATAGTTTGATTCAAAGGAAAACTACTATGCAGCAAATGGGATTCTGATGGAATACAATACTCACACACAATGCGAACATCCAGGTCTGGATGAATTGACTAATTCAATCAGAGTTTGGTGTTTCAATGACTGAGATTACCATCTGAAGGTCCACCTGTAGCAGCCTGTAGTACAAGTTTATAAAATCCATCACTGTCAATTAAAGGTAGAAACTCACACCATCCTCTCCTCTTGGCCCAGGATGACTCTACGCATTCTCCCCTTGTGGTGAACAGCAGTCAGTTCAGGGGGAAATCTATGTGGGTTTCTAGGAGTTTCTACCTTGGGATTTCATGTGACTGAAAAGGGCAGATCTTTGACACATGGGACATAATGCTCCAAGCGTCAGTGAGATGGGGAGAGCAGGATTTGCTTCCTTTTCTTTCATTCCGTGCTGCCGCTGTGCCTCATGAATAAAACATGGGGGGGAGGGGGGGTGAAAGGCTCATGCAGCTTCAGGCGCAAGTTGTCTCCAGTCTGACCAATGGACAGCAAACTCCTCCCAGTCACTCCAAAGAGTCTTTCTGAAAAGACAGCAACTTTGCGTGCTTCCCTCTGCCGGGTGCTCCTTGGGAAGGTTTAGAAGAATGACGGGGGAATCTAGAAAATGCAGAACAGTAAACTTCCAAAAGGATTATAAACTTTACAGAGAGGGATTCGTTGGAGAAGTGGACCACAAGTTGACAAATGGAGCATAACTCGGGATAATGTGAAGTTGTTCATTTGGAGGAGGTAATAAAAGAAAGAGGATATTTAAACGGTGGAAACTGAAGAAACATGCAACACAAAAGTGACCAGGTGGTAATTGTGCAGGAAACACAGAAAGCTAGCACACAGTTACAACAGGTCATCAGGAAGGGAGATGAAACTTTGTTCCTTGTTTCAAGCGACTTGCAGTGTAAGGGTTTGGAGTATATATCTGAGGGCAACTTTATAAATTGCGAGTGAGACGATATATGGAATAATGAAACAAGTTTTGGTCTCTTGAAGGAAATACATCACTTCATCGGAGACATTCAGAGAATATTGACTGGGATGATGCTTGGATGGCAGGGACTCTCTTTTAAGAAAAGGCTGAAGAAGTTGGGACTCAACTCACTGGATTAGGGGGAGAATGAGAGGGGATCTTATTGAAACATATAGGCTTATTAAGCGGTATGACAGGGTAAATGTGAGGATGTGTCCCATCATGTGAGGATGTGTCCCATCATGAGGGAACCTAAACCCAGACTCTGGGTCAGTTGCAGAATCAAGGGTTATGTTTTAGATTTGTCAACTTTAATGCAACACAGACATGAGTAAGAGGTTTCAGTAGCAATGGAGCTGGGGTGAGGTGGTAAAAAGCAACATTTTAGAGATTGGAATTCCTGGTGTTTGGAAGTGTGTAGATATCTGATCAGAAGATCAAGTTGGCATCAGATATAACAGCAATTTTCTGAAGAATGTCTTTCTGCTTCACACATTTCCCAGTGAGGGGGAGGGGCTCAGCAGCGAGGGAAAGGAATTTGTAATGGCAACTGAAGGCAATGGGTTTAACCATTGCGGTGTTTCATTGGAGGAAATTGCAGCCAATCGAGTTGTGGGAGTGTGGTAAACAGTTTACTGAATGAGGAACAGTAGAGTAATGGATGATGGGGAGAGAGAGCTGGGCATTGTCAGTGTACATGTGAAACCAATACGATGTCACCTTCTGGTAGAATGTAGGTGAGATACAGGAGGGGACAAAGACAGATCCTGGATGGACACCACATATGCGGAATTCAGAAAGGAAAGGGAAAATGGAGATGGAGCATCATTTTCCAAAAACTTTGAGATCAAATATTAGTTCTTAGCAGAATTGGAGAGAAGGACATAACCAGAAAAGACAGACAGAACAAGGAACAATATTTGTGAATTGGTGAGGGGGAGTGATGAGGAGGAGCCAAATTCCAAAACTGCTAGTTCTACATCAATGACATCAGCAAACACCACCCTAGTCTCAGCTCATTTACTGAAATACTCATCCATCCTTGTGTTACCTCCAGACTTCGTTATCCAAACACACTCCTGGCCAGCCTCCCACATTCAACTTACATATAATTTTAAGAATATCTAAAACTCTACTGCACAAGTGCTCACTTGTACCAAAACTTGTTGATTCATCAAAAGGTTCCTATTTACAAGCAACAATTTAAAATTCTCTCTCTTGACGCAATTCCTGGATGTGAACATCCCTGTCTCCCTGCAGCACACAACCTGTGAGACCTCGACAATTCATTTTTTTTTCAGACTCCGAAAGATGCATTTATTTATTGCTTCACCTATCTGGCTGTTTCGACAGTTGCCAAAGCAACACGGTCTGGAATTCGTTCCCTGACACTCTCCGACCTGCTTTCCTCCTTTAAAGTATTCCTGAAAACTTGCCTATTTGGCAATACTTTTGATCACCTGACCTAATATCCCCATCTGTGGCCTTATGTCAGAAATTCTCTATTTCTGTGAAAGTATAAAAATAATAAAAATATAAACTGTTCTTGATTTGCACACACATTGTCAACTTTTCACTGTCGTTGAGTGAATAATCTGTAACATCTATTACCTAAGAACATTGTGGGAGCACATTCACCACACGAACTGCAGCTGTACAAGGAAGTCAAACATCACCCTCTCCACAGGCAACAGGGTTTTGGCATTAATCACTGGTGTCTGTGGAGGGAGAAACACATAGTTGATATTTCAGGGAGTGCTAAATGCATGACAAGAAATGAATATGTTGCAGAATTTGATGGTCAGAAATGGAAGGAAAATGCACTCTTTTGTTGTAAAAAGGAATTATTCTCTAGCAAAGATACTGTGGAAAATTCAGTCCGTTTAGAGAGCAGCACATTGTCAGGGGTTGGGCAGCAGAGGAAAATAAACTTACAAAAGGTCTATGAAAGTAACAGTAAAACACTAAACAAGCCAAAACACCATGTTTCCCACGATTTGAACTCCCCTTCCCGCTCCACCAAGGACATGCAGGTTCTGGGCCACCTCCATCGCCAAATCCCAGCCATCTGATGTCTGTAGGAAGAACGCCTCATCTTCTGTCTTCGGATCCTCCAACCACGTGTGATCAATGTGGATTTCACGTTTCCTCATTTCCACGCCCCCCACCTTATCCCAGATCCAGCCTTCCAACTTGCAACCTCCCTCTTGACCTGTCCTTCCTGTACATCTTCCTACCCATCGATGGGCTGCTTCCTGACCTGCTGTGCGTTTCCAGCATCACGATTCGACATGGAAAACATCCTGATTCTGACACTGTGTAAACCCTGCCCTATGACTCCCTGCCAGGGAAGGCTGCGCATGCGTTCCCCTACAGCTTACCCCTCACAAAGTTGGCGGGCACAGACGTGTTTGACGGATCACTGTTCCCAATAAAGATGGCGGCGATCACTCACGTCATTCACGATTTGAAGCATTTTTCTGTTTGCCACAAACACGGGCCTGGGATTTTCAAATTTGTGTTTTCCGATGTGCACTAAGTTCTGGAAAATGTCTCAGCCTGTTCCGTTAAAATTTCCTTCTCTTCCTGGTCAAAATATCTTTCCGTAACCGTGCCCTGCACGTTCACACATTTCCAATGCCTTGGTCACAACAACACTGTGGTGCCAGTGAAGCTTATCACGTGGTTGAGTATAGCCACGCCCGTCATTCACTCATATTGTTGGGAGGACCAACCGGCACTGCCTTATCATCCAGTTCTGTCCCCCTCGTCTTATTGGTCCTGCGCTGAGACCAATCACCAGAGGCCCATTGTGGGTTGGAGAATGCTCAGTGTTTCCTTTATCTCTCGCCCCCTCCCACTCTCTCTCGCCCCTCTCCCTCTCTCTCTCGGCACCCTTCCTCTCTGTCTCGCCATTCCATCTCACTCTCGCCTCTCCCTCTCTCTCTCGCCCCACACTCTTAACGCCCCGCCATCTCACTCTCGCCCACTCCATCTCTTCTCTCGCCACTCCCTCTCGCCCACGCCCCTCACTTTCTCTCGCCCCTCTCTCTCTCTCACCCCATCCCTCTCTCTTTCTCGTACTCTCCCCCTCTCTCGACCCCGTCACTCTCTCACCCCCACCCTTTCTCTCTCATACTCCTCCCCCTCTCTCTCACTCCCTCCATCTCTCTCTCTCGCACTCCTCTCTCTCTCGCCACTTCCCTTTCCCTCTCTCGCCCCCTCCCTCTCTTTCTCTCGCCCCCTCCCTCTCTCTCGTCCCCCACCATCTGTCTCTCAACACTTCCCTCTCACTCGACCCCCTCCCACTCTCTCACGCACCCCTCCCTCTCTCTCTCTAAACCCCGCCCCCCTCTCACGTCCCCTCTTACTCTCTCTCTCCCTCCATCCCTCTCTCTCTCGCCCCTGTCCGTCTCTCTCTCTCTCGTCCCCCTACCTCACTCTCTCGCCACTCCCTCTCTCTCTCGCCCCCTCCCTCTCTCTGTCTCTCGCTCCCTCCCTCTCTCTCGTCCCCTCTCTCTTTCGTCCCCTCCCCTACTCTCTCGCCACCTCGCTATCTCTCCCTTCAACCCTCTCTGTCTCGCAATCCTCTCCCTCTTTCTCTCTTCTCCCTCCCTCTCTCTCTCCCGCCATCCATCTCTCTCTTTCCTCTCCGTTTCTCACTCTCGTCAGCCTATCTCTTTCTCTCCCTACTCCATCTCACTCTCGCCCATCCCTCTCTCTCTCTCGCCCCAAACACTTTCTCGCCCCTCCCTCTCACTCTCCCACCTCCTTCTCACTCTCGCCCCCTCCCTCTCTCGATCTCTCACCCCCTCCCTACCTCTCTTTTGCTCCCTCCCTCTCTCTCTGTCGCGGCCCCCTCTCACTCGCTCCCTCGCTCACTCTCTCCCTCCAATGCTCTCTCTCTCTCTTGCACCCCTCTCCCTCTCTCTCTCTCGTCCCCGACCTCTCTCTCCCTCGCCACTCCAACTCACTCTCGCCCCATACTCTCTCTCAGTCCATTCTCTCTCTTGCCCCCTCCCACTCTCTCTTGCCCCTCCCTCTCACTCTCACCCACCCTCTCTCTTTCGTGCCTGCCTCCACTCTCGATCCCCCGTCCCTCAGTCTCTCCCTCCAACCCTCTCTGCCTCGCACCCCTCTCTCTCTCTCTTCCTCTCCCCCCTCTCCCTCCCTCTCTCTCGGCACTTCCTCTCTCTCTCTCTCTCCCTCTCTGCTCTCTCTCTCGCCCCTTTCCGATTTCTCTCTCGCCCCATTCCTGTCTGTCTCTCGTCCCCTCCCTCTCTCTCTCTTGGCCCGCTCCCTTTCTCTCTCTCGCCCTCTCCCTCTCTCTCACTCGCTCCAACTCTCTTTCTCGGCCCTCCTTCACTCTCTCGCCCCCTCGGTCTCACTCGCGCCCCCTCCCTCTCACTCTCTCTCGCCCCTTCCCTCTTTCATCCCCGCCTCTACTCTCTCGTCCCCTCACTCTCTCTCCATCCAACACTCTCTCTCTCGCACCCCTCTCCCTCTCTCTGTCGTCCCTATATCACTCTCTCTCACCACTCCATCTCACTCTCGCCCCTCCCTCTCTCTCTCACCCCACACTCTCTCTCGCCACTTACTCTCTCTCTCCCCGCCCTCTCTCTCTCGCCCCTTACTCTCTCTCTCGGTCCTCCCTCTCTCTCTCTCTCTCTCTCACTCGCCACCTTCCAATCTCTCTCGCGCCTACTTCCTGTGTTTCTCTCGGCCCCCTTCCTCACTCTCTCTCTCTCCACCCCCCCCTTTCACTCTCTCTCGGCCCACTCCCTCACTCTCTTTCGCCACCCTCCCTCTCTCTATTGCCCTCTCCATTTCTCTCTCTCTTGCCTCCTCTCTCTCACTCTCGCCCCCTCCCTCTCTCTCACCCCCTCTCCCCTCCCTCTCACTCCCTCCCTCTCTCTCGCCCCCTCCCTCTCTCTCCCTCCATCCCTCTCTATCTCGCCCCCTTCCCTCTCTCTCTCTCTCGCCACCCACCCTCTCTATCACTCCTAATCCCTCTCTCTCTCGCCCACTCCCTCTCTCTCTCTCGCCCCGTCCCTCTCTCTCTCTCGCCCATTATCTCTTTCGTCCCCTTCTCTACTCTCTCACCTCCCTCCCTCTCTCTATCTCCCTCCACCCCTCTCTCTCGCACCCCTCTCTCTCTCGCCCCTCTCCCTCCCTCTCTCTCGCGACTCCCTCTCTCTCTCGTCCCCCATCCCTCTCTCTCGCACTCCCTTACTCTCTGTCCCAAGTACCGGACTCCTCTCTCTCGACCCCTTCCTCTCACTCTCTCTTGTCCACTCCCTCTCTCTCGTCCCGTCCTGCCTCCCTGTATCGCCTTCGCCTCTCTATCCCGCCATCCCTCTCTCTCTCGTCCCTCTCCCTCTATCTCTCTTGTCACCTTATCTCTCTCTCTCTCGCCATTCCATTTCACTCGTGCCCCTCCCTCTCTCTCTCGCCCCACACTCTTATCGCCCCGCCATCTCACTCTCGCCCACTCCCGCTCTCTCTCGCCCCTCCCTCTCGCCCTCGCCCCTTACTTTCTCTCGCTCCTCCCTCTCTCTCTCGCTCGCCCCCTCCCTCTCTCTCTCTCTCGCCCCATCCCTCTCTCTTTCTCGCACCTTCCCTCTCTCTCTCGTCCCAATGTCTCTCTTTCTCTCTCACCCCCCACACTTTCTCTCTCTCTTACCCCCCTCTCTCTCACACTCCCTCCATCGCTCTCTCTCACCCTGCTCCCCCTCTCTCTCTCTCGCCCCCTCCCTCTCTTTATCTCACCCCTTCCCTCTCTCTCTCTCGTATCCCCATCTCTCACGCACACTCTCCCTCTCTCTCTCTGAATCCCGCCCTCTCTCTCACGTCCCCTGTTCCTCTCTCTCGCGCCCTCCTTTTCTCTCTCCCTCAATCCCTCTCTCTCTCGCCCCTGTCCGTCTCTCTCTCTCTCTCGTCCCCTCCCTCTCTCTCTCGCCCCCTTCCTCTCTACCTCTCGCTCCCTCCATCTCTCTCTCTCACCCCTTCTCTCTTTCATCCCCTCCTCTCCTCTCTCGTCCCCTCCCTCTCTCTCTCTCCCTCCAACCCTCTCTCTCTCACAACCCTCTCCCTCTCTCTCACTCCCTCCCTCTCTCTTTCTCGCCCCTCCTTCACTCTCTCACCCCCTCGGTCTCACTCGCCCCTCTCCCTCTCTCTTAGCACCCTTCCTCTCTGTCTCGCCATTCCATCTCACTCTCGCCTCTCCCTCTCACTCTCGCCCCACACTCTTAACGCCCCGCCATCTCACTCTCGCCCACTCCATCTCTTCTCTCGCCCCTCCCTCTCGCCCACACTCCTTACTTTCTCTCGCCCTTCTCTCTCTCTCTCACCCCATCCCTCTCTCTTTCTCGCACTCTCCCCCTCTCTTGACCCCGTCACTCTCTCACCCCCACCCTTTCTCTCTCTTACTCCTCCGTCTCTCTCTCTCACTCCCTCCATCTCTCTCTCTCGCACTCCTCTCTCTCGCCACTTCCCTTTCCCTCTCTCGCCCCCTCCCTCTCTTTCTCTCGCCCCCTCCCTCTCTCTCGTCCCCCACCATCTGTCTCTCAACACTTCCCTCTCACTCGACCCCCCCCCACTCTCTCACGTACCCCTCCCTCTCTCTCTCTAAACCCCGCCCCCCTCTCACGTCCCCTCTTCCTCTCTCTCTCCCTCCATCCCTCTCTCTCTCGCCCCTGTCCGTCTCTCTCTCTCTCTCGTCCCCTACCTCACTCTCTCGCCACTCCCTCTCTCTCTCGCCTCCTCCCTCTCTCTGTCTCTCGCTCCCTCCCTCTCTCTCTCGTCCCCTCTCTCTTTCGTCCCCTCCCCTACTCTCTCGCCACCTCGCTCTCTCTCTCCCTCCAACCCTCTCTGTCTCGCAATCCTCTCCCTCTTTCTCTCTTCTCCCTCCCTCTCTCTCTCCCGCCATCCATCTCTCTCTTTCCTCTCCGTTTCTCACTCTCGTCAGCCTATCTCTTTCTCTCCCTACTCCATCTCACTCTCGCCCATCCCTCTCTCTCTCGCCCCAAACACTTTCTCGCCCCTCCCTCTCACTCTCCCACCTCCTTCTCACTCTCGCCCCCTCCCTCTCTCGATCTCTCACCCCCTCCCTATCTCTCTTTTGCTCCCTCCCTCTCTCTGTCGCGGCCCCCTCTCACTCGCTCCCTCGCTCACTCTCTCCCTCCAATGCTCTCTCTCTCTCTTGCACCCCTCTCCCTCTCTCTCTCTCGTCCCCGACCTCTCTCTCCCTCGCCACTCCAACTCACTCTCGCCCCATACTCTCTCTCAGTCCATTCTCTCTCTTGCCCCCTCCCACTCTCTCTCGCCCCTCCCTCTCTCTCTCACCCACCCTCTCTCTTTCGTGCCTGCCTCCACTCTCGATCCCCCGTCCCTCTGTCTCTCCCTCCAACCCTCTCTGCCTCGCACCCCTCTCTCTTTCTCTCCCCCCTCTCCCTCCCTCTCTCTCGGCACTTCCTCTCTCTCTCTCTCGCCCCTACCTCTCTCTCTCACCCCTTATTCTCTCTCTCCCCCCTCATTCTCTCTCTCTCTCCCTCTCTCCTCTCTCTCTCGCCACTTTCGGATCTCTCTCTCGCCCCCTTCCTGTCTGTCTCTCGTCCCCTCCCTCTCTCTCTCTTGGCCCACTCCCTTTCTCTCTCTCGCCCTCTCCCTCTCTCTCACTCCCTCCAACTCTCTTTCTCGGCCCTCCTTTACTCTCTCGGCCCCTCGGTCTCACTCTCGCCCCCTCCCTCTTTCATCCCCGCCTCTACTCTCTCGTCCCCTCACTCTCTCTCCATCCAACACTCTCTCTCGCACCCCTCTCCCTCTCTCTGTCGTCCCTATACCACTCTCTCTCACCACTCCATCTCACTCTCGCCCCTCCCTCTCTCTCGCGCCACACTCTCTCTCGCCCCCTCCCTCTCTCTATCTCTCGCCCCCTTCCTATCTCCCTTTCGCTCCCTCCCTGCTCTCTCTTGCCCCCTCCCCCTCTCTCTCTCTCATCCCCTACCTCTCTCTCACTACTCCATCTCACTCTCCCCCCTCGCTCTCTCTCTCACCCCATACTCTCTCTCGCCACTTCCTCTCTCTCTCTCCCAAGCCCTCTCTCTCTCGCCCCTTACTCTCTCTCTCGGTCCTCCCTCTCTCTCTCTCTGTCTCTCTCTCTCTCACTCGCCCCCTTCCAATCTCTCTCTCGCCTACTTCCTGTGTTTCTCTCGGCGCCCTCCCTCACTCTCTCTCTCCACCCCCTCCCTTTCACTCTCTCTTGGCCCACTCCCTCACTCTCTTTCGCCACCCTCCCTCTCTCTATTGCCCTCTCCATTTCTCTCTCTCTTGCCTCCTCCCTCTCACTCTCGCCCCCTCCCTCTCTCTCACTCCCTCTCCCCCTCCCTCTCACTCCCTCCCTCTCTCTCGCCCCCTCCCTCTCTCTCTCCCTCCCTCCCTCTCTATCCCGCCCCCTTCCCTCTCTCTCTCGCCACCCACCCTCTCTATCACTCCTCTTCCCTCTCTCTCTCGCCCACTCCCTCTCTCTCTCTCGCCCCGTCTCTCTCTCTCTCTCTCGCCCCCTCCATCTCTCTCACCCCCTCCCTCTCTCTCCCTCCATCCCTCTCTATCTCGCCCCTTCCCTCTCTGTCTCGCCACCCACACTCTCTCTCACACCCATTTCCTCTCTCACTCGCCCCCTCCCTCTCTCTCTCGCCCCATCCCTCTCTCTCTCCCACTCCTTCTCTCTCTGTCAAGTCTCTTACTCCTCTCTCTCGCCCCCTCCCTCTCTCTCGTCTCCTCCTGCCTCCCTCTCTCGCCTTCCCCTCTCTCTCCCTCCATCCCTCTCTCTCTCGTCCCTCTCCCTCTGTCTCGCTTGTCACCTTACCTCTCTCTCTCTCGCCATTCCATTTCACTCGTGCCCCTCCCTCTCTCTCTCGCCCCACACTCTTATCGCCCCGCCATCTCACTCTCGCCCACTCCCTCTCTCTCTCGCCCCTCCCTCTCGCCCTCGCCCCTTACTTTCTCTCGCTCCTCCCTCTCTCTCTCTCGCCCCACTCCCTCTCTCTCTCTCTCGCCCCATCCCTCTCTCTTTCTCGCACCTTCCCTCTCTCTCTCATCCCAATGTCTCTCTCTCTCTCACCCCCACACTTTCTCTCTCTCTTAACCCTCTCTCTCTCACACACTCCCTCCATCGCTCTCTCTCGCCCTGCTCCTCTCTCTCTCTCACGCACCCTCCCTCTCTTTATCTCGCCCCCTCTCTCTCGCTCTTGTCCCCTCCCTCTCTCTCTCGTCCCCCACTGTCTGTCTCTCACCCCTTCCCTCTCTCTCTCTCGAATCCCCCATCTCTCACGCACACTCTCCCTCTCTCTCTCTAAATCCCGCCCTCTCTCTCACGTCCCCTGTTCCTCTCTCCCGCGCCCTCCTTTTCTGTCTCCCTCCATCCCTCTCTCTCTCGCCCCGTCCATCTCTCTCTCTCTCTCGTCCCCCTCCCTCTCTCTCTCGCCCCCTTCCTCTCTACCTCTCGCTCCCTCCATCTCTCTCTCCCTCCAACCCTCTCTCTCTCGCAACCCTCTCCCTCTCTCTCACTCCCTCCCTCTCTCTTTCTCGCCCCTCCTTCACTCTCTCACCCCCTCGGTCTCACTCGCGCCCCCTCCCTCTCACTCTCTCTCGCCCCTCCCTCTTTCGTCCCCGCCTCTACTCTCTTGTCCCCTCACTCTCTCTCCCTCCAACACTCTCTCTCTTGCACCCCTCTCCCTCGCTCTGTCGTCCCTCTACCACTCTTTCTCTCCACTCCATCTCACTCTCGCCCCTCCCTCAATCTCTCGACCCACTCTCTCTCTCTCGCCCCCTCCCTCTCTCTATCTCTCGCCCCCTTCCTATCTCCCTTTAGCTCCCTCCCTGTCTCTCTCTTGCCCCCTCTCCCTCTCTCTCATCCACCTACCTCTCTCTCACCACTCCATCTCACTCTCGCCCCGTCCCTCTCTCTCTCACCCCCCATCTCTTTCGTCCCCTTCTCCACTCTCTCGCCTCCCTCCCTCTCTCTCTATCCCTCCAAGCCTCTCTCTCTTGCACCCTTCTCTCTCTCCCCCTCTCCCTCCCTCTCTCTCACGTCTCCCTCTCTCTCTCTCGCCCCATACTCTCTCTCGCCCCTTACTCTCTCTTGCCCCCTCCCTCTCTCTCTCGCACACCCTTCCTCTCTCTCGTCCCCCATCCCTCTCTCTCGCACTACCTAACCTCTCTCTCAAGTCCACGAATCCTCTCTCTCGACCCCTTCCTCTCACTCTCTCTTGCCCACTCCCTCTCTCTCGTCCCCTCCTGCCTCCCTCTATCGCTTTCCCCTCTCTATACCGCCATCCCTCTCACTCTCGCTCCTCTCCCTTTCTCTTTTGTCATCCTCCCTCTCTCTCTATCTCGCCCCTCCATCTCTCTCACACCCTCCCTCTCTCTCCCTCCATCCCTCCCTATCTCGCCCCCTTCTCTCTCTGTCTCGCCACCCACCCTCTCTCTCACACCCCTTTCCTCTCTCACTCGCGCCCTTGCTCTCTCTCTCTCGCACACCCTCCCTCTCTCTCTCGCCCCATTCCTCTCTCTCTCCCACTCCTTCTCTCTCTGTCAAGTCTCTTACTCCTCTCTCTCGCCCACTCCCTCTCTCTCGTCTCCTCCTGCCTCCCTCTCTCGCCTTCCCCTCTCTCTCCCTCCATCCCTCTCTCTCTCGTCCCTCTCCCTCTATCTCTCTTGTCACCTTACCTCTCTCACTCTCGCCATTCCATTTCACTCGTGCCCCTCCCTCTCTCTCTCGCCCCACACTCTTATCGCCCCGCCATCTCACTCTCGCCCACTCCCTCTCTATCTCGCCCCTCCCTCTCGCCCTCGCCCCTTACTTTCTCTCGCTCCTCCCTCTCTCTCTCTCTCGCCCCCTCCCTCTCTCTCTCTCGCCCCATCCCTCTCTCTTTCTCGCAGCTTCCCTCTCTCTCTCGTCCCAATGTCTCTCTTTCTCTCTCACCCCCACACTTTCTCTCTCTCTTACCCCTCTCTCTCTCACACTCCCTCCATCGCTCTCTCTCGCCCTGCTCACCCTCTCTCTCTCGCCCCCTCCCTCTCTTTATCTCGCCCCCTCTCTCTCGCTCTTGCCCCCTCCCTCTTTCTCTCGTCCTCCACTGTCTGTCTCTCACCCCTTCCCTCTCTCTCTCTCGAATCCCCCATCTCTCACGCACACTCTCCCTCTCTCTCTCTAAATCCCACCCTATCTCTCACGTCCCCTGTTCCTCTCTCCCGCGCCCTCCTTTTCTCTCTCCCTCCTTCCCTCTCTCTCGACCCTGTCCGTCTCTCTCTCTCTCTCTCTCGTCCCCCTCCCTCTCTCTCTCGCCCCCTTCCTCTCTACCTCTCGCTCCCTCCATCTCTCTCTCTCACACCCTCTCTCTTTCATCCCCTCCTCTCCTCTCTCGTCCCCTCCCTCTCTGTCTCCCTCCAACCCTCTCTCTCTCGCAACCCTCTCCCTCTCTCTCACTCACTCCCTCTCTCTTTCTCGCCCCTCCTTCACTCTCTCACCCCCTCGGTCTCACTCGCGCCCCCTCCCTCTCACTCTCTCTCACCCCCTCCCTCTTTCGTCCCCGCCTCTTCTCTCTTGTCCCCTCACTCTCTCTCCCTCCAACACTCTCTCTCTCGCACCCCTCTCCCTCTCTCTGTCGTCCCTCTACCACTCTCTCTCTCCAATCCATCTCACTCTCGCTCCTCCCTCAATCTCTCGCCCCACTCTCTCTCTCGCCCCCTCCCTCTCTCTATCTCTCGCCCCCTTCTTATCTCCCTTTAGCTCCCTCCCTGTCTCTCTCTTGCCCCCTCTCCCTCTCTCTCTCACCACTCCATCTCACTCTCGCCCCGATCCTCTCTCTCTCGCCCCCCAACTCTTTCGTCCCCTTCTCCACTCTCTCGCCTCCCTCCCTCTCTCTCTATCCCTCCAACCCTCTCTCTCTTGCACCCTTCTTTCTCTCCTCCCTCTCCCTCCCTCTCTCTCGCGACTCCCTCTCTCTCTCGCCCCATACTCTCTCTCGCCCCTTACTCTCTCTCTCTCGCACCCTCTTTCTCTCACTCGCACACCCTTCCTCTCTCTCTCGTCCCCATCCCTCTCTCGCGCACTACCTAACCTCTCTCTCAAGTCCACGACTCCTCTCTCTCGACCCCTTCCTCTCACTCTCTCTTGCCCACTCCCTCTCTCTCGTCCCCTCCTGCCTCCCTCTATCGCCTTCCCCTCTCTATCCCGCCATCCCTCTCCTTCTCGCCCCTCTCCCTTTCTCTTTTGTCATCCTCCCTCTCTCTCTATCTCGCCCCCTCCATCTCTCTCACCCTCTCCCTCTCTCTCCCTCCATCCCTCTCTATCTCGCCCCTTCCCTCTCTGTCTCGCCACCCACCCGCTCTGTCACACCCCTTTCCTCTCTCACTCGCGCCCTCGCTCTCTCTCTCTCGCACACCCTCCCTCTCTCTCTCGCCCCATCCCTCTCTCTCTCCCACTCCTTCTCTCTCTGTCAAGTCTCTTACTCCTCTCTCTCGCCCAATCCCTCACTTCGTCTCCTCCTGCCTCCCTCTCTCGCCTTCCCCTCTCTTTCCCTCCATCCCTCTCGCTCTCGCCCCTCTCCCTCTATCTCTCTTGTCGCCTTATCTTTCTCTCTCTCTCTCTCTCGCCATTCCATCTCACTCTTGCCCATCCCTCTCTTTCTTGCCCCACACTGTTATCGCCCCACCATCTCACTCTCGCCCACTCCTTCTCTCTCTCGCCCCTCCCTCTCGCCCCTTACTTTCTCTCGCTCCTCCCTCTCTCTCTCTCGCCCCCTCCCTCTCTCTCTCTCTAGCGCCATCCCTCTCTCTTTCTCGCACTCTTCCTCTCTCTCATCCCACTGTCTCTCTCTCTCTCACCCCCCACACTTTCTCTCTCTCTTACCCCTCCCTCTCTATCTCACTCACTCCATCGCTCTCTCCCGCCCCTGCTCCCTCTCTCTCTCTCGCCCTGCTCCCTCTCTCTCTCTCGCCCCTCACTCTCTCTCTCTCGCCCCCTCCCTTTCTTTATCTCGCCTCCTCTCTCTCGCTCTTGCTCCCCCTCTCTCTCTCGTCCCCCACTGTCTGTCTCTCACCCCTTCCCTCTCTCTCTCGACCCCCCATCTCTCATGCACTCTCTCCCTCTCTCTCTCTAAATCCCGCCCTCTCTCTCACGTCCCCTCTTCCTCTCTCCCGCCCCCTCCTTTTCTCTCTCCCTCCATCCCTCTCTCTCTCGCCCCTGTCCGTCTCTCTCTCTCTCTCGTCCCCCTACCTCTCTCTCTCGCCACTCCATCTCACTCTCGCCCCCTCTCTCTCTCGCCCCCTCCCTCTCTACCTCTCGCTCCCTCCATCTCTCTCTCTCGCCCCCTCTCTCTTTCGTCTCCTCCTCTACTCTCTCGTCCCCTCCCTCTCTCTCTCCCTCCAACCCTCTCTCTCTCGCAATCCTTTCCCTCTCTCTCGTCCCCTCCCTCTCTCAAGACCCAGACTCTCTCCCGCCATCCATCTTTTTCTCGCCCCTCTCCATTTCTCACTCTCGTCAGCCTACCTACCTCTCTCACTCCCCACTCCATCTCACTCTCGCCCCTTCCTCTGTCTCACCCTACACACTCTCTTGCCCCCTCCCTCTCACTCTCCCCCTCCCTCTCTCTCGCCCCTCCCTCTCTCTATCTCTCTCGCTCCCTATCTCTCTCTCGCTCCCTCTCTCTCTCTCGCCCCCCTCCCCTTCGCTCTCTCTTCTTCCAACCCCTCTCTGTCACGCACCCCCTACCTCTCTCTCTCTCGTCCCCATCTCTCTCTCTCGCCACTCCATCCCACACTCGCCCCTCCCTCTCTCTCTCGCCCCATACTCTCTCTCGCCCCTCCATCTCTCTCTCGCCCCATACTCTCTCTCACCCCTCCCTATCTCTCTCTCGCTCCCTCCCCATCTCTCTCTCGCCCACTCTCTCTCTTTCGTCCCGGCCTCCACTCTCTAGCACCCCTCCCTCTCTCTCTCTTCCTCCAACCCTCCCTCTCTCGCACCCTCTCTCTCTCTCCACCCTCTCCCTCCCTCTCTCTCGCCACTTCCTCTCTCTCACCCCGCCCTCTTTCTCTCGCCCCTTACTCTCTCTCTTTCCCCTTCTTCTCTCTCTCTCTCTCTCTCACTCGCCCCCTTCCGATCTCTCTCTCGCCCCCTTCCTGTCTGTCTCGGCCCCCTCGCTCCCTCTCTCTGGCCCCCCATACCTTTCTCTCTCTCGCCCCCTCCCTTTCTCTCTCTCCCCCTTGCTCTCTCTCTTTCTCGTCCCCTCCCTCACTCTCTCGCCTCCTCCCACTCACACTCGCCCCCTCCCTCTAACTCTCTCGCACCCTCTCTCTTTCATCCCCTCCTCTACTCTCTCATCCCCTCGCTCTCTCTCCCTCCAAAGCTCTCTCTCTCGCACCCATCTCCCTGTCTCTCGTCCCCACCTCTCTCTCTCGCCACTCCGTCTCACTCTCACCCCTCCCTCTGTCTCTCGCCCCATCTCTCTCTCTCGCCCCCTCTCTCTTCCTCCAAACCCCGTCACTCTCTCGCACCCCTCTCCCTCTCTCTCTCATCCCCTACCCCTCTCTCTCGCCACTCCATCTCACTCTCGCCCCTCCCTCTCTCTCTCGCCCCACACTCTATCTCGCCACTTCCTCTCTCTCTCGCCCCTCCCTCTCTCTCGATCGCTCCCTTCTCATCTCTCTCTCGCCCCTACCCTCTCTCTCTCGCACCCTCCCTCTCTCTTGTCCTCTCCCCCTCTCTCTCACTCCCCCTCCCTTTCTGTCGCACCTCTCCCTCTCTCTCTCGCCCCTCTCTCTCTCACGCCCCTCCCTCCCATTCTCTCGCCCCCTCCCACTCCCTCTCTCTCGACCCTTCTCTCTCTCCCTCCTCTCCCTCCCTCTCTCTCGTCCCTTACTCTCTCTCTCGCCCCTCCTTCTCTCTCTCTGCCCCCTTCCTTTCTCTCTATCGCCCCTCCCTCTCTCTCTCACTCCGTCCCTCTCTATTTCTCGCCCCCTCCCTCACTCTCTCGTCCCCTCCTTCTCACTCTCGCTCCCACCCTCTCTCTCTCACTCCCTCCCTCTCTCTTTCTCGCCCCCTCCCTCACTCTCTCGCTCCCTCCTTCTCACTCTCGTCCCCTCCCTCTCTCTCTCTCTCGCTCCCTCCCTCTCTCTCTCTCGCCCCCTCTCTCTTTCATCCCCTCCTCTACTCTGTCGCCCACTCGCTCTCTCCCTCCAATCGTCTCTCTCTCGCACCCCTCTCCCTCTCTCTCTCGTCCGCCTACCTCTCTCTCTCGCCACTCCGTCTCATTCTCGCCCGTCCCTCTCTCTCACCCCTCCCTCTTTCACTCGCCCCCACAGTCTCTCTCTCGGCCCCTCCCTCTCTCTCTCACTCCATCCCTCTCTATCTCGCCCCCTTCCCTCTCTCTCTCGCCACCCGCCCTCTCTCACATCCCCTTCCCTCTCTCTCTCGCCCCCTCCCGCTCTTTCTCTCTCGCCCCCTCTCTCTTTCATGCCCTCCTCAACTCTCTTGCCTCCCTCCCTCTCTTTCACTCCAACCCTCTCTCTCTCGCACCCCTCACTATCTCTGTCTCCCCTCTCCCTCCATCTCTCTCGCCACTCCCTGTCACTCTCGCCCCTTCCTCTCTCTCGCCCCTTCCTCTCTCTCTCTCGTCCCCTTCCTATCTCTCTCTCGCCCCCTTCCTATCTCTCTCTCGGACCCACCCCCTATCTATCTCGGTCCCCTCCCTCTCTCTGTCTCCGGGTCCCCTCCCTCTCTCTCTCGTCCCCCTCACTCTCTCTCCCTTCCCCCTCTCTCTATCGTCCCCCTCCCTCCCTCTCTCTCTCGCCCCCTCCCTTTCTCTCTCTCTCGCCTCCTCCCTCTCTCTCTTTCCCCCTCCCTCTCTCTCTCGCCTCTATCATTCGCCCGCTCCTCTCTCTCTCGCCCACCCTCCCTCTCTCTCTCGCCCTATCCCTCTCTCTCTCGCCGCACCCTCTCTCTCTCTCGCCCCTCACTCTCTCTCAACCCCTCCTTCACTCTCCCGCCATCCCTCCCTATCTCGCACCCTTCCCTCTCTCGCCGCCCACCCTCTCTCTCACACCCGTTTCCTCTCTCTCGTCCCCTCCTTGTCTCTCTCGCACATGCTCCCTCTCTCTCGCCCATCCCTCTCTCTCTCTCTCGCCCCTCCATCTCTCTCTTGTCACCCTACCTGTCTCACTCGCCATTCCATTTCACTCTTGCCCCTCTCTCTCTCTCTCACCCCACACTCTTCTCGCCCTCCATCTCAATCTCGCCCACTCCCTCTCTTTTTCTCTTTCCTCCCCTCCTCCACTCTCTCTCGCCCCCCTCTCTTTCTTTCTCTCCCTCCAACCCTGTCACTCGCAACCCTCTCTCTCGCAACACTTTCTCTCGCTGTCTCTCCCCTCTCCCTCTCTCTCGTCCCCTTCCCTCTGTCTCTCGCCACTCCCTCTCTCTCGCCTCTCCCTCTCTCGCTCGCTCTCGCCCCCTCCCATTCTCTCTCGCACCTCCCTCACTCTCTCGTCCCCCTCCCTCTCTCTCCCTCGGCCCCTTTTCTCTCTCATTTAACCCCTTCCTCACTCTTTCACCCTCCCTCTCTCTCTCTCTCTCACACCCCATCCTCTCTCTTGTCCTCTCCCTCTCTCTCGCCTCCTCCCTCTCTCTCCCACCCCCTCCCTCTCTATCTCGCCCCTCCCTTTCTCTCTTGTCCCCTCCGTCTCTCTTGCCATCTCACCCTCACTCTCTTGCCCACTCCCTCTTTCTCTCTTTCTCTATCGCTCTCTCTCTCTCACCCCACCCTCTCTCTCGCGCCTCACTCTCCCCCTCACCCCTACCTCTCTCACAACCTCCCTCGCACTCTCTCGTCCCCTCCCTCTCTCTCTCACCCGCCCTTTCCTCTCCCTCTCGCAGCCTCTCCTCTCTCTCTTGACCACCCTTTCTCGCCCCCCTCCCACTCTCTCTCAACCCCTCCCCACCTCTCTCTCGCCCCTTCCTTTACTCTCCCTCTCACCGCATCCCTTTCTCTCTCATCTCGTCCCCCTCTCCTTCGGTCCTCCTCTCACTCTCTCTCTTGTTCGCCCTTCCCTCTCTCTCGCACGCTCCCTCTCTCTCTCAACCCCTCACCCCTCTCTCGCCCCTTCCAAAACTCTCCCTCTCACCGCATCCCTTTTTCTCTCATTTCATCCCCCTCTCTCGCTCCCTCTCTCACTATCTCTCTCGACCCCTCCCTCTGTCTCTCCCGCCCCGTCCCTCTTTCTCTCGCCCCCCTCTCTCTCTCATGCCCCCTCACTCCCTCTCTCTCTCATGCCCCTCCCTCTCTCTCTTATCCCCCACCCATTCTCTCTCGAACCTCTCTCTCTCTCGCCCCCCTCCCTCTCTCTCTCGGCCCCCTTTCTCTCTCATCTCACACCCTCCCTCACTCACTCACCCCTCTCTCTCTCGCCCCTTCCCTCTAGCCCTCGCCCCTTACTTTCTCTCGCTCCTCCCTCTCTCTCTCGCCCCCTCCCTCTCTCTCTCTCTCGCCCCATCCCTCTCTCTTTCTCGCACCTTCCCTCTCTCTCTCGTCCCAATGTCTCTCTTTCTCTCTCACCCCCACACTTTCTCTCTCTCTTACCCCTCTCTCTCACACACACACTCCCTCCATCGCTCTCTCTCGCCCTGCTCCCCCTCTCTCTCTCTCTCGCCCCCTCCCTCTCTTTATCTCGCCCCCTCTCTCTCGCTCTTGCCCCCTCCCTCTCTCTCTCGTCCCCCACTGTCTGTCTCTCAACTCTTCCCTGTCTCTCTCTCGAATCCCCCATCTCTCACGCACACTCTCCCTCTCTCTCTCTAAATCCCACCCTCTCTCTCACGTCCCCTGTTCCTCTCTCCCGCGCCCTCCTTTTCTCTCTCCCTCCTTCTCTCTCTCTCGCCCCTGTCCGTCTCTCTCTCTCTCTCGTCCCCCTCCCTCTCTCTCTCGCCCCGTCCTCTCTACCTCTCGCTCCCTCCATCTCTCTCTCTCACCCCCTCTCTCTTTCATCCCCTCCTCTCCTCTCTCGTCCCCTCCCTCTCTCTCTCCCTCCAACCCTCTCTCTCTCGCAACCCTCTCCCTCCCTCTCACTCACTCCCTCTCTCTTTCTCGCCCCTCCTTCACTCTCTCACCCCCTCGGTCTCACTCACGCCCCCTCCCTCTCACTCTCTCTCGCCCCCTCTCTCTTTCGTCCCCGCCTCAACTCTCTTGTCCCCTCACTCTCTCTCCCTCCAACACTCTCTCTCTCGCACCCCTCTCCCTCTCTCTGTCGTCCCTCTACCACTCTCTCTCCAATCCATCTCACTCTCGCCCCTCCCTCAATCTCTCGCCCCACTCTCTCTCTCTCGTCCCCTCCCTCTCTCTATCTCTCGCCGCCTTCCTATCTCCCTTTAGCTCCCTCCCTGTCTCTCTCTTGCCCTCTCCCTCTCTCTCTCTCATCCCCTACCTCTCTCTCACCACTCCATCTCACTCTCGCCCCGTCCCTCTCTCTCTCGCCCCCCATCTCTTTCGTCCCCTTCTCCACTCTCTCGCCTCCCTCCCTCTCTCTCTATCCCTCCAACCCTCTCTCTCTTGCAACCCCTCTCTCTCGCCCCTCTCCCTCCCTCTCTCTCACGTCTCCCTCTCTCTCTCTCGCCCCATACTCTCTCTCGCCCCTTACTCTCTCTTGCCCCCTCCCCTCTCTCTCGCACACCCTTCCTCTCTCTCGTCCCCCATCCCTCTCTCTCGCACTACCTAACCTCTCTCTCAAGTCCACGACTCCTCTCTCTCGACCCCTTCCTCTCACTCTCTCTTGCCCACTCCCTCTCTCTCGCACCCCTCCTTCCCTCTCTCTCGCCTCTCTCTCTCTTGCCCACAATGTCTCTCATCCCCGTCTCTCCCTCGCCCCTCCCTCTCTCTCTCGCCCCCTCCCTCTCTCTCTCTTTCCCGCCCCCTCTCTCTTTTGTCCCCTCCTCCACTCTCTCGCCACTCCCTCTATTTCCCTTCAAACCTCTCCCTCTCGCACCCCTCTCCCTCTCTCTCTCCTCCCTCCCTCTCTAAATCTCTCTTTTGCCCCCTCCCATCCTCTCTCGCTCACTCCTCCTCTCTCTCTCGACACCCTCTTTCTTTTGTCCCCTCCTCACTATCTCGCCCCTCCTCTCTCTCCCTACAACGCTCTCTCTCTCGCACCCCTCTCTCTCTCACTCTCGCCACGCCCTCACTTTCTCGCCCATCCATCTCTCTCGTTCTCTCGCCCCCTTCCTATCTCTCTCTCGCCCCTTCCATATATCTCTCGGACTCCTTCATATCTCTGTCTCATTACATCACACTCTCTCACTCTCTCGCCCCCTTTTTCTCTCTCTCCCTCCATCCCTCACTCTCTCGCTCCACTCCCTCCCTTTCTCTCTCGCCCCACACTCTCTCTCTCGTCCCTCCCTCTCTCTCTCTTTCGACCCCTCTCCCTCTCTCTCTCTCGCCCCCTCCCTATCTCTCTCTCGCCCCCTCAATCTCTCTCTCTTTCGTCCCTCTCCCTCTCTCTCTCACCCCCTCCCTCTCTCTCTTTGGTCCCCCTCCCACACTCTCTCACCCCACTCCCTTTCTCTCTTTCGCCGCCTCCCTCTCTCTCTCGCCTGCCTCCCTCTCCCTCTCTCTCTCTCGATCCCACTATTTCTCTCTCGCCTCCTCCCTCTCTATCTCACCCCTCTCTCTCTCTCA
Source organism: Hemiscyllium ocellatum (assembly GCF_020745735.1). Lineage (NCBI taxonomy): Eukaryota > Metazoa > Chordata > Chondrichthyes > Orectolobiformes > Hemiscylliidae > Hemiscyllium > Hemiscyllium ocellatum. Next base: position 70,354,732 of record NC_083420.1, read on the forward strand.
CCCCTCCCTTTCTTTCATCCATTCCCTCTCTCTCTCTCGCTCCCTCCCTCTCCCTCTCCCTCCCCCTCCATCCCTCTCTCTCTCGCACCCCTCCCTCTCTTTCTCTCTCGCCCCTCACTCTCTCTCGTCCCTCCTGCTCTCTCTCTCTTTCACCCCCTTCCTATCTCCCTCTCGCCCCCTTCCTATATCTCTCTCGCCCCCTTCCTCCCTCACTCTCGGCCCCTCCCTCTCACTCTCTCTCTCCCCCTCCCTCTCTCTCTCACCCCTTCCCTATCCTACTTTAGTACCCCTCCCTCCCTCTCTCGCCCCCCTTTCTCTGTCTTGCACACCTCCCTCTCTCTCTCGCCCCCTCCCTCTCTCACACCCTCCCTCTCTCTCCCTCCAATCCTCTCTCTCTCTCACCCCTCCCTCCCTCTCTCTCACCTCTCACTCTCTCATCCCAAAATCTCTCTCGCACCCTCTCTCTCTCCCCCTCCCTCTCTCTCTCGTCCTCTCCTTATCTCTCTCTCGTCCCCTCCCTCTCTCTCTCTCGCTGCACTCTTTCTTTCGTCCCCTCCTCCACTCTCTCTCGCCCCCTCCCTCTCTCTCTCCCTCCAACCCTCTCGCCCTCTCTCGCCCCTCTCCCTCTCTGTCTATTGTCCCCCTCCCTCTCTCGCTCACCACTCCCTCTCTCTCTCGCCCCCTCCCTTTCTCTCTCTCTCACCACCTCCCTCTCTCTCTCACCACCTGGCTCTCTCTCTCACCGCCTCCCTCTCCCTCTCGCACCCCTTCATCTCTCTCGCGACCCCCTTCCTCTCTCTCTCGCCCCCTCCCTCTCTGTCTCTCGACCCCCTCCCTGTCTCTCGCTGGAATCCCCTCCCTCTCTCTTTTGCCTCCCTCCCTCTCTCTCTCTCTCGCCCCCTCCCTCTCTCTCGCCCCCTCCCTTTCTCTATCTCGCCAACTCCTTCTCACTCTCATCCCCTCCCTCTCTCTCTCACCGCCTCCCTCTCTCTCTCGCGCCCCTTCCTCAGTCTCTCGAACCCATTCCTCTCTTTCTTGACCCCTTCCTCTCTCTCTCTCCCCCCCTCCCTGTCTCTCGCTGGAATCCCCTCCCTCTCTCTTTTGCCTCCCTCCCTTTCTCTCTCGCCCCGTCCCTTTTTCTCTCTCACCCCTCCCTCTCTCTCACCTCTTCACTCACCCCCTCCCTCTCTATCTCGCCCCCTTACTCTCTCTCGCCCTGTCGCTCTCTCTTGCCCCTTTGCTCTCTCTCGAACCCCTGTCTCTCTCTCTCACCCCCTCCCATTCTCTCTCTCGCCAATTCCCTCTCTATCTCGTCCTCTCTCTCTCTCGATCCCACCCTTTCGCTCTTGCCCCCTCCCTCTCTCTTTCTTTCATTCCCCTCCCTCTGTCTCTCACCCCTCTCTTTCTCTCTCTCTCCTTTGTCCCCCTCCCTCTCTGTCTCGCCCCCTCCCTTTCAATGTCTCTCGCCCCTCGCTCTCTCCCTTGTCCTCGCCCTCTCTCTCTCGATCCCAACCTTTCGCTCATGCCCCCTCCCTCTCTCTCTCTGGCCCCCTCCCTCTCTCTCTCTCCCCCACCCTCTCTCTCTCGTACCCTCCCTATCTCTCTCACACCCTCCCTCTCTCCCCCACCAATCCTCTCTCTCTCTCACCCCTCCCTCTCTCTCACCTCTCACTCTCTCATCCCATAATCTCTCTCGCACCCTCTCTCTCTTTCTCCCCTCCCTCTCTCTCTCGTCCCCTCCTTATCTCTCTCTCGTCCCCTCCCTCTCTCTCTCTCGCCCCACTCTTTCTTTCGTCCCCTCCTCCACTCTCTCACACCCTCCCTCTCTCTCCCACCACCCTCTCTCTCTCTCGCCCTCCTCTCCCTCGCGCTCTCTCTCCCCGTCCTCTCTCTCTCTCGCACCCTCCCCCTCATCTCTCACCTCCCTCCCTCTCTCTCTCGCTCTCTCTCTCGCCCCCTCCCTTTCTCTCTCTCTCACTCCCTCTCTCTCTCCCTACAACGTTCTCTCGCACCTCTCTCTCTCGCCCCTCCCCTCTCTCTCTCGCCACTCCCTCTCTCTCGCCCCTCCCTCTCTCTCGTGCCCCTCACTCTCTCTCTCTCACCCCCTTCCTAACTCTCTCTCGCCCCCTCCATATATCTCTCTCGGCCTCCTTCCTATCTCTCTCTCGTCCCCTCCCTCTCTCTCTCTCGCCCCTCCCTCTCTCTCTCCCTCCATTCATCACTCTCTCGCACCCCCTCCCTTTCTCTCTCGCCCCTCACTGTCTGTCTCGTCCCTCCCCCTCTCTCTCTCTCTCGCCCCCTACATATCTCTCTTTCGTCCCCCTCCCTCTCTTTAGGCCACTCCCTCTCTCTCTCTCTCTCTCGCACTCTCCCTATCTCTCTCTCACCTCCCTCAATCTCTCTCTCTTTCGTCCCTCTCACTCTCTCTCACCCTCTCCCGCTCTCCCTTTGATCCCCCTCCCTCCCTCTCTCGGCCCACTCCCTTTCTCTCTTTCGCCGCCTCCTTCTCTCTGTCGCCTCCCTCCCTCTCTCTCTCGCATCCTTCCTCTCTCTCGGCCCCCTCCCTCCCTCTCACTCAGCCGCTCTCTCTCTCTCACCCCCTCCCTATCTCTCTCTCTTGCCTACCTCAATCTCTCTCTCTTTCGTCCCTCTCCTTCTCTCTCTCACCTCCTCCCCCTCTCTCTTTGGTCCCCCTCCCTTTCTCTCGCCCCACTCCCTTTCTCTCTTTCGCCACCTCCCTCTCTTTCTCGCCCCCCCATCTCTCTCTCTCTCCCTCTCTCGGTTCCACCATTTCTGTCTAGCCTCCTCTCTCTCAATCTCACCCATCTCTCACTCTCGCCCCCTCCCTTTCTCTCGTACCCTCCCTGTCTCTCTCGCCCCCTCCCTCTCTCTCTCTCCCTCCATCCCTCTCTCTCGCACCCCTCCGTCCCTTTCTCTCTCACCCCTCACTCTCTCTCGTCCCTCCCTCTCTCTCTCTCTTTCGACCCCTTTCCCATCTCTCTCTCGCCCCCTTCCTACCTCTCTCTCGCCCCCTCCATATATCTCTCTCGGCCTCCTTCCTATCTCTCTCTCGTACCCTCCCTCTCTCTCTATCTCTCTCTCGATCCCGCCATTTCTCTCTCGCATCTTCCCTCTCTATCTCCCTCCATCCCTCTCTCTCTCGCACCCCTCCCTCCATTTCTCTTTTGCCCCTCACTCTCTCTCATCCCTCTCTCTATCTCTCTCTCGCCCCCTTCCTATCTCTCTGTAGCTCCCTCCCTATCTCTCTCTCTCGCCCACTTCATAGATCTCTCTCTGGCCTCCTCCCTCCCTCTCTCTCGGCTCCTCCCTCTCACTCTCTTTCGCCCCCTCCCTCTCTCTCACCCCTTCTCTCTCTCTCTGGTTCCCCTACCTCCCTCTCTCACCCCTTTCTCTCTCTCGAACACCTCCCTCTCTCTCGCCCCCTCCCTCTCTCTCTCGCCACTGCATGACACTCTCGCACATTTCTCTCTGTCTCCCCCACACTCTCTCTCGCACACTCCCTATCGCTTTCGCACCCCTCCGTATCTATCTCTAGCCCCGCTTTCTTTCGCCTCTCCTCCACTCTCTCTCGCCCCCCCTCTCTCTCCCTTAACCCTCTCTCTCGCAACCCTCCCTCTCTCGTGCCCCTCTCCCTCTCTCTTGTCCCCCTCCATCTCTCTCTCTCACCCCATCTCTCTCTCACCACCCCTCTCTCAGCACCCTACCTCTCTCTCTTGCCCCCTCTCTCTCTCTAGCCCCCATCTCTTTTGTCACCTCCTCCACTCTCTGTTGCCCCCTTCCTCTCTCTCTCCCTCTAACCCTCTCCGTCTCTCTCTCGCCCCTCCCTCTCTCTCTCTCGCCCCCTCCCTGTCTCTCTCTCGACCCCAACCAATCTCTCTCTCGCACCCTCCATCTCTCTCTCTCTCTCTCTCAGCCGTCTCCCTCTCTCTCTCTCGCCCCCTCCCTCTCTCTCTCGACCCCCTCCCTTTCTCCCTCTCTCACCACCACCGTCTCTCTCTCTCACCCCCTCCCTCTCTCTCTCGACCCACTCACTCTCTCTCTCGCCCTTCTCCCTCTCTCTCTCATCCCCTGACCTCTCTCTCACCATTCCATCTCACTCTCGCACACCTCCCTCTCTCTCTCTCGCCCCTCCATCTCTCTCTCGCCCCCTCCCTGTCTCTTTCTCGCCCCCCCCTCTCTCTCTCGTCTCTCTCTCTCTCTAGCTCCCTATCTTTCGTCCCTTCCCCCACTCTCGCTCGCCCCCTCCTTCTCTCTCTCCCTCCAACCCTCTCCCTCTCTCTCGCCCCTCTCCCTCTCTACCTCTCGTCCCCTTCCCTCTCTCTTGCTATTCCCTCTCTCTCTCTACCTCCTCCCTTTCTCTTTCTCTCACCACCACCCTTTCGTCCCCTTCGCTCTCTCTCTTGCCATTCCCTGTCTCTCTCCCCTCCCTTTCTCTCTCTCTCAGCCCCCCTCTCTCTCATCCCCTTCTCTCTCTCGTCCGCTCCCTCTCTCTCTCGCCCCCTTCCTCTCTCTCTCGACCCCCTTCCTGTTTCTCGCTGGATCCCCCTCCCTCTGTCTCTCGCCCCATTCCTCTCTCTCGCCCCCTCCCTTTCTCTCTCGACCCCTCCCTTTCTCTCTCGCCCCCTCATTTTCTCTCTCTCTCAACCCCTCCCTCTCTCTCTCACCCATTCTCTCACCTCCTCCCTCTCTATTTCGCCTCCTTCCTCTCTCTCTTGCCCTTCCCTCTCTCTCGCCCCTCCATCTCTCTCTCGCCCCTTCCTCTCTCTCTCGCCACCTCACTGTCTCCCTCGCCCCCGCCCTCTCTCTCTCGACCCCGCCCTCTCTCTCTCGACCCCGCCCTCTCTCTCTCGCCCCCTTCCCTCTCTCTCTCTCTTGCCCACCCTCTCTCGCCCCCTCCCTCCCTCTCTCTCGACTCTTTCGCCTCTCTCTCGTCCCCTGCCTCACGCTCCCACTCATCCCCTCCATTTCTCTCTCGCCCCATCCCCCTTTCTCCCACCCGGCTCCCTTTCACCACCCCCTCCCACTCTCTCTCTTGTTCCACCCTCACTCTTGCCCCCTCTCTATTTCTTTCCCCACGCCCTTTCTTTCTTATCCCCCTCCCTCGCTCTCTCTCGCCCCCTCCCTCTCGATCTCGCCACCCACTCCCTCTCTCTCTCGACCTTCCCTCTCTCTCTCAACTCCTCCATCTCTGTCTCGCCCCCTCTCTCTCTCGTCCCTCCCTCTCTCTCTCTCGCACCCTCCCTTTCTCTCTCGACCCTCCCCCCACTCTGTTGCCCTCTACCTTTCTCTCGACCCTCCCCCTCTCTCTCTCCCTCTCTCGCCCCGTCCCTCTCTCTCTCTCCCTCCATCCTTCTGTCTCGCACCCCTCCATCTCTCTCTCTCCCACCCCTAACTCACTGTCTCGCCCCTCCCTCTATCTCTCTCGCCTCTCTCTCTCGCCCCCTCCCTCACTCGTCCTCTCATCCCCTCCCTTTCTCTCTCGCCCTGTCATGCTCTCCCTCGCCCCCTCCCTCTCTCACGCCCCCTCCCTCTCTCTCTCTCGCCTCCTCCCTCTCTCTCGTCCTCTCCATCTCGCTGGCCCCCTCCCTCTCTCACTCTCGCACACCTCCCTCTCTCTCTCGCCCCTCCCTCTCTCTCTCGCCCCCCTCTATCTCTCTCTGGCCCCCTCCCTCACTCTCCCTCTGAAACCTCCTTTCTCTCTCTACCAGTCCCCCTCACTCTCGCCCACTCCAACTCACTCTCTTGTTGCCCCCTCCCTCTCTCTCGCCCCACGCTCTCTCTCTCGCCAACTCCCTCTCTCTTGTCCCCTCCATCTCTCTCTCGCCCCTCCCTCTTTCTCTCTCTCTCTCGCCCCCTCCATCTCTCTCACTCCATCTCTCCCCGCCTCTCTCTCGCTCCGCCTCACTCTCCCTACCACTCCCTCACTTTCTCTCTCGCCCCATCCCCCTCTATCTCGCCCCTTCCCACACTCTCTATTCTTCCCCCTCCCCCTCTCTCGCCCCTTCCTCTCTCTTTCTCCACTCACTCTCTCTCTCGCCCCTACCCCTCTCGCCCATTCCCTCTCTCTCTCAGCACCCTGCCTCTCTCTCGCCCCCTCACTCTCTCTCGCCCCTCCCTCTCTCTCTCTCGCCCCTTTCCCTCTCTCTCTCCCCCCTTCCTTCTCTCTCTCGCCCTCCTTCCCTTTCACTCTCGCCCTCCTCCCTCTCTCACTCGCCCCTCTTTCTCTCGCCACCTCCCTCTCTCTCTAGCACCCTCTCTCTCTCGCCTCCCTCCCACACTCTCTCTCTCCTGCTCCCTCTATCTCTCACACTTTTTCGATCTCTCTCTTGCCCCCTCCCTCTCTCTCTCTCTCTCTCGCCCCCTCTCTCTCTCCCTCGCCCCCTCTCTCTCCCTCTCTCTCTCGCGCCCTCCCTCTCTCTCTCGCCCCCTCCCTCTCGCTCTCTCGCTCTCTCACTCTCTCTCTCGCCCCCCTCACTCTCGCCCCCTCACTCTCTCGCCCCTCCCTGACTCTCTCTAGCCCCCTTCCCTCTCTGTCTTATCCCCCTCTCTCTCACCACATCCCTCTCCCTCTCAGCCCGTCCCCCCTCTCTCTCTCTCCACCACCCTCTCTCTCTCGCCCACTCCATCTTTCTATCTCGCCCCCTCCGTCACTCCCTCTCGTCCCCTCCCTCTCACTCTGGCCCCCTTTCTCCCACTCACTCTTGCCCCCTCTCTCGCTCCACCCATTCTCGGCTCCTCCCTCTCTATCTCACGTCTCCCTCCCTCACTCTCTCTCGCCCCCTCCCTCCCTCTCTCTTGATCCCCTCCCACTCTCTCCCGCCCCATTTCTCTTTCTTTCTCTCTCCCTCCTTCCTTCTCTTTCGCCCTCTCCTTATATCTCTCGCCCCTCCCTCTCTCTCTCGCCTCCCCTTTCTCTCTCTTTTGCCCCCTTCCCTCTCTCTCGCCCCTCCTCCCGCTCTTTCTCTCCCACCTCCCCCTCTCTCGCCCCCTCCATCCCTCTCTCTCGCCCCTTCCTCTCTCTCTCGCCCCTTCCCTCTCTCCCGCCCCCCTCTCTCTCTCTCTCACCCCCTCCCTCTATCTCTCACCCCACTGCACCTCTCTTTCGCCCGGCCCCCTGTCTCTCACACTCCTCCCTCTCTCTTTGCCCCCTCCCTCTCTCTTTCGCCAACCTTCATCTCTCGCTCGCCCCCTCCCTCTCTTTCTCAAGCCGCCTCCCTCTATCTCTCGCCCTCTCCCTCCCTCTCTCTCTCTTGCGCCCCTCCGTATATTTCTCTCACCCCCTTCCTATCCCTCTCTCACGCCGTCCCACTCTCTCACCCCTCCCTTCAACTCTTTCACCCTTCCCTCTGTCTCTCTCGCCCCCTTCTTCTCTCTCTCTTTCGCCCACACCCTCTCTCTCTCATCCCCGTACTCTCCCTATCGCTCTCTCTCGCCACCTCCCTCTCTCTCTCCCCACCCTCCCTCTCTCTCGCCCCCGTTTTTGACCCTCTCTCTCTCTCTTTTGCCCTTGCTTTCTCTCATCCAGTCTCTCTCTCTTCCTCCCTCTCTCTCTCACCTCTCTCTCTCAACCCTCTCTCTCTTCCACCCTCTATCTCTCTCTAGCCTTCCCGCTTTCTCTTTCCCCATCTCGCAACCTCTGTCTCTCTCTCACCCCCTCTTTCTCTATCTCTGCCTCTCTTTTTCTTTTTCTCTCTCACCTCCCCTGTCTCTCTTGCCCCATTTATCTCTCTCGTCGCCCCTCTCTTTCTCTGTATCTTTTTCTCTCTGTTGCCCCCTCCCTAGCCCTTCTCTTAGTCTCACCTCTCCTCTCTCTCTCATTATCTCACCCCCTCTCTCTCCCTCTCTCTCCCTCACCCCCTCTCTCTCTTTCTCTCTCTTGCCCTTCTCGTTCTCGACCTCCCTCGGTGTCTCTCTCTTCCCACGTCCCTCTCTTTCCCTCTGACAGAATCTCTCTCCCTCCTGTCCCTCCTTCCTCTCTCTCTGACATACTCTGTCTCCCTGGTCCTTACCAATCCCTCTGATCCAGGGAGTGGGGGTGTTTGAGGTGATGCTGCATGTGTGGGGTGGGGGTGAGATGTGGGAGGTGGGGAAAATGGTGGAGAGATGAAATTGTGGGAGGGAGACAGCGATGGCATGAGGGAGCGTGAGAGAGAAGAGTGGAGGCAGGTTGAGAAACCGGGTTTTGTGTGTGTGAGAGAGAGGGGGGGGTGAACGAGGAGAGATTTGAGAAAGAGACTGTGTGCTGAAACAGAGAGAGGAAGAGAGAGAACATTGAGAAGAAAGAGTAGGGGAGAGGTAATGGGGAAGCCAGGATGGAGTCGTAGGGACAGAGGGAGTTAAACCCAGCTCCTGAGCTCAGGACGCGGTGCCCTCCCCTCCCCTTCCCTGAGGATCAGGACTCGGGGCTGAGTCTGTCTCTCTCCAGCTCAGCTTCTCCAACACAAAGACACACAACAACATCAGTCACTCTGCTGCTCGGCACGCTTTAATCAACATTTTTATTGGTTACAAATGGAAGTGATGGATACAGTCAGTGGGATGGTGTATTTTCTCACTGGCCACTGAGTTGTGAGAAACATTGAAATATTTCCCTGCAACCACCACTTTGGGATAATGAGGGACAAACCAGCGCTCCCCTCAGTCTGTTACCATAGCGACAGGCTGCTCCATCGCTGAAACACTGAACTGAAATGAGAAAATCCCAGATGGATTGATTAATGAGGGAATTTGATGGATGGAAGGATTTGGGCGAAGGGATATTTCAGCACATTCTTCAGCTGCTGCCTGAACTTAGTCTGGGTCACGGCATAAATCGCGGTGTTTGTGCAGCAACTGAGGAGCTGCAGCATGAAGCCCAATTCCGCCACAAAGAGATGGAGGTACACAGACTTATACCCAAACAACCACAGCCGGGCCCATATAGAATACAGCATTAACATTGACCATAACAGGATGAAATTGGCTGAGATCACAAACAGTAAAATGATAGATTTTTTTCTGTTTCTCATTTCTGTGTCAGACTGAGCGTCCCCATTGGTGTGAGCGCGGAGTCTCCTGCGGGCTCTGCTGGTCACTAAAATGTGTCTGACGGTGAGAACATTGAGCAGCAGAATCAGGAGAAATGGGACACACGGAGTTAGAATGTGATGGAGGAACTCGGTCGTGACCCAGACACTGGAGTAACTGACACCTTCTGTTGGAAAACAAAACCAGGGGTCATTCCACAGCGAATACCGAGCCGTGAGCATAAAATACCAGAAAATGTTCTTTAAACAGCTCAGCACAGTCACTGCTCCCAGAACCACAGCCGCCGTTTTCTCACTGCAATATTTACTTTTCAGCTTCTGGCAACAAATGGCCACAAACCTATCAAAGGTGAAAGTGACAGTGAACCAAACAGAGCAGTCAGTGGCTGCATAAAGCAGGACAGCGTGGACATTACACACGGGGACCGAGTGCATCAGGAAATAAAACTGTTCCTGATAAACAATGGGAATGTGTCTCAGGATCAGGTCGAGGATAATGACCAGGAGATCCGCCGCTGCCATGGCCCCCAGGTAACGTCTGACACATGGAGACAATCCACAATCTTTATAAAGCAGGACGTAGATGGTCACTACGTTAACTGTGAGGAAGGAAAACAAACCCATTATCCATCAGCCTGGAGGCAAAGGGACCCGTTTGATCGGGGACCAGTGAGATTTTCAAATGTGTCCCGGTATTCAGGGATTTATTAAAATAATTGGAGCTGGAATAACAAATGGGAAGGTCGAAATTACTGACAAAAATGTGACATAAACCACAAGAAATCCTCCCTCCCCACTCACACAGAGACACATCCATAAGGACAGATGGTTTCTAGAGCATTCCCACACACTCGATCACTCGTGAGCAGACACAGGTCACTCCTTCCCAGTTCTTAATGCAAAGGGTGGAAACATTGCTGTCCTGAAGGATTCTCTCCCAGTTTCCTGAAGACAAGCGGAGTTTGGGAATTCCTGTATTTTGGTCTAATTTGTGGTCGATCCTGTGTCATGGTGAAATGTAAATACAGGGAAAACGTATTCACCACTTTAACTGCCTGAGGGGCCTTCGGAACATTGTCTCCTTCTCCCTGGAACTGGATCCCTTCCCTCGGGATCTTATCATTTGTTCAATTCACTGACGTCCGTCCGTTCACAAACAATGTCAGGGACAGAACGTTCCGGGAAATGTCAGTTATAGAATGTTTGGAATAGAGCGTTCCGGGGAACCCCTTGACCTGTCTATCACCTTTCCCCCCTACTCACCCCACCAACATAACGTACTGTGCCTGGGCACACTGTAACATTAATAGGGTGAGAGACGGAGGGTTCAATCACAGGAATGGGAACTAAAAGCATCGCCAGATCAGCTGAAAGGGTTGGATATACTACATTCTCAACCCATCTCATAGAACCAGCCCAGACCCCATCAACCCAGAGGAGATATCTATTCACCGTGGAACATGGTGTAGACGAGGCCAGTATACTGCTCAGTACAACCCAGCAATCTGTGCAGATTCATCCACTGCACTGGTCAATACAATCCAGCAATCTGCTCAGATCAGATTAGAGCATTGATCCATAATCCCAGACCACATATCTGTCCAGCGTGGTGAGAAGTGCAGACCCCAGCAGTGCATTGATCTGTCAACCCAGATTAGATATCTGCCCAGCACCGGGAGCTGTGCAGACTACAGCAGGGAATTGATCTATAAACCCGGATTTGATATCTGTCCAGCACGGGGAGCTGTGCAGACCACAACAGGGCAATATCTATAAACATCAACCAGATAGTCTGACCAGCACAGCGACCTGTGCAGTGGTCACCCGCGAATTAATCTGTAAACCAGGAGCAGTTACCCTCCCAACATGTAGGACTGTGTACCCCACCTCAGTGCATTGATCTGTAACCTAGGAGCAGTTACCCTCCCAGCATGTAGGACTGTGTACACCACCCCAGTGCATTGATCTTTAACACTGTGTTCGATCCCTTCCCAGTGTGGGGAACCTTGCAGCCCATGCTGGAAGAGACATGATGGACATCTCACATCCATTTGCAGCTCCATCTCTCCATTGTGCCCTGACAAGGGCGTGCTGTGGGTGTGAGCATCACAGCCAGAGAGATACAGAGATGGAGGGGGAATCAGTGTAAACAATAACAAATGGGAGGGGTATGGGAAATAGACAGAGAGTGGGAGACTGAGAGACAGTGTTATGGAAGGATGAGTTCCCAGGTTTCAGAATGCAGAAATGAAAACATTTTAACAGCATCCTGTAACATAAGTGTTTCCAAGAATGGTAGGTGAACATGATATTTGTGGGAGCAGAGATGATGCAGAGTTTTGGATGAGCATTTGTTGTGCAGCTTTGAATCTGGGTGTATGGTCAGCACAGTCTTTGACTTATTGATATAATTCTAAAAATAATTTATCTTAGTGACATTTCCATTGACTCTGACAGAGGGATCTTCTACACGAGGCCGAGCTAGTTTCCTGATGCTATCTTATCGAATTCACCTCATTAACTACCCATCCTACACCATGGTGTCCCTCTCATTCAATGCCAACCAGATTCTCCAACCCAATATGGCTGGAGGTACTTACCATCGCCCGGATGCCTCTGGATATTCCATGATCCATGACACTGGCGCCATCTTTAAAAGGCCACTGAGCACGCGGTTGAGCTTTCTCTGCTAGGAGCTGCCCTGCACAGTTTACCCTGAGCATGGCAGATAAGAGGCAATTACACCACGGTTTTTCGACAGGGGCACGGAGGTCCTGGTGGATGGGCTAGTACAGAGGAGGACCATTCTCTTCCCAGAGTGGGCCACACTACCAGAACCACCGAGCATGGTCTGAGCTCGCAACCCAGCTCAGTGGGTGAGGAAATACCCAGAAATACAGGACAAGCACCAATAACCCTCTCCGCTCTGTCAGGATAAGGGTCACTGTATTCTCTCTGCTCGCTCACATTCACTGTATATCTGTTATTGCACCTACGCCCGAACAAGACTCATGGTCCATCACTCTCACTGCCGCATGAGCACCTTCTCTCTCTCTCTCTCTCTCTCTCTCTCTCTCTGTGTGTGTGTGTGTGTGTGTCTCTCTCTCTCTGTCTCTTTCTGTCTCTCTTTCTCTCTCTATCTCTCTCCCTCCACTTTTCAACCCCCACCCCCACATTAATAAAACTGCATGGATCCAACACAGTGGACTGACTCCCTCTGGACACCTCACCATGACCCCGTCCCCCACCTACATCAGCACTAACAGCAGGACCACCCACTCCCACCCGCCCTCTTTCCCTCCCTTTCTACCATTCCAGGAGAAACAACCTGGAATAGAACAGAAAGGGCCAAGCCGGGTGGTGGAGTGGCCGATATCTGTTCCCTGAGCACCCCCCCCACCCCCACCCCTAGCCCGCCATGTGGGGAGGACCCTGGTACAAACCGGAGAGGACCGGGACACTTTGTGTGGAGATTCTGAAACATCCACGTTCCACCGACCGAGTAAGGAGCAATGTTCAGTGAAGGACAACTCTCACTTTAAACCCAATGGCAGCTCTGTCTAACATAATTACCTCTCATGACTTTCGTAAATCTTTTTTCCTCGCACCTTACAAATCCCTCAGTTTTGAAGCCTCAACTCTAGAGAAAAGACATCAGCTGTTCAGCTTCTCTGTAACTCTCATTATTTTATCAACCACTGTAAAATTACTGTTGAATCTCATATTCTTCAGTGAAAAATGTCCCAGCCTTTCCAGCCTCTCTTTATAGCTCACTCACTCCTTTCCCAGCAACATCCTGGTTAATCCCTTCTCAATCCTCTCCAGCTTAATACTATCAACGTCAGTAATATCAAAGTGAAGAGTCAAGGTATTTTCTAAGGGTATGGGGAGTCCAAAACTGGAGGGCATAGGCATAAGGTGAGAGGGGAAACATACAGTCAGTGGGGAGGAGAGGCTGGACAGTAATCAACGGCGTGGTATCATTTCATGGTTTTAGGAAAAGGGGAGTCGCACGTGAGTGTTGGGTAAGAGTGATTGGTGTTTTGGCACCAGAAATGTAGCTCTTCCTTCGTCTCTGGTGTTCGGGAATATCCAGTCGAGACCCTTCATTGGGCAGAGTGTGTCTGCAGGAATTCTTTCCTTAATATTGCAGACTACAAATCATAACAATTAAAGATGTTTTTAGTTAATTTCGATGGCGCAGCACGCACACTCAATATCCTACAGTTGAGACAAATATTTTGCATTTGTTTAATAATACAAAGTTTTGTTTGTAGTTCAATAATGGTAACCTGATTATAATAAATCCACATCAAGCTGAAAGTGGGCACTATAATATGACCCAAAATCTGGGTATGGTAGTGTGGTGGGTAGTGTCCCTGTCTCTGAGCCAGAGGTCTGGATTTGATTCCAATTCCTGAAATTGTGTGGTAGCGTTTCTAGCTCTGGACCAGAAGGCCTTGATTCAAGTCCTGCCTGTTGCAGAGTTATGTCGCAGCATGTCAAAACATGCTGATGAACAAACACACAGGAGGATAATGTTACAGCTTCATGGATATTGCTGAGTGATGCTAGTATCCCTACCTCGGGGCACAAAGGTCCAGGCGTAAAGCCCACAGAAGTGTCTCAGGATACATCTGAACAAACTGATTAAAATGGGTTTAGAATTGTGACTTGATAGAGAAGGAAGAGGTGTCAGTATTGCATTTCAGAATTTAGGCCCAGGATGACTGAAAGTATTGCCATTGATGGGGGTCACATATCGCAGCAGTAAAGGTTTATAAAATCAAAATGGCCATGGATAGGGTGATAAGTCAGGGGTTTTTCCCCAGGTTAGGGGCGTCTAAAACTAGAGGGCATTGGTGGAAAGTGAGAGGGGCAAGGTTTTGAGGAGGCCTAAAGGGCATCATTTCACACAGAGGTTGGTGTGCGTATGGAATGATCTGCCAGAGGAAGTGGTGGAGGCTGGTACAACTACAGCGTCCGGGTACTGAGAGACCTGGCGAGCTTTTCCAGCAATTTCTGGTTTTCTTTTAAAAAAATGCATTCAGTTTAACACATGTTTCTGAAGAAATTAAACATTTAATTTTTTTAATGACGCAGGGACATATAAACATATCTTCAAATTGACTGAGCCAATTTTCTGCGAAGGGTAATGACCTGTGTCTGACAGCAACAGTGATGTACCTACATGGAACAGGGAATGTGATGGAGACATAGTTTAGACAATGTACAAGGAGACCTCACATGGTCCACTTTGGGAGAGGATGACATTACTGTGTGATTTAACTCAGAGAGGGAGAAAATGTAATCTGCCCAATAAGGAATGGCCTATTACACACTCTCTCCTTCATTGTCCCTCATCACAGCAATGCATGCAAGCTAAAAAAAAAACCTCTGCAGTCATCGTTACCTTTCTTATTTTTATGGAATCCCTGCAGTGTTGAAACAGATCCTTCGACCCAACAAGTCCATACCAACCTTCCCAACCCATTTCCCTATATTTACCCCTGACTATTGCACATAACCTAGAAATCCCTGAACACAGCAGACAATTTAGCGTGACAAATCCACCGAACCTATACTGTTTGTGGTATGAAACTGGATCACCCATTAGAAGCTCACACAGGAAAGTGGAGAATGTTCATACTCGATACAGACAGTCAACCAAGGCTGGAATCGACCCAAAGTCTCTGGTGCTTTGAGGCAGCAATGCTAACCACCGTGTTACCCTTTGGAAGATCCCTAACCATAATTCACTGGAATCTACTAACAGCCTAAAGCAAAGGGAATTCAGCCAAATCCAAACCCTCCCAGGATGAAATCCCATTGCGAGCCATATTTTCACAAGCAAAATAATGTTTTGGACAATCTCACAATTTTTCCTTTGTCATGAGTACCAATAATATTTGATCCAAGTTCTTTCAAGTTAAAATTGCAGAGATTCTGTGTGTGTATATGAGTCAGCATTTTTAGAATGGGAAATATTGATTATATAATTGCAATACCTAAACAGTTTGCCATTCATCTTTCCATCATAGTTTGAGTAACATTGCTCTGGATCATAAATCTGCTATTTTAGCGGATTAAACAAACTACCCTGACTTGTTCCTAAAACTGACCCTGATCCAGTCTGAGACCGATATGATCGGCCATCTCACCAACCTGGTTACATTTAACATTTGTTGTGAGCAGTGGAGGAGTGGGACTAGAAAAGGAAACAGTGACCCAAAAAGCGGGGGAACTATAGACCGCTGAGCCTGATGTCAGTGGTGGGTAAGTTGTTCGAGGGGATTCTGCGGGATAGCATTCACATACATTTGGGAAGGCAAGGGCTGATCGGAGTATACAACGTGGCTTTCTGCATGAGAAATCATGTCTCATTAATATGGTTGAGTTTTTTGAAGAGACGACAAAGAAGATTGATGAAGGCAGTTTGTTGACATTGTCTATGTGGACTTCAGAAAGGTGTTCATTTAAAGAACAAAGAGCAAAGAAAATTTACAGCCCAGGAACAGGCCCTTCGCCCTCCAAGCCTGAGCTGATCCAAATGTACTGTCGAAATCTGTCGTCCAATTCCTCAGCATCTGTATCCCTCTGCTCCCCACCTACTCATGCATCTGTCCAGACGCATCTTAAATGAATCTGCCGTGCCTGCCTCTGCCACCTCTGCTGGCAACATGTTCCAAACGCCCACCATCCTCTGTGTGAAGGACTTACCGCGTGTATCTCCCTTAAACATTTCACCTCTCACTTTGAAAGCACGACCTTCCATTATTGAATCCTTCAACCTGGAAAAAGCTCGTCTCTATCCACCCTGTCTACACCCTTCATGATTTTGCAAAACTCAATCAAGTCCCCCCTCAATCTCCTTTTATCTAGTGAAAATAAGCCTAACCTACTCAAGCTCTCTTCTTAGCTAGTATTTCATTCTGACTGGTAGACAGATTGTTGTGATTCTGTTCTGATTGGTAGACAGATTAGTAAGTTTCAGTCACATGGGATACAGAAGAAGCTAGTCACAATTGGCTTGAAGGAAGACAGATATTTTTTAGACTGGAGTCTTGTGAGCAGCAGTGTGCTGTAAGAATCAGTACTGAGTACACTGCATTTCATCATTTATGTAAAGGATTTAGATGTTAATACTGGGGCCATGGTTAGTAAGTTTACAGATGACATCAGAAAGGTGATGTAGTAGATTAACTCAGAGTGAAACGAGACCACAAATAGATGGGACAAAGGGGCAAGGAGTGACAGATTAAGTTTAGTTTAGATAAATACTAGGTTTTGCATTTTGTGAACGCAAACCAGGGCAGAAATTATACACTTAATGGTAAGGTCCTGGAGGGTGATGTGATAAAAGGGGACATAGAGCTGCAGGTACATTGTTCCTTGAAAGTGGAGTTGAATGCAGACAGTGTGGTGCAGAACACAGTTGGCACATTTGTCTTAATCAGTCAGAGCATTGAGTGTAGGGGTTGTGGTGGCATGTTGCATCTGTACAGGATGTTGGTGAGGCCACTTTAAGAATACGGCGTACAACTCGGTTTTCTGCAGAAATGACTTACACAGATGTTCCAGGACTGGAGGTTTGAGCTTTAGGGAGAGGTTGATTAGGCTGACGTGTTTCCCCCGGAGTGTCAGAGGTTGAGGGGTCACATTATAGAGATTTATAAAACCAGCAGTGGCATGGATATTCTGAACAGCCATTTTCTGCCCCCCAGGATAGCAGAGTCCAGAACAAGAGGGCAGAGGCTGAAGACGGGATGGCGAATTATTTAGAAGGGAACTGAAGATAAATGTTTCACACAGAGAGTGGTGTGTGTACAGGAAGTTCTGTCAGAGGAAGTTCTGAAGGTGGTTACAATCGCACATTTAAAAAGTATCTGAAAGAGGAGAGATATTGGCCAAATACTGGCAAATGGGACTGGATTAGATTGATATCTGATCAGAGTGAGCAGATTGGACTAACTGGTTTGTTTACGTTTTGGAAGACTCTCTGATTCTATAAGAAGGATGTCAAATAATTCTGAAATGACCTTTCAAGTGGGAATTCTCTTCACGGAAAGTTTATCATGCCTCTATGTTCACATTGATTGAAAGCTGCATTAGTGAAATATCTGACAGAGAAGTGAGTCATGCAAAATGGAATGCAGACAACAAAGTGGAGCTGAGACCCCAATCTGATCAGCCACAATCTTAGTGCCTGGTGGAGAAGGCTCTAAGTATCTCATGACCCACTCCTGCTCTTCAGTCGCATGTTTCTGTGTTCCATTCAGCCGCTCAAACCTGCTAGACAGGAACAGTTGGAGGCCACCTACTCCTATAACCTGGTGCACAGAAACAGAGGAGGCCATTCAGCCTTTCAAAACTGTTACACACGCTTTGAAGTGATTTGGGAAATGTAATTGGAAAATCCAGGCACGAGTATGAAAGAGGCCCCTCATTATTCTTCACAGAACTTCCCCTATTTGCAACTTGTGCTTCATTTGTTGGTCATATTGTAGACCCAGTATCACTGTGAATACAGGCCCCATACCTCACCCAGAGATGTCTCACAAAATCCTCTGGTCTCCCTGACTGCAATATTCAATAACAGAACATGCATGAAAATAACACCCATTAACTTTCCAAGAAGAGAATGTGGGAACATCAGAATCAGGGGCAGGTCATTCACTCCCTAAGCCTGCCTTGCCCTTCACTAAAATCATGACTGATCTGCTCTTGGTCTCAAATCCTCTTTCATACCCAATTCTTCATAGCCCTAAACTCTCTGACAGGTCAATATCCATCGACCTCCTCTTCAAATAATTTCAGTCATCTACCTCGCCGAACACTCTTGAGAACAGAAATCCCGACATTCAATACCACCTGTTGGTAGAATGCACTTGCTGCTCCTATATCATGACTTATTGATATGAACAAAAGAGGTTGACGCAAGGGTTCAGGTAAAGAAGACTGGCTCTGATATCAAAGGAGTGGTTGCCTTCTGTTGACATCAAGGAGCTGAACTAAACTGAATGGGAATCAGAGTAAACTCTCCAGTTCAAAGTTTGTGAGAAGATTTGTAGCTCGGGTGCTTGTTGTTGTGGTTATGTTCGCCGAGCTGAGAGTTTTTGTTGCAAACGTTTCGTCCCCTTTCTAGGTGACATCTTCAGTGCTTGGGAGCCTCCTGTGAAGCACTTCTGTGCTGATTCCTCCGGCATTTATACTGGTTTGACTCTGCCGCTTCGAGTTGTCACTTGCTGTCCGCTGCAGTGGCCGGTATATAGGGTCTAAGTCGATGTGTCTGTTGATAGAATTTGAGGATGAGTGACATGCCTCTAGTAATTCTCTGGCTGTTCTCTGTTTAGCCTGCCCTATAATAGTGGTGTTGTCCCAATTGAATTCATGTTGTTTGTCATCTGAGTGTATGGCTACTAGGGATAGCTGGTCGGGTCGTTTCGTGGCTGGTTGGTGTTCATGGATGCGGGTTGCTGCTGTCTTCCTGTTTGTCCTATGTAGTGTTTTGTGCAGTCCTTGCATGTGATTTTGTTCACTACGTTGGTTTTGCTCATGATGGGTATCGGGTCTTTTGTCCTGCTGAGTTGTTGTCTGAGAGTGGCTGTTGATTTATGTGCTGTTATGAGTCCTAGTGGTCGCAGCAGTCTGGCTGCCAGTTCAGAAATGCTCCTGATGTATGGAAGTGTGGCCAGTCCTTTGGGTTGTGGCATGTCCTCATTTCGTTGTCATTCCTTTAGGCATCTGTTGATGAAATTGCGCAAGTATCCGTTTTTGGTGAATACCTTGTATAGGTGTTCTTCTTCCTCTTTTTGTAGTTCTGGTGTGCTGCAGTGTGGTCCTTTTGAATAATGTCCTGATGCAACTTCGTTTGTGTGCGTTGGGGTGGTTGCTTTCATGGTTCAGGACTTGGTCTGTGTGTGTGGCTTTTCTGTATACCTTTGTGGTGAATCCTCCGTTCGGTGTTCTTTGTACCATCACGTCAAGGAATGGGAGCTGATTGTCATTTTCTTCCTCTCTCGTGAATCGGATTCCTGTGAGTGTGGCGTTGATGATCCGGTGTGTGTTTTCTATTTCTGTGTTTTTTCTGATTACAAAGGTGTCGTCCACGTATCTGACCCAGAGTTTGGGCTTAATTGCATTAAAACTGTTTTTTTCTAACCTTTGCATTGTTGCTTCTGCTATGAGTCCGGAGATCATTGTGGCTGCTGTTGGGGATTGTGAGCAACATGACGTTCAGTACAGGGTCAACTGCACAATAATTTGGGGAGAGTTAATTAAGGCGTATAAACTATTAGGGAAGTCACGTTAGACTGATGAATGAACTCTCTAAGTTCAAATAATGCTGATCTTATTCATGTTGATCTTGTCTAGTTCTTGTCCTGTTCAGTGTAACCTGTGTGCCTTACTCTGTCCACTCTGCCTTACTATTTCCACCCAATGATCTGTCTGGCCATACTTACTATGACTTGCCTCCACTGCTCATAAATAAAGTGTTTCCCTTTACTGACGTACACGTGGCAATAAATCAATCCAATTAATCCTGAGTAAAGTATGGAATTTCTCACTCTATCAATGTCTCTTCTGGAAATAAGTGATCGCTGCCATTCCTCGTGTTTCAGCATATCCATTTCTTCGTCTCTCACGGCTCTACCGATTAAGCACTCAGCTTCTTCACTCTATCCTCACGTTACCATCATCCGTGTCGTGGTAAGGAGATCATTCCTTACAAGGGAGATCAACTCTGTAGTGAGTGTCCCAAATGCTTTCTCAGCAAGGCTCTACAACAGCCGGAAGATGGCTTCACTTATGTACTCGAATCATCTTACAATGAAGGACATCATATCATTAACTGCACCGATTACTTACACAGTGTTTGATTCGGAGCAGTCAGCATAGACTTGTGAGTGAGAGATCATGCTTCCCAAATTTGTTGGAGTTCTTTGAAGGTTGATGAGGACAGAGCGGTAGACGTAGTCTATGGATTTCAGTCAGGCCTTCGATAAGTTTCCACATGGCAGGCTGCCCAGGAAGGTTACATCATGTGGACTGCTGGGGGAACTGGCCAATTGGATACACAGTTGACTTGATGATAGGATGTAGAGGGTTTAGTGGAAGGATGCTTGTCAGACTGCAGGCTGGGTCCATGGCTGTTTGTTCTCTATGATTTGGTTGAAAATGTACAAGGTATGATTAGTAAATTTGCAGATGACACTAAAAATGACTGGCCCTGATATCAAGGCAGTGGTTGACTTCTGTTGACATCAAGGAGCTTAATGAAACTGCACGTAATGGGAATCAGAGAAAACTCTCCAGTGTTTGGAGTCAAACATGGCACAAAGGAAGATGTTCATCATCCCAGTCCTGGGTCTCCTTGTGGGTGATCGTAAGAGAAGCTTTCTCTTCACAAACATCTTCAGCTGCTTCATCAATATCTCCCGGCCCTCACCCTCCCCACCATACGACCAGAAGTGGGGATGGACACTGAAGATTCCACAATGTTCAGATCATTTTGTCCCCCGTCAGCTCCTGAACTGGTCTGTATCCACGAGCAGCAAGACCCAGACTCCATTGAGGCTTGCACTGTTAAAGGGTCCGTAACATTTATGTAACAGCACTGCCTGGCACTGCACATTGCCATAGTAAAATAAGAGTTTATTCAGCACCTCACACTGGTTTCACAGAAATATGATGAAGTCATTCTGTCCATTGACTCTATTGGAGAAGAACAGGGACAGTCCATTCAGTGCCTGCAGCCTATTACTCAGGAATAGAAGGAGTCTCGTGTGTTGGGCTACACCAGAGATCCTCGAAAATATTTGAAGGCGGTAATCTAGATTCTAATGTTTTCTTATTTTAAAGGCAATGTAAAGTGCCTGTTCCAGATGCAATGTGACAGGTCAAACTACTCGGTGTGAAGCAAAACACCATTTATTTAAACACGAAAGATAAAATGAAACCAGAGATAGAGGAACTTAGAATAACTTATTTCTATTGGACAAGTTAACAGAATAATAGATCGTGGAGCTATTATTAATGTACTGTCACAATATAGGAAAATCCCATAAACACAGCCCCTGGCAAAATAGAATATTCAGTCACAGAATGTCGCAAACATTTGTCCTATCCAGGAGTTAAAAGCAGCATCAAGAGAAAATTCAGAGAGAGTAGCAGCCAGGAGACATCCACTGAAGTTTCCAACATTGTTGAGACCCAATAGTTTCTGATGTTGCTGAGAAATCAAAACCCAGAGATCCTAATCTGTGAGAGCTGGCCACACCCATTCAGGCTGCATTAAAATAAATGCAAGGCCTCCTTTTACTCAAGTAGTCTTAACTAGCCAGCTTGGTAATGATCATTCAAACTCTCTTAAAAGAAACCACGATAAAATAACCTCTTAAAGCTGCAGCATCATCACACTTGTCAGTACATCGAGCTCTCAAACAGGAACCAGGGGTAACCAATCGGACGAGGAAGAAGTCCTTCAGTCCCTAGAGTCAATTACACAGAAACAGAATGAGGCCATTCCGCCCCTTGAGTCACTTACACAGGAACAGTAGCAGGTTATTCAGCCAGTTGAGTCACTTATACAGAAACAGTAGGAGGCCATTCTCACCTCAATGCCCTTACACGGGGGAAGAATGAGATATTTGATGCTGATCCTGATGAATGGCTTATACCCGAAACGTCGACTCTCCTGCTGTGCTTTTCCAGAAAACCACTGTGTACTCTGATCTACAGCATCAGCAGTCCTCACTGTCTCCTAATTGATGCTCTAACATGATGACCAAGTGGAGCAGAGGCTGCACAGACAGACTGCTCCATGTTGTTCCTCGTGGCTCCATTGCTCATGATACACACGTGCAACTTTAACATGGATTTCTAGTGTTGAGGAGGGAAGCCATATGTCTTGTGTGAAGTCTCAAGAAGGCATCTTTCATCTCCTAGAAGCCAGCCTAGTGTTCTCTGTGTAGGGTGGAAGCTGGTGGGAATGGCTCCCTGTTTCAGAATGAAGGTATTGTGGCTGCTGTTGGGGATTGTGAACAATATGACGTTCAGTACTGGTTCACACACTGACTGCACAGTAATGTGGGGAGAGTTAATTAAGGCATAGGAACTATTATGAAACCCACGTTAGACTGACGAATGGAATCTCTAAGTTCAAATAATGCTGATGGTATTCATGTTGATCTTGTCGAGTGCTTGTCCTGTGCAGTGTAACCTGTATGCCTTACTCTGTCCAAGTCTATTTCCACCCTATGATCTGTCTGGCCATGCTTACTATGATCTGTCTCCACACCTCATAAATAAAGTGTTTCCCTGTACTGAGGTTCACGTGGCAATAAATCAAACCAATCAGTCCTGGGTAAAGTATGGAATTTCTCACGCTGTCAATGTCTGTTTTGGAAATAAGTGATCGCTGCCACTCCTCGTGTTTCAACATCACCATTTCTTCATCACTCACAGCTGTACAGATTAAACACTCAGCTTCTTCACTCTATCCTCACGTTACCATCATCCGTGTCTGTGGTAAGGAGATCATTCCCAACAAAGGAGATCAACTCTGTGGACAGTGCCCCAAATGCTCTCTCAGCAACGCTCTACAACAGCAGGAAGATGTACTCGAAACATCATACAATAAGGGATAGCATGCCATTGACTGCACCCATTACTTACACAGGTTTTAATTCAGAGCAGTCCGCATGGACTTTTGAGTGGGAGATCATGCTTCCCAAATTTGTTAAAGTTCTTTGATGAAGTGACCAGGAAGGTTGATGAGGACGGAGCGGTAGATGTAGTCTCTATGGATTTCAGTAAGGTCTTTGAAAAGTTTCCACATGGCAGGCTGCTCTGGAAGGTGACAACACTTGGAATGCTGGGAAAACTGTCCAATTGGATACACAGTTGTCTTGATGGTAGGAAGCAGAGGGTTTTATTGTGGAAGGATGCTTGTCAGACTGGAGGCTCGGTCCATTGCTGTTTGTTATCTATGATTTGGTTGAGAAGGTATGATTAGTAAGTTTGCAGATGACGCTAAAGCAAGTGGGAGAATGATCAGTGAGGAAGTTTATCAGAAATTGCAGCAGGACCTTAATCAGGTGGGGAAGTGAGCCGAGAAATGGCAAATGGAATTTTATATAGATGTGTGAGGTCTTGCATTTTGGAAATTCAAATCATGGTAGGAGTTTCATGGTGAATGGTAGTGTCTTAATGGGTGCAGTGGGCAGAGAGGCCTTAGTGTTCAGGTGCACGGTTCACTATGAGTGGAGTCACAGGTAGACAAGGCAGTGAAAAAGGCATTTGGCACTTTGGCCTTCATTAGGCAGGATATTGAGTATAGAAGTTGGGAATTTATGTTTCAGTTACACAGGACTTTGGTAAGGCCACACTTGGAGTATTGTGTTCAGTTTTATCACTTTGTTATCGGGAGGATGTTATGAAATTAGAACGAATGCAGAAGTAATTTACAAGGACGTTGCCAGGACAAAATGGTCTGACTTATATGGAGATGTTGGACAACCTAGGACCTTTTCTTGAGAGTGAAGGAGACTGAGGGCGTCCTGAAAGAGCTGTATAAGGTCACGAAGGGAAAAGATAGGGTTAATGGTCTGAGTCTTTTTGCAAAGTTTAGAGAATCGAGGACGAGAGGGGAACAGTTTAACGTTAGAGGGGAAGGAATAAAAGGGAACCTGACCGGCCAATTCTTTACACAGAGGCTGGCACGTGGATGAGCTGCCAGCAGATGTGGTTGAAGGGGGTACATTAACAACATTTCAAAAACATTTGGATAAATATGTGTATAGGAAAGGACTGGAAGGATATGGGCCAATTGCAGGGAAATGGGGTTAGCGTGGATGGACATTTACAAGGTAGAGTCGAACCCCTTTGTTAATTAAAACCAAACACCCAGAAAAGCTCACCTCACCTCGTAATCTGTTAACATATGAGTGGTACAGATCTCCTACATTCCACTATTTAAACAAAAATTAACAAGTTTATTTCTTAACTTTAATAGTGAACACTAAACAACGACTATTCATAAATACAAGCCCCTCTTTTCTTAGCTACTTACTATCTGCTTCCATCTCGATAAAATATGCTGTTTCAACAACCCACATATTAAACATTACAATCTCAAGACCACACAGAATCCATCTTCCCCACTGTGTTCACTCTTCCAGCTGCTGATCTCCCTGGTTCATGTTTTTTTTACTGCAAGCAGTTTTTAAATGGACATGTGTCTTTGATAGACCGTGTTTGAGATGACCAGTTAGCACTCCTGCTCTACAGCAGTTGCTATACTGTTGGATGGCAGCAGCTCTCCCTCCAGTGTTCAAAATGCTGAGTTTATATACTTCCCATGATCCAATGATTCTCATAATTTGATTGCTTTCCAGGTTTCCAAACAATAATATTCAAATTCCGTTGGCTTCTGTTATCCTGAGCGTTATTTAAACTCTTTGGTTGTACTTGAATTGTTTTCAAAACAGCAACCAAAACTCAGGTATCCATTTCCCAGCTAATGGTGACATATGGAACAGGCTGACATTCAGATGGCATCTGTGGCTGTACTTTTTATTCAGCAAAACCCTTTCTGTCTTAAAATTACCAGAGATGATCTCAGCTTCATAACACCTTCCCGCATCAGAGAAAAAAAAAATGAAACAGCAGAATGAAGAGATGGCTTCATTTCTTCTCCTCTAATTCTTAATCCTATTATTATGAATTACAAAACTAATAATCTCAGCTATACCATACATATTAATTCTGCACACATATATAACATGGCAATAAGTCAAATCTTATCTAACCCTTTTTCCTTTAAATCTGCGATAACATATCTGCTATGACATTTTCGGACCCACAGCATGTACATTTTGTAACTTTACAGCCGGTAAGATAAGACTCCAATGAAATACTCTTATACTTCTGGTCTTTTGTCGTTGTCCACAATCATCTCTGATAATTCTTTTGTCATTTAAACATTAAAATATTGTACGTCAAACACGAAACTTAATCATTCTTTTTCAATAATGAAGACGTTGTATTTTTTTTCTGGTAGATATTGAGTTTTTCGACAAGTAGACAGTTGGCCATTCAATTCCATCATTATCTTTCTGTATCAACACATCTCCTAGTCCTACGTCCCTTGTATCAAATACAATTTTCAAATGTTTTCAAAATATTTGGTGCAGCTAAAACTGATGCGGTGATTAACCCTGTTTTAAAATTCTCAAATGACTCCTTGCATTGTTCTGTCCACCACAATTCTGTGTTCATCTTCAGTAAGTCCAGCTATGGTGCCAATACGCTGCTGAAGTTTGCAACAAACTTCCGATAGAATCCACTCAGTTCCAAAAGTCGAAGCACATCTTTTTTCGAGGATGGTCGTGGAAATTCCTCAAAGCCCTTCGTCTTTGTGTTCAATGAGGTCAACCTTCCATGGCCAATGTAATGTCCCAAGAACGTCACCTCTGCCTTCGAGAATTCTGTTTTCTTTACGTTTATTACCATGCTTGCTTCTTGTA
This sequence comes from Hemiscyllium ocellatum, assembly GCF_020745735.1. Lineage (NCBI taxonomy): Eukaryota > Metazoa > Chordata > Chondrichthyes > Orectolobiformes > Hemiscylliidae > Hemiscyllium > Hemiscyllium ocellatum. Next base: position 70,380,308 of record NC_083420.1, read on the forward strand.
ATCGTTCAACATGCCTTGCCAACTGTAACATGTGAGCTTTCAATCACTTGCTAAAGATCACTACATCATACAGATAAGCTGCACAATTTGTTCATCTGGCCACAACTATGTTCCTGAATCTTAAATGTGTCTGGAGCATTATTCATTCACATGACATTCTCTAAATTTTGTTGTCATATTCGGTAGCTTTACCAGATAGTTTAACTGACTCAACATTTTTAAAGTTGAAAGGGGCCAATAAACCTGGCTTTGAAGGGATTTCCTACCACTGGTGGCAATGATAATGCGTCATCTCCACGGGAAATCGTCAAAATTTCAGAGTTTTTATCTGCCACCTGCTTCACTCTAGGCTGTGCCCTCTTCAGGAATTGTTTAGCTAACTCACCTACTCCAGCTAATCTCTCCCTCACCTCAGATACATAATCCAAGTGCGAGATCTCCAACTTCGGTCCTGTCAATTTATATTTAATTAATTGCAAAGGGCCTCTCACTTCATGTACGAACATTAACTCAAAGGAATTAAAATGAGCAGATTTATTTGGGGCATCTCTAATGGCAAACAATACAATGGGACGCCTTTATTTCAATCATTCGGGTAATTCTGACAGTACAGTGTTAATATTGTCTTCAGCATCTGATGCCAACTTTCCAAGGCTCACAGGGATTCGGGATGGGATGCACTTGAATTAAACTGCTCTATGCCGAAGCTATCCATGACGTCCTTAAACAGCTGCACGGTAAAATGAGACCGTTGGTCTGACTGAATCACACTGTGTAGCCCACAGCGAGCAAAGAACGCTACCAACACCTCCACCTCCATTTTTGCCTTAACACCCCATAACGGAATTATCCCTGGAAATCGGGTAGACACGTTCATTATGATCAGCAGTTATTGGTTTCCACATTTATTTTTGAAAGGGGAGATCCACAATTAATCATAACCCACATGAAAGGTTTATTCAAATACAGGGTTTGGCAACAAAGGTGCTGGTTTATACTGCTTGTGACTTACCTACCAATTGGCATGTATGACATGTGCAACAAAAATTAACCAGGTCCTTGTGCATTCCAGGCCACAGAAATGCTTTCGCTTGAGTCTTCCTTGCATCAACTCTTTTGGCTTTTTCTATCGGTTTTCCTTCCTGTTGGAACTTATGACAGTGGGATCTTATTACTATTTTGTCTGGAAAAGAAAACCCTGGGTATTTTTCTTTTAATTTCCCAGTTCCCTGGTCTTACTTTGGCTTCTCCACCACAAGGGGTGCCTCTCCCACCTTGGATTCTGCTAACTCTTTCCCAAGAACAATCCGTATCCCTGGAACTGACACTCTGTCACTCAACCTCATTGTCATTTCCCCAACCTTGATTTGGCACTCCAACCTGACGTTACACAAGGGAATGCTTAATTTTTGTCCCCATTTCACAAATTATCACCCTGTTGAATAACATGTCAGAGAGAGTGAAAATTCTTCCATCTCTTACTATTTGAGGCCGAGGGACAGTGAGGAATTCAGGTGCTGGTGATCAGAGTTGAAAAGTGTGGGGCTGGAAAAACACAGCAGGCAGGCAGCATCCGAGGGGCAGGAGAGTTGACATTTCAGGCATAAGTCCTTCTTCAGGAAAGTGGGAGGTAAGGGAGCGGGAAGGGGCTGAGAATTAAATAGGACGGTGTGGATTGAGCTGGGTGGGAGGTAGCTTGGAAGGTGATAGGTAGATGCAGGTGGTTCTGATGGTAATTGGTCGGAGAGGAGGGTGAAGTGGATAGGTGGTAGGACAGCTGGAACCCTCAAACTATACAGCATCAACGTTGATTCAGCAATTTCCATATCCTCCCTCCCCCAACCTTATCCCGGATCCAGATTTCAACTTAACACTACCCTCTTGAACTGTTCTAACTGTCCATCTTCCTTCCCACCTATCCAGTCCACCCTCCCCTTCGACATATCACGATCACTCCCATCTACATCTTCCTATCGCCTTCCCTGTGACACTCCCGCCAGCCCAGCTCCTACCCTCCGATTTATCTTTCAGCCCCCTGGCCCCACCCCCCACACATACCTGATGATGGGTTTATCCCTGTTATGTCGATTGTCCTGCTCTTGAATGCTGTTGTGCTTTTCCTGCGCCTCACTTCTCAACTATTAGATACTGAACTGATACTATATCTCCCGAAATTATAACTTCTTGTCCTCCCACCACACCCCATTCTTTCTTAGCAAAGTTTATGTACAGAAGAGATTTCCTTAGAGAGATCAGGCACTGCCTCCATATGCATCCCCTGTCCAGGCTGTGCACTCTCCTGCAGCTCTTCGGCTCTACTTGGGGTCTCCTTTACCAGTTTCAATAATACCACTGGCTTAACCTCTTTTACCACATCTTTTAAAGAAGTGTCTTCTTTCAACTCACAGCACGGTGTGTTCCAGCTTACTGCAGTGAAAACGCCTTTTCCCAGTGCCTTTCTAAAAACATCAGTACTGTAATTCTATGTGTTCCACTCCCTTATAGTGAGAACACCTGAGGCTTTCAGTTCCTTTCAACCACTTTCGGCTTTTTTTTTCACCTGTGGGAAACTATTGTCAGTGTGCTTTTCTCTATGTTTTGTAGTGTAGGATAAAAGCTGAAAAATGTGTTGCTGGAAAACTGCAGCAGGTCAAGCAGCATCCAAGGAGCAGGAGAATCGACGTTTCGGGCATAAGCCTTTCTTCAGGAATGAGGAAGGTGTGCCAAGCAGGCTAAGATAAGACGTAGGGAGGACGGTCTTGGAGGAGGGGCGTTGGGAATGCAATAGGCGGAAGAAGGTTAATGGGAGGGTGATAGGCCGGAGTGGGGGTGCGGGTGGAGAGGTCGGGAAGAAGATTGCAGTTCAAGAAGGAGATGCTGACTCCCAGGGTTGGGACTGAGATGAGGTGGGGGGAGGGGAAATGAGGAAGCTAGAGAGATCTGCATTCATCCCTTGTGGTGGCAGAGTTCCTAGGCGGAAGATGAGGCGCTATTCCTCCAGGCGTCCTTGGCCATGGTGTGGCGATGGAGGAGGCCAAGGACCTGCATGCCCTTGGCGGATTGGGAGGGGGAGTTAAAGTGTTCAGCCACGGTACATTTGGTTTGGTTGGTGCTGGTGTCCCAGAGGTGTTCTCTGAAACATTCTGTAAGTAGGCGGCCTGTCTCCACAATGTAGAGGAGGCCACATCGTGTGTATTGGATGCAGTAAATGTGTGTGGAGGTGCAGATGAATTTGTGACGGATATGGAGAGACCCCTGGGGGCCTTGGAGGGAAGTGAAGCGGGAGGTGTGGGCGCAAGTTTTGCATTTCTTGCGGTTGCAGGGGAAGGTGTCGGGAGTGGTGGGGGTGTGGACCTGATGAGGGAGTCGCGGAGGGAGTGGTCTTCCTGGAACGCTGATAGGGGAGTGGAGGGAAATATATCCTTGGTAATGGAGTCTGTTTGGAGGTGGTTTAAATGACGAAGGATGACACGATATATCTAGAGGTTGGTGGGGTGGCAGGTGAGGACCAGTGGGGTTCTGGCCTCGTGGCGATTGGAGGGGCGGGGATCAAGGCGGAGGAGCGGGAAATGCAGGAGATTCGGTAGAGAGCATCGACAACCACGTCTATGGGGAAATTACGATCTTTGAAGATGGAGGCCACCTGGTTTGTTCAGTCTTTGAATTGGTCCTCCTGGAAGCAGATGCGGCGGAAGCGAAGGAATTGGGATTATGGGATGGCGTTTTTATAGGAAGCAAGTTGGGAGGAGGTGTAATCTCAGTAATTGTGGGAATTGGTCGGTTTATAGTAAATGTCCGTGTTGAGTCAGTCGCCCAGTGAGAAATGGAGAGGTCTAGGAAGGGGAGGGAGGAGTCTGAGACGGTCCAGGTAAATCTGAGGTCGGGCTGGAAGGTGTTAGTAAAGTGGATGAACTGTTCAACCTCCTCATGGAAGCACGATGCAGCGCCGATACAGTCATCGAGCTAGCGGAGGAAAAGGTGTGGTGTGGTGCCAGTGCAGCTCCGGAAGATGGATTGTTCCACGTATCCGACGAAGAGGAAGGCATAGCTGAGGCCCATGCGGGTGCTCATGGCTACTTCTGTGGTTTGGAGGAAGTGGGAGGATTGAAAAGAGAAGTTGTTCAGAGTGAGGACTACTTCAGTCAGTCGAAGGAGGGAGTCAGTGGGAGGATACTGGCTGGGTCGGCAGGAAAGGAAGAAGTGGAAGGCTTTGAGAACTTTGTGACAGCACTTCTCCCAATTTCTATCCCTCACAGGATGAAAATCCTCCCAGAAGCTAAATTTCATCTCATGCACCAATGCATACTCACCTCCCGTTTCTGCCATGCTTTTCACTTCTTGAACTTTCTGTCCATTCACATGAATTCTTACCATCTCTGGAAGTGAGTCTTTAAACTCCTCCAGCAGAATAATCTCCCTTCGAGCCTCACAGGTCTTATCCATTTTTAAGGCCTGCACCCATTTATCAAAACGTCTGTGGCTAATTCTTTCAAACTCAACATAACTCTGACCAGGTTCTGTCTCTATATTTCTGAACCGCTGTCTATATTCTTCTCGTACCAATTCATAAGCACTCAAAATAGCCTGTTTGACATCTGCATATTCTTTGCTCCCTCATGTGATAGCACTGCACGTACCTCTCAAGCTGTAGCCACCATCTTAGTCTGAACTAGCATTACCCACAGGTTCACTGGACACGCCATCTGCCGAGCCAGTTTTGCAAATGAAATAAAAAAAAAGGTTTTGGCATTTTTCTCACAGCAATTTGGCAATGTATTAACATAGTTGTATACATCCCTAAGTTCTCCCTTTTTTCATCTTGCTAATTTAACTTTCTTATCTCGTTCCAAACTTCTGAGTTTCAAATTCTTCCTCCCTTCCTTTTTCCTCTTTTTATCTTTCTCTATCTTCTCTCTCTTTAAGTCCCTCTGTTTATCTTCTAACTCCAGTTTCCACACTTGAATTTAATTTTTTTCTAACTCGATTGCAGTTTCCTGCTTCTCTGATAGACCAAAGAGCTTGACCAACTCCGTTATGATGACAGCTTTCCTTTTGTCCCTGGTGAAACCCAATTCTAAACTACATGTTAATTCTAAATGTATGCCCTTCCTTTGTCTTTCTACACTTTCTTGGCAAATTTGTGAATCATCTTCAAACCTCTTTAGTCATGTTAAAAGCCATTTCTTATAATTTAACCAACCACAAGGAAAAAAAACCTAAATGAATTTTCTCACCTGTTTTATTTGAAGATCTAGGTCACTAACTGCCAAGCGAATCTGCTGGGACCTTTTGTACCCCAAATCTGTTCAAATATGTCTAACTTCCATACGACAAGCCCTCATACTGTTATGATATCAATATCGAACTCCCCTGTTAATTAAAACCACACACCCAGAAAAGCTCACCTCACCTCGTACTCTGTTAAAACATGAGTGACAAAGTCGTCCCAAATTCCACTATTAAGAGAAAAAAATAACAAATTATAATTATGTATCTTAACTCTTTGATCTTGAAGGTTTGTTTTCAGATGATTCATCACCATGACGGGAATATTATCAGTGAGAGTCTCTGGTGACACATTGGTGGTATGCCCTGCATCTCTATTTATAAGTCTTGGTTTCTTAAGGTACGTGATGTCATTTCTTGTTCTTTTTTTCAAGGGAAGGTAGATAGGATCTAAATTGATGTGCTTATTGATGTACTTCTGGCTAGAATGTCATGCCTCTAAGAACTTTCGTGTGTGACTTTGTTCTAGGACGTGTGTGCTGTCACAGTCAACGTGGTGTCCTTCTTTGTCTGTATGTTTGGAAACTAGTAATGGTGGCTCATGTCTTTTGGTGGCGAGTTGGTGTTCTTACATCCTGCTTGCACAACAGGACAGTTTGAAATGGAGGAAAAATGATTTTATATACACTGTTTAATCAGTGTGTGTTCAGATGCGTAACATTGTTCATATGCATACAACACATTCTGAATGAACAACGGACACACAGTTAACGAAAAATGATGCACATGATGTATAATATTTATAAAGCATTAAAACAGTATTTGATCCTCATCTGAAGTGATATGTTGCTCTTCTCTCAACGTTCCCCCTTTTCTGGGATTTCCAACTCTAATCTCTCATTCTTCTCAGGATGTGAGTTATAAATTCTTGCTTCTGGTGCCCCAACTTATTTCAGTTAATCCCCTTTCTACCAGGAATTAAATATATTGGCGCCTGCTGGCTTCTTTCCAAAACTAGTGTCTGTCATATTATTGGAGAGAAAAGTTTTGGCACCAGACCCAGCATTTGAACATATTGCTCTGCTGTACATGCACTGTACAAAGGACAATAGCACACAGGAATTGCCAAAACATTGATGGAAGTACATCTACTTCTTTCGATAATGTAGTTTTGTCATTTACCACATCTCCATATCTATCTCCTTTCTCTTGTTCTCCCTTTGTTACTAGTTAAGAAATCCACCAATTATTCTTTGTGTCCCATCTCTCAAAACTCCTTCGTTCGGTTTATATCTATTGCTTTCTTCTCTATGTAATGTGATTATAATTGAGCAATGTAACTACAAAGACATGAGAGAGGAGCTGACCGAGGTTAATTAGAAGGGGAGCTGACCAGGAAAGACAATAGCAGCAATGGGAGGAGTTTCTGGGGATAATTCGGAAGATAATACGAGAAATTCAAACCCAAGAAGATGTAACATACTCATGGGAGGACAAGGCAGCCAAGAGTGATACGGCATCAAAACAAAAGAGAAAACATACAATATGGTGAAGATTATTGGGAATCCAGAGAATTCATTGGCTCTGATACTACATCAGGATGGCATCACTGACACAACAGAACTCTTAATCACGGTCAGGGAGATAAACAGAGGGAAACATTTAACTTCAAACTCAGAAGATGGCATTACTCAAGGAAAAAGATTCAGGCGAATTAAACATTTGAATTAAGATCAGTTAAATGCTTTTGCGGCATGTGTCAGATTGGAAGCAACACCCGGGGAGACAGACCTTCAGCAGAACGAGAGTTTGAAATTGAAGTATTTCCACATCAGAAACCAGGTTAGGTCACTGATTGCAGGGCTGATGGGTAAATGGGTCTCAGTGAGATGTGGGGAACAGACAGCAGCATTGCATTGCAGATATTGCAGCTGGAAACTGCTTATTTATGTAGTGCTGTAGACCACAGCAGCGGGAGAAGCAGACATGCATTCAACCACAATATATAACTTTTGGCCAGGTAACCCCTCAGTCTGTTATTACCATCAACAACATCTATGGCTCAGTTACGAGTGTGGGTGAGCATGTCAGAGTCAGAATCACATGAACCTTAACCTGATGCTAACTCATTAAAGCTACCGGACTTGACCAACAGATCTGAACGAAACCCAGCAGTCCTGCAACATTCAGTTATAAATGGTAATGGACGACTAAACAAATGACTACAGGAAAGGGCTCCACAAACACCCCCATACTAAATAATGGAATAGATCTGCACATCCGTGTAAAAGAGAAGGATGTTTTATCTGCACCATCCTCTGCTAGAAGTGTCGAGTCGGTGATACACCTCAACATCCACATGATGCCCACAAAATCACAGATGCCAGTCTTCAACTAATTCGATTTGCTGCATGTGAGATGAAGAAACAGCTGAACACAATAGATACGACAAAGGCAATGGACCCTGACCCCATTCTTGTAATAGGACTGAAGGCTTGTGCTACACAACAAGCTGTGTCCCTGGGGAAGCTGTTTCATTCCAGCTCCAACTCTGATATCTCCCTGGCAATGTGGAAAATGACTCAGCTATGTCCAGTCCCCTAAGAGGGGAATAATTACAATCTGACCAATTACCACCCCCTCAGTCCCATCACGACAGTCAAATTGGTGGGCGTTCGTTTTGACAGAGCTGTCAAGGAGCACAGAAATAACCTGCTCAGTGTGGTTTCCCATATGTCCCCATTTGGAGATTGTGCTGTTGTGGAAATGTCACTGGATAACTAATCCAAACCAAGCTCTGGCAGCTGGTGGAAGTTAAAAACAATTAATCAAATATCTAGATCTAAAACCTGGGGTCAGTAGCAGTGCTTGAAGTCAATATCGATTGTAAACATAACTTCCTTCTCCTATGTACTTTTATGAAGTGAATCTTCCGTGATTTCCTGGGCTGGTTTAAAACTGACTCCAAAGACACTGACATGTGATAAACATTTCAATTGTCTCTGAAACGGCCAATCAAGGCACTCATTTGTATCAAACTACTCCCAGGTCTGAAAGGATGAAACCGGACAGAATATCCGGCCTCAGCATTAGTGTCCGAAAAGGGAATGGGAACACAGTCCTATCGACACTGCAGAAACACCCTTCCTGACATCTGAGAGCTTGTGACAACATTTACAGAGCTTCTCCACAGGCTGCACAGAAACAGCGGGAAAGGAGTAGGTCATACAACACATTGAGCCCCCCATTCCCCCCCCCCCCCCCCCCACCACCATTCTTGTTCATGGAAAAAAAAATCTCCTCAATGCACTTACCCCACATGATGTACATATCCGTTAACGTGAGTAACCTTGGGAAGCTATAAAATAGGAAGTGCAGTAGTACGTTTGTTCCATCGAATTTGCTACCCAATTCAATGTAATGATGGTTGGCCCTTCATTTCCACACCGTACTCCTGCTCTCCCATCATCCCTTTACTGTCTCTAGATCTTTATTTATAATTAGTGTCTTAGTTTCTGGTGTGAGCGAATTTCCAGGTTAACAGTCTGTGAGTGCAGCCAGTTATTCTCATCTTAATGCAGTGTTACCTGCCTGTACCTAATGCTGTGGCCCCTTGTTTTAGACGTCTCAGACAAGGGAATAATCATCTCTGCTTGCAATCTGTCTCACCCTGTCAGAACGTTGTATATTCCACTGAGATCTCCACTCATTTTCCGAAACCCCAATGAATACTGGCCCAGTCAACCCATATTCTGTTCCCTCAACAAGCCTGTCATCTTTCACTGCTCTCCCTCAATGTCACGTTTGTCCTTTATTAGGTGAGGAGACCAAAACTGCACATACTGCTGCACAATGTTCGAGATGATGTCTCACCAGGCCCTGTACATCTTCAGTAAGACAACCTTACTCCTGGACTCAAAACCCCATGAAATGCAGGTCAACACAATATTTATCTTCCTCACTGCTTTCTGTTACTGCAATATTGCTTTCAGCGACTCGTGTACAAGGAGATGCAGATTCTTTTCCGTGTTATAGCTCCCCACTTGGTGGGTCTGTGTACACTGGTCAGCGTGCCAATGCCATGCCCAGTATTCACTTGTGCTTGCAGAACACACTGCGCTGCATGGGCCTCAGAGGTTTATGCAGAAGCAAACATCAAAACGGAGCATATGTAAATCAACATGTTTCAACCAATTCCTTTCAAATGGTAGCCTGCCAATTTATCGTTTCCACGAAAGGGCACAATGTCACCTCTATCCATATTGTTCTCTATCTGTCACGTATTAACCCATTCACTCCACTTGTCTTAGTCTTTTTGGTGCGTTTTTGCAACCTCCTCACCCACTCACAATCCCACATCCGTTAGTGCTGTCAGCAGGCTGGGATGTATTGTATATGATTCCAGCAACAAAATGTTTAAAGGGCATTTTGAATAGCGGGGCCCCAAGCACCGATCCCTGTGACATCTCAGCAACCGTCCTCTGTTAATTTCTATTTCTGTATTTCGTCAATCTGGGTGCCACTGGCTGGGCCAGCATTTATTGCCTGTCCCTAGCTGCCCGTGAGAAGGTGGTGGTGAGCTGCCTTGTTGAACACTGCAGTCCACCTGCTGTGGTTGACCTCTAATTCCATTCGGGAGAGAATCCCAGGATTCTGACCCAGCGACTGTGAAGGAGCGGTGATATATTTCCAAATCAGGATGGTGAATGGCTTGGAGGGAAACCTAAAGATGATGTTGTTTCATTACATCTGCAGCCCTTGTCCTTCTAAATAGCCGTGGTCGTGAGTTGGAAAGATGGTCTCTGAGGATCTTTGGTGAATAATTTCATTGCAGCATGTAGATAGTAAAAGAAATGAGCGTTGATGGTGGAGCATTGTGGATGAAGGGACAGTCCTTCTTGGTTGCTGTGTCCTGGATGGTATAAAGCCTCTTGAGTGTTGTTTGGGCTGCACTCATCCAGGCAAATTGGGAGTCTTCTACCACACTTCTGACTTAGATGATGGACAGACTTTTGGAAGTCAGGATGTAAGTTACTCGCCACAATATTCCTAGCTTTTGATCTGCTCTTGCAGTTACTGTCTTTATGTGGTGAGTCCAGTGAGTTTCTGAGCAATGATTACCCACCAGGAATTTGATACTGGGCGATTCAGTGATAGTAACACCATTGAATGCCGAGGGGCAGGTTAGATTGTATTTTGTTGCTGATGGTCATGGTCTGGCATTTGTGTGGCCTGAATATTTCTTGCCACGTGTCAACCTGGATACTGTCCCGATCTTGGAACGTTTGAACATGGACTGCTTCAGTATCCGAGGAGCCACAAATGTTGCAGAACATTGTACAATCATTGTCGAACATCCCCACTTCTGACCTTAAAATGGAGGGAAGGTCATTGATGAAGCAGTCCTGAAGAAATTTTCGGCCGAGGCCACTGCCCGAGAGACTCCTACAGACGTGCCTTGGAGCTGAGTTGACTGACCTTTTTCAACCATGACCATCTTCCTACGTGTCAGGTATGATTTTAACCAGCGGGGTGTTTGCCCCGATACCCATTGAATCCAATTTTGCTTACGCCCCTTGATACCACAATTGGTCGAATGCTGCCTTGTTTTAAAGGGCTGTCACTCTCACCCCACCCCTGGAATTCAGCTCTTTTGTCCATGTTTGAACCAAGGTAATGAGGTCAGGACCTGAGTGACCCTGGAGGAGCCCAACCTGGGCATCATTGACCACGGTATTGCTGATCAAGTACTGTTTAAAAGCACTGACACCTTACACCACTTTACTGATGATCGAGAGTAGGCTGATAGAGTGGTAATTGGCCCGATTGGATTTGTTCTGCTTTATATATACAGGGATACTTGGGGTAATTTTCCACAAAATCGGGAAAATCCATTGGTGTAACTGTGTTGAAACAGTTTGGCTGGGGGAGTTGCAAGTTATGGAGCACAAGTTTTCAGTACAATTGCCAGAATGTTGTCATATTATGGACCCTTTGTAGCATCCAGTATCTCCAACTCGAATTGGTTGATGACTGGTCACTGAATTACTGTGGACCACTGGAGAGGGCTGAGATGGATCATCCACTCAGCATTTCTGACTGAAGATTGTTGCGAATGCATCAGCCTTATTTTATACACTGAAGTGCTGGGCTCTTCCATCATGGCGGAAGGGGTTATTTGTGGAATCTCTTCCTCCAGTGAATTGTTTAATGGTCCCCAACGTTTCTCGATTAGATGTGGAAGGGCTGCAGAGCTTAGATCTGATCATTTGCTTGTAGGATCACTGAGCTCTGTCTATCACTTACTGCTTATGCTGTTTGGCACACACGTAGTCCTGTTTGGCGGCTTCAACAGGCTGACACCTCATTTTCAGGTATGCCTGGTGCTCCTCCTGTCATTCTGCACATTTCATTGAACCAAAGTTGATCCTTTGGATTGATGGTAATTGTTGCGAGGGGGATATGCCAGGTCATGAGATTGTGTGGCTGTATAATTCTGCTGTTATTGCTGTCCTACAACACCTTATGGACACCCAGACATCAGCTGCTAGATCTGTAAGACATTTGCCCTATTTAGCACCATGATAGTACTAACCAAGATGGTGGAGGCTATTCTAAATATGAAGGTGTGACTTTGCCTCCATAATGACTATATGGTGGTCACTCTTACCGATACTGTCATGGACAGATACTTCTGCAACTGGCAGATTAGTAAGAATGTGGTCAAGAAAGTATTTTCTTGTTGTTGGTTCCTTCACCACCTGCTGTAGACTCAGTCTAGCAGTTATATCCTTCAGGAACCAGCCAGCTCGATCAGTAATGCTGTAGCTGAGATACTCTTGGAGGTGGACATTGAAATTCCCCACCCAGAGTGCTCCCCTCAGTGCTTCCTCCAAGTGTTGGTAAACATGGAGGAGTACTGATTCTTCAGTTGAGAGAGGCTGATGCATGGTAATCAGGAGGAGGTTTCCTTTCCCATGTGTAGACGAACGCTATGAGACTTCATAGGATACGGAGTCACTGTTGAGGATTCCCAATGAATTTCCATTCCAACTGTATCACAATGTGCCACCACTTCTGCTGTGTCCGTCCTGCTGAAGAGAGACAGGAGATATCCGGGGAAGGTGATGGGGTGTTTGGGACATTGTCATTTTCACAGAATCATACCTTACAGACAATGTCAGGCTGTTGCTTGACGAGTCTGTTAATTTCAATTCACTGTTTCCTGCCAGCTGTCCCATTCTATAAACATGGCCATATATTAGGCCCAATCCGATAAGATTTGATTTTTCAAACTGGACTTGGAGCTTTACCAAATTCTTTCTAAAATTCAACATGGTTTACATCCATTGCTTCTCTTTCATTTATCTCCCAGTCTGTTTCTCAAACACAATTCCAATTTCATAAATCTATGTTAGTGTTGTCTATGACCATTACTTTCAGCCCCAATAATTTCTCCTAAACCATTTACATACTATGTTCTATGTTCCATGTACTCTAATATTTTCCCACACCAGACTTGATGCTCCTTGTATTGTTTGAAAGTACTGTGAAGACGGAACTGATGTCGAAGCTTCATAGTTCTACCATTTCCCTGTTTCCCATTCTCCATTCTCTGGTTTCAACCAGTAAGAAAACTGCACTTGTTTTTTTTTCATATTTCTCACGTTGACATGATTTAACAATTTATTACAGTTCACTCTTATAACCCTTGTGAATATATTGTTCCGAAACTCATCAGTTCCCGCCTTAAAATGCTCGATAATTGACCTTCCATACCATACACTCACAGGAGCATAGACTTTGTGTCAACAGAAGTACAGCACGATCGATATTAGTCCCATTTTCTACAGCAGTCCCATAGCCTGGAATGTTATGACACTTCCAAGTGCTCATCCAAGTAATTTTTTTACAATTGTGAGGTTATCCGTGATAATTGCCCTCTCAGGAAGTAATCCCAGAAACCGAAATACTGTCTAGGGGAGAAAAAAAGTGTAAATCATCTCTGACCCTCAAACTTTTCACTTTAAAAGTGCGCTCCTTTGTTCTCGACCGTCTCACTAAAAGAAACAGTTGTTGTCTATCCAACATGTCTGTGTCGCTCACAATCTTATCCTTCTGAATCAATGATTCCTCAGCTTTCTTTGCTCCAAAATAAACAACCCGAATTTATCCAGCCTCTCTGCCTAGCTGATATGCTCCATCCGAGGGAAGATCTTGGTGAATCACCTCTGCACCCTCTCCAGTACAATCACATCCTTCCTGGAATGTGACTCCCAGAACTATACACAGTACTCCATTTTGTCCGAACCAAAGCCCTGCATTACTCTTATAGTCTATGCCCTGATTAGGAAACGCTACAAGGTCAAATTCTTAACTAGTCCATTAATCTTTCCAGTCATTCAGGGATGTGTGGAGAAGCACACTCAGAGGTTCCCAGTGTGCTGCCATTCATTGAGTCCTCCCCTGCCTGGTTCCTTCCCCAAAGTGCAGCACCTCATATTTATCAGGGTTACATTCTTTCTGCCATTTTTCTGCCCATCTGACCATTCCATCTGCATCTTCCTGTAACTTAAGGCCTTCCTCCTCACTGCTAACCATCCAGCCAATCTTTATGTCAAACATACACTTACTTATCACACATCCCTCACTCTCCACCTAGCCCCCTCCACGTTCACATTTTTTAATGAATAACACAAACAATAAGTGACACAACACTGATCCCTGTGGTACACCCGGGGACACTGGTCTCCAGTCACACAAACAGCCTTCTCCCACCACCCTCTGTCTCCAGCCAATAAGACAACTTTCGCTGTAACTTGTCAAAATTATCCTTCATATTGTGAGATTTTACTTTATTTTTCAGTTTCCCAGGTGGAAATTTGTCAAAGGCCTTCCTACAAAACTAAACAATCGACCTCCTCAAACTAATTCAATCAAACCCATTGGATGTGACGTCCCTCTGATAAAGACATGATGATTATCCCTGATCAAACCTTGCGACTCTGATTGGAGTTCAATTTTCTCCTTCCCTATTTTATCCAGTAGTTTCCTTAACAGTGATCTAATACTCACTCGTCTATAGTTCCCTGGTCTATCTCTTCCACCCTTATTGTGAAGTGTAATCATATTAGCGGTTCTCCAGTTCTCTGGCACCTCCCCTATGGTCAGATTCTAATTAAAATTTTCAGTCAGGGACTTTCCTCCCTTGACCCCATCACCTGCCTGTGATACAACTCATCCAGACATGGAGATTGGTTCAAATATTTACAGAACAAAACATCAAATCCCTGCTCATATTTTACACCAAGCTGTTCAAGAGTTTTCCAGTCCATCTTCTTGAATTCTGTACCTGCATCCTCCTTCTCCCAAGTAAAATAGATGTGAAGGTCTCATGGAACAATGCATCAATGTTCTCCATCTTGACACACAGGTTGCCCCCTTGGTTTCTAAGGGACACGAACTATTTGCTGATTATTCTCTTCTGCTTGTCCGTGTACAATATCGTGGGATTTTCCCAAATCTCGCCTACTTGTACTTCTCCATGTCCCTCTGTTATTCAGTACCCTCTATGTTACTAAGTTTCACTGCAATCACCTCTCATGTTTTGAAACTCGAGATCATAGGCTGAGTTTCCACATCAGAAAATCTTGCCATTTTAGGGATTAATCTGGATAATCATTTTCGGGATTAATCTGGATGATACCTTTTGCAGTTCCTCCATAATCAGTGTATTCTTTCTTCGATTGGGACTCTGAACGATACACAATACTCTAAGGTTAGTGTCACCAACACTAGATGCAACTGGTTCACTACATCCTCTATATTCCATTGACAGTCACATGAATATAAACCTAATTTTTACTTTCCCATTTGCATATGTTCTTCCCAATACCTCTCGCTTTAACTTTTTTTATGAGCTTACTCTGTGAGTTCTTATGAAAGAGTTCTTGAATATCCAACTCCATGTTATCCATTAGTTCTTCATTGCATATGTCTCCAAGAATCATCTTCAAACCATTCCAAAAAAGGTTTTCCACTTCTGCTTTTCCTTTCATCGATATATTATCATACTCCCCAGTTATGTTATTACCTTTTAAACATCTAGTAGCATGTTCTTTGTAATTGAGTCCAACAGACACTCGAATGCGGATGACAAGTTACTGGTCTGTAGTTCACCACTCTCCAACTTCATCCATTCTTAAACTGTTGGATAATATTTGTAACCTTTGACTTATCCAGATTGGCTAAATGCCTTTCGGGAATGTGTCGAAAAATACAGTGAAAATCCGCAATGCAATCCACATGTCTATTGCTGCTTCCTCTGAAATTCTTGTACGAAGTACATCCACTCTGTCAGATTTATAAATACTCAATCCAGCTTTCTTTTCAAAATGACCTCAACACTGATAAGAATGATCTTGGACTTTACTTACACATGTCCCATGGTCACTTTGTATTTCTGGCAGAATTTCTGAACATTCTTCCATGAAGATAGACAAAAAGAAACTGTTTCTTTTCTCTGTGATTTCTCTGTTCTCTTCAATAAATTATCCTGAACGCGCACCAACTGTTCCACATTTGACCTTGTTTTTATTTTTTTTCATACATTGATAGACGCTTTTTAGCAGTCTTTATGTGTTTCTTTCGTTTGCATATTTTTTGCCTTTTTGATTTTCTTCTCAGTTTCTTGGTCATCCTTTGCTGGCTCCCATATTTCTCCGAATCCAGAGGCTTACTGCAACACTTTGCATTTTTCTAAGCTGCTTCCTTTCATCGAATAGGTAGATGAAGGTGGGGTTGAAAGTGATAGTCGGAGAGTAGGGTGGACCAGATTGATAGCAAGGAAGGTGGACATATAGAAACGTTCAAAAGGGCGGTGCACCATCAGAAGGAGGCATCTGCCATCTCTGAGAGGAGAGGCTCATCTTTTTCATGGAGATCAGAAAATTTGGGGAATGGCCAACTCCATCAAAGTGTAGCTGCTGACATGTTCGTGAACAACATGTTGCTCAGTGCAGGGTCTCACTCCAACCATCTTTGAGACGGAGAGAGTTCATTCAGAATCTGCAGTTCTCTCGCAACCAACATGGGGTCTCCACAGAGAGTGTAAACTATCAGACAGTCATAGAATTTAACAGCAGGGAGATAGGCAATTTAGCCCAAATTTGTCTATGCCAACCAAAATGCCCTTTCATGCTAACTCCATTTCCCTGCACTTGACTGATATCCTGCTAAACCTTTCCTATCAATATATCTGTATACATATGGCAACATGCACTGCAGGAAAACACATGTCATAGAACATAGAACATAGAAGGATACAGCGCAGTACAGGCCCTTCGGCCCTCGATGTTGCGCCGACCGAATCCTACCTAACCTATACTAGCCCAATAACTTCCAAATGCCTATCCAATGCCCGCTTAAATGACCATAAAGAAGGAGAGTTCACCACTGATACGGGCAGGGCATTCCATGAACTCACAACCCGCTGTGTGAAGAATCTACCCCTAACATCTGTCCTATACCTACCACCCCTTATTTCACGCTATCATTGTTTTGTTGTGTGAATAATGATTCGTGGTTCAAAACACTCAAGTTTTATTGCAATCACTTTTTAATCTTTTTCAGCATTACAGATTAAACACTCATTTTCTTCACACTCTCCTCATCGTACCATCATTGCAGGGAATAATCTGTTCAAACGTCTTTACACTGTGTCACCGTCTCAAGGAGATCTTTCCTCATAATGGAGAAAAACTCTGTTCATAGTGCTCACGTGTTGTCTCAATGTCTCTCTTCACGCCTATATTTGAATCATTTTTCAATGAAGGACGTTACACAATATCCTGTGCTGATTAATTGCTTCTCTGCATGAGTTCTGTCAGTAACTCATGACCATGGCCATTCAGCTCCTTTTCACCAAGAGCACTTCCCATCATTTCACCTTCCCATAAATACAAAATGAGAAGGATGGTATGTTTTTCCAAATAATTTATTTGCCTTGCGAAACGCGATACTTCCAGCACAGCCACGCCAACAACATCATCGCTATTGCCATTGGAGATGTTTGGAGATACTGAGGAGGCGATGGCCTAGCTGGATTATGCAGCAACCCAGGTAATGACCCAGAGATTCTAATCCCACCACACAAATATTTGAAGTTGAATTCAATAAAATATCATGAATTGACAAACAATAAAAGGAAAGTCAGAAAAAACCTACCTGGCATTCTGATGCCCTTCAAGGAATGAGATCTATTATCTTCACCTGATCGGGCTTACATGTGACTCTCGACCCATAATAATGTTGTTAATTCTCGGCTGCCATTTTAAATGTCCAAGCCCAACTATTCAGTTATATCACTCACTATGAAGTCTCAAAGAAATTAAATCAGACGGAAATAAGCATTGAATGCTGACAGCCCACAGACTGCAGTGGTCAGGAAGGCAGCTCACCAACAGCTTCTCAAAGACAACGTGGAAACGGAATTAAATACTGTCCAACGTCCCATTAATGCTTCTTTTTTAAAAAAAGATGATTACTCTTCGGAAAGGGAGACAAAGGGACATAACTCACTTCAAACCGTGACTTTGATATATACCTTACATAGACGGGATTTTTGTCAATATCTTGATTTTTATTTCCATTCCAGCTGGTCATCAACAATCCCTCTTTTTGCTTCTTTCTCTCTATCTCTCTCTTTCTCGATCTGTTCAACTCTTTCTTTCTCCCCTTCACAACAGACATCCCTTTCACCAACATCAATCACACTATTTCCCAGTTGTGTGCAGTTCTGATGGATGGTCATTGTACTCAAAATGCCAATTCTATTTTTATCTCGATCCGAAGCAGCCAAATCTGCTCAGTGTTTCTGCCACTTCCTCATTCTTCTGATCTCTCGCATCATTTTTTCCCCAAAAACTTTCGTGCTGTCATTAGATAGGATGTCTGCATCGCTGTAAGGGCACCGTTAGTTGACCTCACTAAATGCTCTTTACTATGATGCCATTCCTTAAGGCAGTATCGAACAAAACACATTGCTGTGGACCTGACGTCGTTTTTATCCAGTCCAGATAATAATGTTAGATTTATTTACTAAAGTACATCAGTGAAATATATAAACTAATTGACAAAATTCTAGTGGGGTTGTATTAGTGAAAGTCGTTTTTATTTCCAGTTCCTGTCATTTGAGTATAAGTTCGCTCATCGTCTGAGATACGATTTGAAACAGTGTCTTTAGTGTAGTAACCTTGACCACGGAGTGACGTGGCTAGTGATATTAATATTCTGACATAGTGTCCCTGACATGAATCTACTTTAGAAACAAGAACAAGGGCATGATGGAAACATTGCAATGGAAAGAGTGATTAGAAGAGAGCTGGAACCATGAAGTCTGAAATTTCCCAAGGCATGTATAATGGTGCATTCAGCAACTGAACAAACATCAAACTGGGAAATGGGGATACCATGGAGCTGGTAGTGGGTCTGTTTGTTGATGGAGAAAATGTGAAGACATAAATCAATTCAGGGCAAATAGATGCTAACGAATTGTGAACAGTCTTGTTCTCAGATGTGTGTGAGGGCGGGGGTGTGGGCGGTTTTGAAATTTGTGGTAATGAATGGATTTGCATTTGAAACTGAACATAGTAGTTTTCAACTTTGCCGAATGTAGTTAACAGCAATAGCACTGAAGTTCAGCATGGCTTATGAGATTAATAATTCGATAGGGATGGGGAGACTTACCAGGAGCACCAATAATAGCAAGCATGGGGTAGTAACCAGCCTGAATAATCAGCAGTACACAGTATATACGAAGTGGTAATATGTTCCAATACCAGGAACCATAGGAAAGACCCCAGGATAAACGCCTGTCCATTGTTAAAGTATTCCATCCTAGGGTTCTGAACCATTGGTGCAATATTCCAGTTTACTGTTCTCAGGCTCTGAACGATTGTTGGAACATTCCAGTCTACAGTTGTCAGGTTCTGAACCATTGTTGGAACATTCCAGTTTACTGTTCTCAGATTCTGAGCCACTGAAAGATCCTGACCTCTCCTCTCCCCGTCTCTGCAACTGCTGATTCCTGTTAGTGTTGCAGGTGATGCATCTGCTACTACAATGGGATAAGTCATTGCAAGAAGCCCCTTAATAATAGAATAGGGAAAACGACATAGAACATACAACATAGAATATAGAAAAATACAACGCAGTAAAGGCCCTTCGGCCCTCGATGTTGCTCCGATCCAAGCCCACCTAACCAACACTAGCCCAATTTCCTTCATATGCCTATCCAATGCCCGTTTAAATGCCCATAAAGAGGGAGAGTCCACCACTGCTACTGGCGGGGCATTCCATGAACTCACGACTCGCTGAGTAAGGAATCTACCACGAACATTAGTCCTATACCTACCACCCCTAATTTAAAGCTATGCCCTCTCGTAATATCTGACTCCATACGTGGAAAAAGGTTCTCATGGTCAACCCTATCTAAACCGCTAATCATCTTGCACATCTCTATCAACCTTCTTTTCTCCAATGAAAACAGCCCCAAGTGCCTCAGCCTTTCCTCCTTTGCACCCGCTCCAGTGCCTCCACCTCCTTCCTATAGTATGGTAACCAAAACTGCACACAATACTCCAAGTGCGGCCGCACCAGAGTATGACACAACTGCAACACGACCTCAGGACTCCGGAACTCAATTCCTCGACCAATAACAGCAAGTACGCCATATGCCTTATTCACTGTACTGTTTACCTGGGTGGCAACTTTCAGAGATCTGTGTAGATGGACACCAAAATCCCTCTGCCCATCCACACTACCAAGTATCCAACCATTAGCCCAGTACTCCATCTTCTTGTTACTCTCACCAAAGTGAATCACTTCACACTTAGCTGCATTGAACTCCATTTGCCACCTTTCTGCCCAGCTCTGCAGCTTATCTATATCCTGCTGTAAACTGCCACATCCTTCCTCATTGTTATTAACTCCATAGATCTTCGTATCATCCGCAAACTTGTTCGCCCAACCTTCTCGCTACTCCTCCAGGTCATTTATAAAAACTACAAACAGCAATGGTCCCAAAACAGATCATTGCGGAACACCGCTGATAACTGCACTCCAAGATGAAACTTTACCATCAACTATTACCCTCTGTCTTGTTCCAGCTACCCAATTCTTAATCCAAACCTCCAACTCACTCTCAATGCCATACCTTCGTATTTTTTCCAGTAGCCTACCATGGGAACCTTATCAATCGCCTTACTAAAATCCATATACACCACATCTACCGCTTTATCCTGGTCCACCTCCTTAGTCACCTTCTCAAAGAATTCAATAAAGTTTGTGAGGCAGGACCTGCCCTTCACAAAACCATGCTGACTATCCTTGATCACATTATTCCCATCCAGATGTTCATAAATCCTATCCCTTACAATTCTCTCTAAGATTTTGTCCACAACAGAGGTGAGACTCAGCGGCCTATAGTTACTAGGGTTATCCCTACTCCCCTTCTTGAACAAGGGAACCACATTTGCTATCCTCCAGTCTTCTGGCATTATTCCTGTACACAACGAGGACATAAAAATCAAGGCCAATGGTTCTGCAATCTCCTCCCTTGCTTCCCAGAGAATCCTAGGATAAATGCCATCAGGCCCAGGGGACTTATCTATATTCACCCTTTCCAGAATTTCCAACACCTCTTCCCTACATATTTCAAAGCCATCCATTCTAATTAATTGTGACTCAATATTCACATCGGCAACAATGTCCTGTTCCTGTTTGAATACTGGCGATAAGTATTCATTCAGTGTCTCCCCAACTTCTTCAGCCTCCACAAGCAACTTCCCACTACTATCCTTGACTGGACCTATTCCTACCCTAGTCATTCTTTTATTCCTGACATACCTATAAAAAGCCTTTGGGTTTTCCTAATCCTACCAACCAAGGACTTTACATGTCCCCTCCTTGCTGCTCTTAGCTCTCTCTTCAGATCCTTCCTGACTACCTTATAACTCTCAATCGCCCCAATTGAACCTTCACACCTCATCTTTATAAATGCCGCCCTCATCCCGTTAACAGGGGATTCCAATTCCTTATTAAACCACGGCTCCCTCACACGACCCTTTCCTCCCTGCCTGACAGGTACATACTTATCAAGGACACTCAATAATTGCTCCCTGAACAAGCTCCACATATCGATTGCACCATTCCCTTGTAGCCTACTTTTGCAAGCACGTATCCTAAGTCATGCCTCACCGCATCATAATTTCCCTGCCCCCAGCTATACTTCTTGCCCTGTAGTGCCCACTTATCCCTCTCCGTCACTGGGATCCATGGAGACTGACATCAATCACAGTCACTGAACAAACAGATCCAGTTAACCCCTTTCAGTATGGCACCTTCAGACACAAATAAAAACTGGACTTGATTGAATGTTGACATCACTGACTATTGGTCGCATCTCCCATCATCAACTGCTCTTGTGAAGTTAGTTGTGCGGGATAATGATTGATGCTTCCTTATCATAGTCTAGACGATGCTGCTGTGTTGTCTGTTTGTAATGCTGTAACCATCTGAACACCCACCCCACCCCCCAATACAGCCACCCACAAAAGACGCGATCTTGATGTATCTAAAGTGCTGATCTCTCCTCAACTAGACCAGACACCAGCCATTAGATTCTCACTGGGCATATTTTCCCTGACTATACACAGGAAGTATGGATCTGTCTGGATATTCCTCTCGTTGCTGTAATAAAATAATGTTGAATCTTCAACACACAATGCGATTCAGCTTTGTTTTATGTAAACACACAAGCAGTTGAATCAACTTTATTGGTTTCAAAGCAGTATGACTTACATTTACTAAATTCAGTTCAAAGCCATACGTGGTATGTTGTCACAAAACCGGTCCTTTTACAAGGTTATGTTGCCCTTAAGTTTCACAGAGAGGCTAAATGAACCAATATTCCAGTATGTCTGAACTTTGAAAGTTTCATTGGGATCGTTTTGTTTATATCTAACAGGTCATGCTTCAGCCAGAAGACTTTCTAGAATTTAATAAGAAACTTAGACAATCAAGAGGACATAGCCAACTCTCTAACTGGACAAGTCTGATCAGTTCTGGGGTTAGTTAAGTCAGGGTCACTTTGGAACTGGATACTCTACCCCTTCTTCTGCCCTTCTGTCCTTATAACCTGAAAGCCTTTGTGTCAATTTTACTCTTGGTGCTTAGAGGTTTGCTTATTGGGATTGTTGCAACTATTTTGGAACAGCATCCGTAAGTCTGGCTAGCCTATCATGTTTATATAGGATTAGTTAGTCAGGTATTCTACATTTGGTTTCTTGTGTTTAATTCCGTAATTTGGTAAATAAATGTTATTTGTTTAAAACTTGGCAGTCTGACCAGCTAATTCACTCTGGGAAGATCCACTCTACTCTAACTTTTAAGAAATAACAAAGTTACGAAACATTTCAGTTATATGCGGAGGGATCCTGGTCAAACCCAAATTGAGTTTTAAAGGATCAAACAAAGTAATTTTGATAGCTGGAAAAAAGCTTTGAAAATAAAGTAAACTTACTAGAGCTACAACTACTTTGGAGGAGTTCAAAAAATCACTGCCTGACATAGTGCAAACACATTTGGAAGAGCAGAGAGTTAAAACGGCAAGACTGGCAGCTGAAGTGGCTGATGATTATGAATTGGTCCATCAAACATGGCTTGGCTTCTAGAATCAATTTTAGTCCATGAGGGATAGAAACTGGGGCAAAGTGAAATCCTTACTTGGGAGGGAAATGTAGATCTCAATGACGATCATAAGGATAACTTTGCACAGGCTAAAAAGGAAAGACTTGAAGGAAACAAAGAAGCTCCGGTGTTTTCATTGCAACAAATTATGTCACATGAATGCACTGTGTTGGTGGATTGAGGGAAAAAATTACAGATGCAGGAATACTGAATTTGCTTGGAAGTTTTGTTGGAGTGGTAACAGAAAACACCGTGGAAGCTAGAAAGCTGCATCAGAGTGTAAAAGCTGTTCTAAGGTTTTTAAACGAGGAAGTGACAGATCTGCTTAGAAAAACATACCTGCAAAGGGAAAGTTTACGGACATGGAGCATGTAAAGAGGATGCAATATTAATGGACACAGGATCCTCTTAGTCCGTGATGCTGAAAGATCAGGAGATATATACTCCTGAAGGACTAATTCCAGAAAGGGAACGACTAAAGGGAATTCACCTTGTGACAAAAAGCACATAATGATGTAAAGCGAGGATAGAGCGTCCAGGAACATATGGAGAAATTGTGGTAGGAGTATTGGACAACCTCTCAGCTCCAGGAATACAATCTATCCTTGCAAAAAATACAGTTGATTCACCAGGAGGAGTTCTGCCTACACTGGTTGAAAAGCCAGTGGAGACGCAGGCAACTGAAGCAATGCTGGAGTCTTATCCTGGAAGTTTCCTGAGTGTGGAGATGGAAACCCAAATTTGATCAGTTGAAACAGGAGATATCCTAAATGTAAAGATAATGAAGATGAAGTGGCATTTACAGAGACTGTGTTGCATCACATAGTTGTAAAAAAAAACTATTGAGCAAATAGGGCATCATGCAAATAATTTAGTTCATTTTAACCAATTGAGTTACAGCAGAAAGATAAAAGGTTAAAACAGTTTTTATCAAAAAGCATATACGTAGGCATTTTGAATGTATCCCTGAGTGTTTCCACCCTAAAAATGACATCCAAAGGAGGGAATGGAGACAATCACATACTCAAGGTGATGAAAACTGGGCAGAAGTTCATCAAATCGTATTGCCAACGGGATACAGAAAAGAGGTGATGTGAATGGTGCATGAGCTACCACCGAGAAGTCATTTAGGCGTGAGGAAAACAGAGGCTAAAACAGAAACATGTTAACTGGCCTGGACTGCAACATGATGTAATTGAATTTTGCCAGTCGTGTGACACATGTCAGAGAATTGGAAAAAACACAAGTGATAATAAAACCTGCGCCTTTCTTAACTATTCCTGCATTTGAAGAACAGTTTCCAAGAGTCTTAATTGATTGGTTACATCCCCGAAATCAAACACAAAGGTGGGCACCAGTATTTGTTAACAATACTGGATGCATCGACTAAATTTCAACAGGCCATCCCAAGTTGCAATACCACAACTAAAGGAATTGCAAAGGAATTACTCTTTTCTTTAAAAAAAGACACGGGCTATCAATAGAGATAGAGTGAGGTCAAGGTTCAAACTTCACATCTAATTTATTCACTATGAAGTCTTAGGAATAAAGCAATTTAAATCGACTGCATATCATTCAAAATTGCAGGGAGCGGTAGAAAGGTGACATTAAACATGAAAGACCATGTTGAAGGCTTATGATCAGGATTTTTCAGATGATTGACGCAAGGTAATTCCATTTGCACTTTTTGTGATCGGAGATCACAAAATTAACAGAGCAAATTCAATCCATTTGAATTATTTTTTGGGCATTAAATGAGAGGACCAAAATATTGATTAAGGAGAAAATAGTAAATCAGAAGTCGAAGGCCACATATTAGGCATGGCACTCATCCACAAATTCTATCAACAAACACATCGACCTAGACCCTATATACCGGCTACTGCAGCGGACAACAACTGACAATCGGAAGCGGCAGATTCAAACCAGGAGAAATGCCGGAGGAATCAGCACAGAAGCGCTTCACAGGAGGCTCCCAAGCACTGAAGATGTCACCTAGAAAGGGGACGAAACGTTTGCAACAAAAAACTCCCAGCTCGGCGAACAGAACCACAACAACGAGCACCCGAGCTACAAATCTTCACACAAACTTTGAACATTTATCTAATTATGCATAATGCAGCTATAGGATATGTTGTTACGATTAAACAACATCCTTTCGGGCATAATCCTCTAAAGTTGCCACAGGTTCAGAAGGAGATTGATCGCATGCTCTAAGACAACATAATCAACGTGCATTACTGTGACTTGAAATCACCCATAGTCATGGGGCCAAAGCCAAATGGTACCCAATGATTATGTGTGGACTTTCGTCACGTCACTGCAGTTAAAAAGATTGATGTATACCCAGTTCCATGGTTGGAAAACTGCATTGAAAATGTGAGACAAGCAACTTACATTTGTATGAAAAATATGCCAGCCACATTTCATAGACTAATCAACAAGTTGCCGGATTATCCAACTTGTGGTGTACATTGATGACCTTGTTTTATTTAGTGACTCATGGAAGGAACACGACAGCATCTATCGGAATTGATTGATCGACTTCAGCAGGCAGGCTTGGTGGTAAACCTAGCCAAACGTGAATTTGCCAAAGCAAAAGTCACCTTCCGTGGCTATGCTATTGGACATAGATAAACGATGCCATGAGCATAAAAAGCGATGGTAATTGGGGAACTTCTTATACTGTTGACAAAAGGAGCTGTTCCTGGGACTAAGTGGATTTTATCAAATATCTGTGCCTTATTTTCGCAGTGTGACTGCTCCACTCACTGAATGTTAAAGAAAGGCAAGAAGTTTCAGTGAACAGAGGACTGTCAGAAGGCATTTGACGGCATTTAAAATATGTATTAATCACGACCGACGATCAGGCACACCTGATTATGCAAAAGCATTCAAGGTGGATTGAAATGCGAATGATGTGGATATCGGGGTTCGGCTCTTGCAGGAAGATGACGAGAAGACAGAGAGACCGATTGGGTATTTCTCAAGAAGTTGAATGTTCATTCGGAGAAATATTCAACAGTTGAGAAAGAAACGGTGAGCTTTGTGTTGGTACGACGACATTTCAGTGTTTATGTTGCCAACAACATATCAGAGACAATTATTTACACTGATCATAACTCAATGAAGTCCTTTTGAGAAATGTTGGACAAAAATGCGCGACTGTGTAGCTGGTGTTGGTTGTTACAGCCATTCAATTTGAAATATGTGCACGTGGCAGGTCTTGAAAACATGATTGCCAATGAATTGTTGAGGCTTGAGTGACAAATGGAGGCACTCAGTTTTGGAAGTACCACACACTGAATCTGGATGTAACTGTGCATGTTTGCATGTGTATAGTAAACGAAGGTACGTGCGCATTGGAGAGTACGAACTACTATTTTTGGAGGTTTTGTAACCTGAAGTCATCTTTGGATATTGAAGATTCAGTTTTATATTGGGTGAGTTGTCACACAGGCGGTCTCTTATCCTTGAGTGCTTTCAGAGAGCTCTAAACGACCCAATATTCCACAATATCTCCACTTTGAATGAGTCTTTGGGGTCCTTTGTTTTTTGAACGGAACAGATAATGCTTTGGAGGAAGGCTTTCAAACCTTTTAAAAACACAACTCTTGTAATCAAGAGATGCGGCGAGCTCTCCAGCTGCAAAGGTCAGTTCAGTTTGAGGGTTAGTTGAGTCAGGTTCACTGTTGAAACTGGAAGCACTCTCCCTCCTTCAGTCCACTGACTTCATACCAAGTAACCTTTTTTGTGTAATGTTTACTCTTTGTGCTCAGGGGTTTGATTATTTGGATTATTGTCAGTAATTTGGATCAGCATCAATAATTAGAGATTGCCTGTCAGTTTCGGATGGGATCAATTATTTAGGTACAACATTTTCAGTTCGTTGTATTGTATTCCTTATTTTTGTAAATAAACTCTGTTTATTTAAAAGTCGGCAGTCGGAACAGCTAACTCACTGTGGGAATATCCACTTTACACTTACCTTCAACAAATGGCAACATTATGGTCTGGGCAACGTGTTTAAGAATGTTTTGAGGGGTTAGCCCTGGTCCATAACAACGTACAATAACCTTGATAATTAACAGTCATGAAATAATGAGTCAGTGACAGAATGAATATGACAATGGCTATGAGACAGAAAGGGCTGCGGCCAGAGACTGAGGAAGCCTGAGGGGAATACAGTAATATCTCCCAGTCACGAGTATTCAGTCATCACTGTTTCTGACAAATGCAATGAAATACACTGCAGAGCAAGATAACAGATGAACGTTGTTACATGGCATGCTGAACAATAGTGTGAATAGAACAGGACAATTTCAAATGTGATGTGCAGAACTATATCATTTATACAGACTGTTTAATCACAGGTTATACAGGTTGTTAATATTGTTTATATCTGCACGGGATATTCAGAAGTAAAGAAAAACAGACACAGATAACAAAATGTGTTGTGTTACTGTGAGTTACAGCAGAGTAACAATGAGGATCCAGCTCATACTCATACCGAACTGGTACAGAGATGATGGGCTGCATGGCAACCATCTTTGCTGAAATTATTCAGAGAAATGTATTGAAAATGTTCAGAGACTGAGGAGACACGATTAGACTTAAAATGCGCATGCAATGTCATAATTAATATTTTTTTTCCCATTTGTCCATCAAGTGTAGCTGTGTCTAAAAGGCCCTTTGCATCAATATCACTTCGATGAGATCTGCATTTATTTTCAGAACTTCAAGAAGGAACAGACTACAGTGTAATACATGTGTCACTGGCACAGGTGATGGGAACAGGAATGGAGCAGATTGTCCAAATATAACCGGGGTCAACAGCCAGACCAATCACTAAAAAGCAAAATATTAGAGATAGTGGAAATCCGAAATACAAATGCAAAATGATGGAGAAATGCACCAAATGCGCAGGATCTGTGCAGAGCCACAGAGTTAACGTATCAAGTCTTAGATGAATCTGTTCTGACCAAGTTATGTTGGACTCAAAAAGAGTTAATTCCATTTTTTTTCTGCTCCGATACTGCCTAAACTACTGGGTTTCTCTCCAGCACTTTCAATTGTTGCAATGGCAGGAGATAGAGAGTAATGGTGAGTAATTCTTTGAGGAGGTGACCAAGCATGTGGATGAGGGTAGAGCAGTGGATGTAGTGTACATGGATTTTAGTAAGGCATTTGATAAGGTTCCCCATGGTAGGCTTATGCGGAAAGTCAGGAGGCATGGGACAGAGGGAAACTTGGCCAATTGGATAGAAAACTGGCTAACCGGTCGAAGTCAGAGAGTGGTGGTAGATGGTAAATATTCACCCTGGAGCCCAGTTACAAGTGGAGTTCCGCAGGGATCAGTTCTGGGTCCTCTGCTGTTTGTAATTTTTATTAATGATTTGGATGAGGGAGTCGAAGGGTGGGTCAGTAAATTTGCAGATGATACGAAGATTGGTGGAGTTGTGGACAGTGAGGAGGGCTGTTGTGGGCTGCAAGGGGACTTAGATATGATGCAGAGCTGGGCTGAGGAGTGGCAGATGGAGTTCAACCCTGCCAAGTGTGAGGTTGTCCATTTTGGAAGAACAAATAAGAATGCGAAATTCAAGGTTAACGGTAGAGTTCTTAGTCAGGTGGAGGAACAGAGGGATCTTGGGGTCTATGTACATAGATCTTTGAAAGTTGCCACTCAGGTGGATAGAGCTTGTAAGAAGGCCTATGGTGTATTAGCGTTCATTAGCAGAGGGATTGAATTCAAGAGTGGTGAAGTGACGTTGCAGCTGTCCAGGACTTTGGTTAGGCCACATTTGGAGTACTGTGTGCAGTTCTGGTCGCCTCACTTTAGGAAAGATGTGGGAGCTTTGGAGAGGGTGCAGACAAGATTTACCAGGATGTTGCCTGGAATGGAGAATAGGTCGTGCAAGGACAGGTTGAGAGTTCTCGGCCTTTTCTCGTTAGAACGGCGAAGGATGAGGGGTGACTTGATAGAGGTTTATAAGATGATCAGAGGAATAGATAGAGTAGACAGTCAGAAACTTTTTTCCCCGGGTACAACAGAGTATTACAAGGGGACATAAATTTAAGGTGAAGGGTGGAAGGTATAGGGGAGATGTCAGGGGTGGGTTCTTTACCCAGAGAGTGGTGGGGGCATGGAATGCGCTGCCCGTGACAGTGGTGGAGTCAGAATCATTGACGACCTTTAAGCGGCAATTGGATAGGTACATGGATGGGTGCTTAATCTAGGATAGATGTTCGGCACACCATGGTGGGACGAAGGGCCTGTTCTGTGCTGTATTGTTCTATGTTCTATGTTCTAATGGTGGGCAGTTACTTTTAGGACTGGATGCCTGTACCCAGCAGTGTTCCACAGAGGTTGGTTTTAAGTTTTCATTGTCATTTACGTAAATGATTTGCGTGAGAATATCGAAGGCATGGTTCGTAAGTTTGTGGATGACACCAAAACTGGTGGCATAGTGGACAATGAAGAAGGGTTTCTAAGAGTACTAAAGGATCTTGATGAAACGGGTCAATAGACTGACAGAGAGCAGATAGAGTTCAAGCTGGATGAATGTGAGGGGCAGGCAATAGTGTCTGTTTGCTGTTGACTGATGCACTAGGAATGGGATGATTTTAATCTTCATCTCCTCGGTTCAAAACATCGATATCCTTCATGATCTTTGAGAGGCCTTACCCTTTTGCTGTTAATGTAGTTGCACAATTTCTTTGGATTATCCTTATTCTTATCTGCCGATGCTATCTCATATCTTGCTTTCCTGATTTCTCTCGAAATAATGCCATACCCTCTATATATTGACTGAGAGATTAAATTGAATACAGTTATCCATATCTGAAGTAAGGTTTTCTTTGAAACTTGAATAACAGTTCAATAACTATACTTGTATTGCTCCTTAAAATTATAAGCATTACCCTTTACTCTGACTGGAACACAGTGCCTCTCAACTCCCGTCGTCAGACTGTTGAACGCCTCCCACTTTTCATACATCATTTTACCTGCTAACAGTCTACTCCAATCAAACTTGATAAGTCCTTGTCCCATGCCATTAGCATCTATGGTACTCCAATTAAATAAAAAATAATGAAAGCCTTATTCTTTTTCATAACCATTATGAAACTAATAGAGTTTAATACCCGAAGTATTCCCTTGTTTACTTCATTCACTTACCCTGCCTCTTGCACAAAAGAAGGCGTGGTTTTGCTCCTTCTCTGTTACAATCATTCGCATATTGATGAAGTATGTTTTTGTGAACATACTTAACGAATTCTTCACCATCCAACTCTTCCTTACATTGAAATAAATTCAATGTTGTGCTTCAGAATTACAATATACTCTTGACTTTCTCGGTTTTTTTTCTTATTGACGTTCTCTTCTCATATTTATAAACTTCTCTAACCATCCTACCATTTGTACAGCTACTTGGAGTATCCCCCTTGCCGTCTTTATCAATATAATGTCTCATTACATAGAATGAGCAAATCTCCCTGCTAAGATGTTCGTTGCTTTACAGTTCAGGTTAGACCAGACCATTCTGAACAGGTCAGTTGTATTCTAAAATACATTCCAATATCCCAAAAAGTCTAAATCCCTTAACAACACAGTAGCTCTTCAGCCGTTGATTTTTCTCCTTTAACCCTTTGTTCCTTCCCAGCTGAGTTTGGCATTGGGAGTAAATCAGGAAGTATTGCCTTAAAGGTTGTTTTTTTTTAATATTCTACGTCACCTCATAAGTTCACTTTATACAGCTTTAATCTTTCCCTAAAAAATATCATTCCTGCCAATATCTACAAAAATGTTGGCTACTCAATCTCTCCTTTAACAATGTGATTGATATGTTTCTAAACATTCTTAATCCTAGCACAGGGAAAGCAACAAACCATCCTAAATTATCGGTCACTGCCACAGAATCTCTTGTTAATGCCCCGATAGAAAAGTCCATTGATGTATCAATTCTACAAAAACTTCTCAAACGCTGTTAAACATAAGAATAATTCCAAGTGTCCAATAATTGATTGTTCTTCCATTTTCCTCAGAGACACAATCCCCTTCTGCTGTTCTAAAAGCTGAATAACATTTTGATAGAGGAATAGCCACTGGAGAATTTTGAACTACTTTATTATCTTCCTTGACGGCTACACATCTGTATGACTGATTTGCTGGATAACATTTTTTTCTAAATCTTCCAGCCATCCTCTCTGTCCCTTACATGTGACCTTAATAATATTATGCCGAAAGCAGGACATTTTTCAATGACGCGTTTTGTTGACTTTCATGACCTACAGACAGTAACGTTAAAATTGAAAAACATATGCATATGCTATCAAACATATAAACATTATACAAAATCAACAATTTAGCTAATTCAATAAAGAAAAATATTGCTCTTCAATGAACTCCGAGAAGAAAATATACTTCTCCAGAGCTGAAAATATGTAGGACTTTTCGGAAGGAAGGCATACTCCTTATTTTTTTTTAAAAAGGAACTGATTAATTTTACAAAACAGAGAAAGCGTTCACAGTGTAATAAAAGAAACCATTTAAAACATACATTGACTATTTCTTTTTTTGTAAAACAGCCTTAAAAAGTTATTTCACAAAATATTCGTTTGAAAGAAAATCGTGACTTGGTTTTGCTTTTTTAAATGTAAATAAAATAAAATAGAAATATTAATGTTAAATTATTAAACTATAATAACAACTGCAAAAAGGATTACAGTAAATATTTAACTGCCTGCAATCCCAGGAGCAGCTATAAGATCCACGCTGCTCCAAGAACATTTTTTGAAACTATGTTTAGAATATGAAGAAAACTGGATGTATGTGTTAATAAAGTGTTTCCAAGTAAAGGTGGATTAGCTGATATGATTTGAACTCCTGCTGTGAGTCTATATGTAGAATTTGTTTGAATCGCATCACTCCAGCTCTTACAAACAAAATTATGAATTTGTGCCTGTCATACACGGAAGGTTTCTGCAGCTCTGCCTATTCCTGATACAATGAAAATTATCCAGGACCACGTAGAACACAAATGTTGCAGTGAAACCGACCAAAACCTAATTCAATGCCAATTGTGTACAAGGTTAATTATTAAAACATACAGAGGCAGATAGTATAAATGGAGAATTCAGCTCCATGTCCAAAATAAAAATTGTAGCTCCCGTGTAAACTAAAACCCAACTGCATCATGCTGCAAATTCAGCAAAATAGCAAAAGCATGAGAATGGAATTCTCAAAGCTTTCACTGTGAACAACATCTGAAAAATTGGATAAAATCAAGGCTTAGTTCTGAACTTCATAAACGATGATGATGAGAATGGGAGAGATTGAATTGGGGGAAATGATAAATAATGTGGATGACACAAAGATGAGCTGGTGGTTCACAGTGAGCAGGAACGTGCGATGGTACAGGAGGGAAGAAACCGATTATTCAGGTGGACAGATCAATCGCTGATGAAAATTAACCCTGACAAATGTGATACCTTTCTGAAGTAACAAACAAGAATGGACTCAAACTGAAGAAAGACCAGATTTACTTGATTTCACTTTTAAGCAAAGAAGGCTGATAGGTGCTCCTGACGGAGGTGTTTAACAGCATGAGAGGTCTTGACAGGGTGAACTGAGAACAGATCTTCTCCTTATTCCAAGGTTCAATAATAAGGGGACACATTTGAAAGTGAAAGTGGCCTCACCATTAATCTGCAAAATGTCGAAAAACTTTCATATTTCTAAAGGTATTTGGTTTTAAAATATTTCAACATTTATATTGCCTCCTGAAAAATCTGATGTTGAAGCAAAGGTTTTGTTTTGTAATCCAGGTTCCCTGTTCCTTGTGCCTCAGCTTACAATCGATTCATTGAAATCATACACTGTATTTCCATTCAACTCGCCATTGTGATCAAACACAGGCACATTTTCCCAACTATGATCCACAAATGAATATTTGCCCGTTCCCTTGACGTGCCCAGAACTTTTTAAAGACTTATATCCGCTTCACGTTTTCCACTTCGAAACTTTTCAATATTTGTAATCTCCTACTATACATTCAAAACACTTTCCATAACATACAGATTGTGGACTCTTTCGAACAGAATTGATAATGTAATATTTTTACTCAATATTGAAACTGCAAAGTAGCAACAATGCTGACGTGTTTTGTTGTCCCATCACCCAGTTCCAGCCTGCAGTTGCACCAAATAGTCATTACATCTCAAAAGAATTTCCAAGTCTTTACTTCTGATCTAAATGGTCATTTGTACCTTTATTACGAAATGAGCATATTAATTACGGTTTGTCTGTCTGACTGCAACATTTTGATGCGGTTTACTCCAGACAATTAAACATCAGGCGGTAGGCTATCTGGTTGTCAGGCCTGCTGTCGTAATCAACAAGGCCTGACTGCGCTATTTTCTCCACACTGTTCCCTACACGAGAGCAACCTGCATCTCCCTCAACCAAACCCCTCGACCCCTGTTATCCCAGCCACCAACGTTGAATAAAATCCAAAGAATCGTCGATGGACCAAACAAGAAAGTAGAAATTAGGAGTGGCGGTAGGGAATTCTACTGTGCAATTATCCACATTAAACACCATCTGCCAGATGTAGCAATTTACCCCATTTTCTAAGCCTATCAGTATTCATCTGTAAACTTTTTGGCTCCTCATTACAGCCTGTTTGAAAACCTAGTTGAATACCATCTGTGAATTTAGTTACTACACTCTGTCTCTCCTTCCAGGTCATTTGGGCAGATTGCAAAAAATATGAGGTTTGAGAACTGAATCTACTAGTTTCTATTCGTCAGATAAATACCATTTATCCTAATGCTCTGCTTCCTGTTGGTCAGAAAATCCTCAATCCAATTTAATACTCTACCCTGAACCCCTCCGATCTAACCTGCTGGATCAGTCCTTTACGCAACACCTTATCAAATGCCTTCTGAAGTTCAGATGTACAGCATTTGCTGCATCCCCATTATCCAGTTCGTTGGTTACATTCTCAAAGAACTCCAGCAGATATGTCAGGCACAACCGACTCATCAGGAAACCGTGCTGACATGGTGAATTCATCTTTGTTTTTCGAAGTGTTCAGTTATTTCCTACTTTATAGTTGACTGAAGAAACCTCCCACTACAGAGGTTAAACTCACTGGTCTATAGTTTGTGAAAGTTTGCCTATCTGCATGCTATTGCTTTTCCCACTTCATACCGTTCCTGAATCTAAGGATATTTTGAATATCCTAACTAACACATCCACTATCTGTGCTCTTACCTCCTTTAATATGATAGACTGCAGGCCGAGGTTCTGACCTGCCTATTAAGCAATGTACTTAATATCATCTTCCTCGTCATCGTACTTCCATCATGATTCATTGCTGTTTTAAACTTTGGGAAGAAATTATTTTGCACTGTGAAAACAGGAAGTGTTGGTGTTACTTCTGCCATCTGAGTTTCC
This sequence comes from Hemiscyllium ocellatum, assembly GCF_020745735.1. NCBI lineage: Eukaryota > Metazoa > Chordata > Chondrichthyes > Orectolobiformes > Hemiscylliidae > Hemiscyllium > Hemiscyllium ocellatum. Next base: position 70,414,740 of record NC_083420.1, read on the forward strand.
CATTATTACCTCGCCATTTTCATCTTCTCAAAGTCGAACATTTACTTTTGGCATTCTGTTACTTCTTTCAACTCGGAGAAGTGTTCTTTAATATTTCTTAAGTTTTCTACTTTTCTCCTTCGAAGCCATTTTGATTTTGTTTTAGTAGCTGTTTGCTGAGAAGTAAAGTATTTTTCTTTAATTATTTAAAAGATGAGGGTGTCGCTGGTTAGACAGCACTCATTGTCTGTTCCTAATTGCCCAGAGGGCTATTAAGCGTCAACCAAATTTGTATGGATTTGAAGTCACATGTAGGTCAGACCAGGTAAGGATGGTGTTTTCCGGTCCTAAAGGACATTCATGAAACATATGGGTGTTTCCAGCAATGAGCAATGGCTTCATTACCACCACTAGACTCTAAATTCCAGGTTCATATTGGATTTCAATTCCATCATCTGCTGTGGCGGCATTTGAATCCATGTCTCCAGAACATTATCTGGATCAGCAGTCAGCGATAATACCACCAGATAATAATGTTCATGTTATTGTTGACTTCCTTGATAAGACATGGATTGCTTTTCACCTTTTTACAATTCCTCTTCCACTCAGAATTACTTTTTATTTGAGGAGTTTTGACTATCTCTCTAAGTAGTTGCCACTGTTCTTCAAATGTCTTGCACTTTAATCTTCTTGACATGTCCACTCAGGTCAAGCCCTTTCTCAGGCCATTAAATTATCATTGTCCAACATTGAACCTCTCCTACGTGACTCTGTCTTCGCTGTTACAGTCTGAATATGAAACTCCAACATGTTGTGGTCACTCTTTCTAACATGATCCTGTACTACAATACTATTTATCACTTCTTACTCATTATGTAATACCAAAGCCGTTCTCAGGTTGGTTCCATTACATATTAATCAAAGTAATATATATTCGACGAATCATTCTTTGAGGCTCCCGTTGCCAAATTGATTAATCCAGTCAATTTGCATGCACATATTCCCATAATCCCTCTTGTTCTCTTGTCTCAAGCCATCGTTATGTTCTGGTGCATGCTATTCCCTACTTTGAAAGTAATTTGTCAGGGTGGGGTGGGGTAGTTTTGGGGCTGGAAATGCTCCTACCAATAGATTTCTTTCAATGTGTTTTATTTCAAACCAGACTGATTCATCAGTTTTGTCCCGCGTGCTAATATCATTTCTTAATACAGCCTTGACATTATCCTTAACGAATACAGTCACTCCACCTGATGTTCCTTCTTGTCTGAATACTGAGTAGCCTAGGACATATAACACCCCAGCCCAGATCTTCATGTAACCACATTTCAGTCATGCCCAACATGCCATACCTATTTATACCTGTTTGCGCTATTAGCTCATTAATTTTATTTCAAATACTGCACACATTGAGTTATAAAACGTTTTACTGTAAGTTCTTTCGATTTCTCTTTCTCTTTTAAGACTTGTGTGCGCAAGCGCTCCTTCCTTTTTTATTGATCCCTGATAATAGTGAGTCTATCACTTACTCCAACTTTCAACTCACATTTTTAGAATTGTTCTGATTAATTCCTTCAGCACGGTCTTTAAAATGGCTCTGTATGTTTATTTGGCAAACATTTACTTTTTGCTCCGTTTCTGACCTGCTGCTTTGTTTCCCATCCTCTTGTATCATTAGCTTAAATCTGTGCAATCACATCTCCCTTCCAGGATGTTTGGGCCCTTCCAGTTAAAGTGCACACTTTCCTTTTTGTACAGTTCCTACCTGCCCTGGACGCGATTGGAATCATCCAAAAATGAGAAACCCTCCTTCCAAACTGGCTCTTGGTCACATATTCAACTCGATTATCTTCCTCTTCCTTGACTCACTTCGATGCCCGGGGAGTAATCCCAAGAATACAACACTAGACACCCTGCTCTTAAACTCACTCCTAACTCACTGAACTTTCTTAGCAGGGCCTTTCAACCTTTCACTCTTCCTACCGATGTCATTGGTGTCAATGTGAACCACGACCTCTGGTTGTTTACCTTTCACTTCAATATGCCCTAAGCATGTTCGGCGACGTTCTTGATCCTGGCACCGACCTGCCTTTTTATGAAGAAATCATAGAATCATAGAATACCTACGGTGGAGAAACAGGCCATTTCAAACAGCACGTCCACGCTGACCCTTTGAAGAGTAATCCATTCCGACCCATTCCCCTACTCTGTTACTCTGCATCTACCCCTGACTAATGCACCTAAGCGGCACATCGCTGAACGCTATTGGCAAAACATAAACAATCCAGACCCATTATCTACGTTATGTTGTATCAGCTTTCTCGCAAGAGATACTGACAGAACCACTGAGCATTTCCAGAAACCTCTGGTTTTTTCACCAATGTTGATTGCATATTGATGAAAACGTATACATCACACAATTGAAAAAAAAGCTGAATTTAAACTCTCAAGAGAAAACTAAATATTTGGTCGTTTAATGATCCCAGTAAAGGTTCATTACTTTACTGCTGTTTGATCCGTGAACATCAATTGTTCACTTTTTCAATCTTGAATAAAGGAGGTTTTTACACCTTTTTGATGTCAGAAAGCTTGAAAACGTTGTACATTTACTCTTTCAGATGGGAACATGATAACATCGCATTCTTTCATGTCAGTCCAATTACAGAGAATTATTCACAAAAAACACACACATGCACACATACACACGCACATGCATGCACACACATACGAGCACACACACATACACACACATGCACATACACACACACACACACACACAATGTAATTATTTGTCAAAGAATACGAGTAACATTACATAGAACATATAGAACATAGAAGGATACAGCGCAATACAGGCCCTTCGGCCCTCGATGTTGCGCCGACCGAGTCCTACCTAACCTATACTAGCACAATAACTTCCAAATGCCTATCCAATGCCCGCTTAAATGAACATAAAGAAGGAGAGTTCACCACTGATACGGGCAGGGCATTCCATGAACTCACAACCCGCTGTGTGAAGAATCTACCCCTAACATCTGTCCTATACCTACCACCCCTTAATTTAAAGCTATGTCCCCTAGTAACACCTGACTCCATTGTATGTCATTGGAATGATAACTGGAAAGAAGGATTTAGGTAAAGGAAGAAACACAGAAATTGGAACAGAAAAGACTAATATGTGAACTTACTAAGTTGATCAAATTTATTTAAAGCTATGCAGAGCAGATAAAAGTTATTGTTATGAAGGTGTAGAGATATATGTTACATTTAAGTGAGGCTGGAAGCTGGCACAAAGTGTTCTGAAAGAAGGTAAATACAACATTTGACTGAAATCAATAGCTGAGTTTCCACGAAACAAAAAAAAACAATTCAAATTCGGCCAGTTTAAAATTTGCCCCAAGATATTGAAACCAAACTGAGTTTTAAATACTTGATGACATCAAAATCAATGAAATGGTACGATGTTTAGAGGTGTAAAACTGGAAATTTTGAACATTTCAGGGGAGACCTGCCAAGGACATCCAGAAAGATAGACTGCCAGCTGAAGGACTTTCTGAAAGGTACCTGTCTATAAGAGGTTTGCACAGCAGAACATCGAAACCAACCGAGGGAAAACTCGACAGAGGAAAGTCTACAAAGGAGAATCGACAAAGTTGACTGGTTTTGAAACATGATTTTTTTTGTAAACCTTATTTTTTTTTGTTTGATCTGATCAGTATTGGACAGTGGAAGATCAAAGATACGTTTAACCAAAGGGAGTTCTAAATAGTTGTTTGTTTTATTATTCTCTGTTGTACTTAAATAGCAAAATTGTTCATATTACTTTAATTTGTGACCTCTTTAAATGGATGTTTGCATCTCGAAATTTAACAGATTATGGCATGAGGTGAACTTTTTCTGTGAGGCTTGTTTAAATTAGGAGAGGGGTTAAACTTGTGTCGTAACAGCTTGGGGGCTTTCATCCACTATATGAACAGGTTTAGACAGACCCAGTCTTAGATTTGAGCAGATTTGAATAGATTTGAGTGATGAAAAAAAACCAAAGTATACTTAACATTTTGCACGTTGCTGTCTGAGATCTTTAAACAAAACGTCAGTAAGACAACTTGTTTAATTCCGATGACTTGTGTTTGTTTAAATTAAAAGTGAGAGAAATGGCTGTTAAAATGTTAAGAGGGGGTTTGAAGATGATTCTCAAATTTGCCACGAAATGTTAGGAAGGAAAGATAAAGGCCAAACTTTTAGAATTAGTAAGGAAGTTAGATTTGATTTAATCAAGGACAAAAGTAAAGCTGAAATTGTCCGTGAATTTCTCACATACTAAGCTGTATCAGAAACACATAAACGTGCAGAAGGATGACAAAAAATCTTTAATTACAATTGAGGAAAATGCAGTTTAAAGATAAACCAACGTAGAGAAAAGAGAGAGAGAAGAAACATAAATCAAGACAGAACGGAGAGAGAGGAAAAGAGAAGGAAGTTCTTAGCTGACCAAAAATAGAAAGAATTTGAGCTTGAGAATTTGCGATTTAGTCATCAAAGTCACAATAAAAAGATGGAGATTAAAAGAGACGTTAGTGTTATATGCAACTATGTCAACAGTCTGCAACATTTTAATAAGAAAAATGTTGATGCCTTCTTTATCTCATTTGAAAAATTGGCTTGGCATTTGGAGTGGTCCAAGGATTTATAGGTAAAGCTAGTTGGGATTGACGTGGTAGGCAGGGCGAGTGAGGTATTTTCTCCGCTCTCAAATGAGGGGTGACGAGATTTTCAAGGCGTCAAACAAGCTCTTTTAAATGATCACGAGTTGGTACCAGAATCACATCGACAGCAATACAGAAAAATAACGAACTAATCAGGTCAGACTTATATTGAGGTTGAAATAATTAACCATAGACATTTTGATAGATGGATGCTTGTTTTAAAGATAATTATGACCTATGAGGCTCTAATGGAGATTACTCTGCTGAAGGAATTGAAAAGCTCACTTCCAGAGATGATAAGAATTCACGTAGAGAAACAGAAAGATCAAAAATTGAGAAGGGCAGCAGAATTAGCTGATGAATACATGTTGCTGCATAAGACAAGTTCCAACCAAAATTTTGTCCTGTGAAGGATCGCATTTGGGAGATGTGGAGATGCTACACTGTAATAGAAACAGTAGTGAATAAGAGTTTACCACAGGTTAAAGAAGATGCCCAAGAGGAGAAAAACGAGATGAAAGGCCTCAGGTGATTTCACTGTAATAGAGTGGGACACAGAAAACTACAGTGCCCGCGGTTTCAGAAGTGCATTGGGAAAGGATGTTTTCACTGCCATAAGGAGGGGTATGTATGGTCACAGTGCTTATCGTTACGAAAGGGACTGTTGGAACAGATGTGGTAAAAGAAGGTAAGTAAGTCGCATTAGAGAACGTCTTAAAGGAAGCACCAACAAGAACCGAAGAGCTGCAGGAAAATGTATAGCCTTGGCAGAAACTGGGTATGGACTTAGTACCTGATCTCAATAAAGAACTCGCCTCTGTGAGTAAAGTTTACTCAGAAACAACAGGGGGAGAAGGAGAAAAAGTTATAATTTTGAGAGATACAGTATCTAACCAGTTTCTCGTAGTAAGAGATGAGCAAATTTGCAGTATTTCTAATCTGTTACCCGAGAGTGTCATAATTTGTGTGATATATGAATAGAAAATTAGCTTTCCTCTCCATACGATCAGGTTGGAGTGCCTCAGCAAGTCTGGGGAAGTAACCGTGGGAGTGACTGACAGAGTGTGAGTTCCAGGAATCCAGTTTGTTCTCGAGAATGATTTAGCAGGGTCCAAGTTTGGAGCGATACCCCTTGTTGTGCAGAAGCCCAAGAAGACAAAGAAACAGAGGAGTTAAAACAAAAATATACTGGTATTTTCCCAGACTGGACAGTAACCAGATGTCACTATCATAAATCACAACATGAATCACAAACTAAAGACAAGAAGAAGGAGTTAAGTTTCAGTTAGTGGCATTCTGTTTGACATAATGGTGCAGGGAAAACATGAACAAATAGAGGATCAGACAAAGGTGTTTCGTCCTGAAAGGCTAAGGGATTTGCAACAGGCAGGCAAGACCATAAAAGATATATATGTGGATGCGGACTCTGAAAGTGAGGCAGAGATATTCCTGAGGATTATTATCAGAAATAGAGAATCCTCAGACGGAAATGGAGACTATAGCAGGTTAGTGCAGAGGAGATGTGCTGAAGTGCACCAGGTTGTGTTGCCGGTAGCACAGAGACAGGAAGTGTTACCAGTAACATGTGAACTACCTGTGGGAGGTCACCGATGGGTATGAAAGACACAGGCTAAGGGACAAAAAACATTTTTATTGACCTGGAATGCACAAAGATACGGTTATCTTCTGGCATACGTGTCGTATATGCTAAGTAATAGGTAGGCCACAGGCAGTAATGAAACTAGCACCTCTGTCGCCAACTCCCACATTCCGAAACCCCTTCATGTGGCTTATAAGTTAGTGTGCCCTCTGGGAAAGTAGAGGAGAGAAAAAATTGGAGAAACAGGTGCTAGTTTCTGCCCCACAGAGTGAGGAATCAATTCCAAATGTTGTGGATTTTGATATGCCTCAAAATATGTTAAAAATGTAGAAGTCCTTGAGCAGTGGGATAGGTTCGTAAACATTCTGCCTCAGGAGCATAGAACGCAGTTGAAAAGTTTGTTATTGCAGTATGAGGACTTACTTAAGAATCATATGGGGGGACTAATGCCATTGTACCTGAAGTAGACTTATGGAGTACTATTCCGATAAATCAACATCAGCTTAACCCTCTCAAAGCCAGACAGGTCCAGAAGGAGGTGGAGGTCATGCTCAATGAGGTTATCATCGAACCAAGCCCGAGCGAGTGGAGCTCGCCGATTATTTTAGTTCCCAAAACGGGTGGGATTCAATGATTTTGGTTGGGTTTTTGGAAGGTCAACACTGTCACAAAATCAGACTTATATCCAATGCTGACATTGGAAGACAGTATCGAGAAAGTTGGACAAGTCAGTTACATCACAAAGTTGGACTTAATGCATGTTTTCTGGCAGGTAACTTTATCAAAGACGGTAAAATAAATTTCTGAATTATAATGCCAAATGGACTGTATGAATTCAAAGTCATGCCCTTTGGAATGAAGAACACACCCAACACATTACAAAGACGCATGAACAGAGTTGTGGCCTGATCAATAAACTGCGCAGTCTGTTTGGACGATGCAGTGATCTTTACGAAGTTCTGGAAAGATCACTTGGTACAGTTGGCAGAGCTCTTTGCATGAATACGAGAAACAAAACTGGTGATAAAATTAAACAAAACTGAATTCGTGAAAGCAGACGTGATGTCCTTGGGATAAAACATCGGTCATGGAAATTTGGCCCATGGAACACAGAGACAAAATTTAGCCAGAAAGTTCCACGACCAAAGTCGAAGAAAAAGGTGCTTCGCGTCTTAGGAGTCAGCAGAGTCCATCAGAAGTTTGATCCAAACGTCAGCAGTGTAGTGGCACCGTTAACCGAATTGCTGAAGAAGAGCATAAAGTTTTGGTGGACAAAATAACCCCAGGAGGCATTCGACCATTAGAAAGAAATAGTGACCACCAAATCATGTTTAGATACATCAAACGTTTCAAAACCTTTCAAAGTTGCCATCGACGCTAGTGACATAGGAGTTGGAGCTATACTGCTACAAGACAATGAGATGGGATTGAACTTTCAAAAGAAACTCAACATCCACCAGAGAAAATATTCCACGATTGAGAAAGAACTATTGAGTATGGAACTAGCCTTGTAACATTTTAATGAGTAGTCACAAACAGCGTGTTGGAGATCCTTGTGGACATGGATGCAAATCTGCTTATAGTCTTTGAACACTTTAAAGACTATTTCATTGAAGCCTTATGTTACAGACTGTTCATTTAAAAATTGTACATCTAGCGTGTCATAAGAATGTAATCGCAGATTTAACTGATAAAGTTCAGACGAGATTTGTATTGTCCAATGTTAAATATAGGTTTATGGGAAGAACTTAAGTGAATTCAGATTTAAGTCATCTGTATGTTATTGTAATTTGTTTAAAGAATAGCAAAACAAATGAGACTGTGTTTTAATTATGATAAGCTTTTTTTGAGAGAGAATGTGTTTTGAACGTGTATCATTCAGTGGGTTGAAGGATTTACAAGCACAGTGAGTTCTGGAAAATTTACCACGTAGCATATAGTCCAGCAGCAGGCAATACCTGTGTTGCTATGTATCAATCTGTTTAAATTATGTCCCAAGAAACTAAACTACAATCGAGTTTAAATTTGGCATTTGGCAATATTATATTAAAAAAATGAAATAACCCGATGCCTTGCGGTATAAAGCTGAAAGAAAGGTGATCAGTTGAGGGAGAACTGCCATGCCACCACCACCTGCAGACTGCCCGGAGAATAGCTCTCCTAAATGTACCTTTATTTATCAATGACCTGTGAAACAGAAACTCTAAGGAGAAGAAAAGAAGACAGAGGAAGATGCAAAGAGAAGATTTGACAGCTGGCTGGTTCTGAAATTTAAATGTTTTGGTGTATCTTAATGGGGGGAGGGGTGTAATCGGACCAGTTTTATAGAAGGGAAAGTAAAAGATAGATCAGGAAAAGGATTCGCAAATACCTGTTAGTTAATTATTACCTGTTAGACGTTTTTTAAAAAGTTGTTAATTTTTACTTTAAATAGTGACCTTTAGGATGGTTATTGGCTTTCTGAATTTTTACAGATTACAGCACGGATTAAATCATTTCTGTGTTACATGTTTAAATTAGTGTGGGGTGGGGTGTGGGTTTTCCCGCGTGTTGTAACACATTAACTCGGATTTCTCTGCACAGATGCTGCCAGACCTGCAGAGGTTTTCCAACAAATTATTGTCCTAGCTTCTGGTTTACGAAATCTGCAGTCTCTTGACTTTCTTATATGTATCATTGACAGCCACGGTTGAGGTCCTGCAGGACAGGAAGACAGCATATGTCGTTGCATTATTTGTAATTTGGCTGAAAGGGAAACCTAGGGAACTACAGACAAGTGAGTTTAATGTCAAGGGTGGATAAGTGTTTGTAGGAGATTCTGAGAGGCAGGATTTACATGCATTTGAAAGACAAGGACTGATTAGGGATATTCAGCACGGCTTTATGTCTGGAATCGTGTCTCACAAATTAGGTTTTGAAAAAGTGATCGGGAAGATACATGAAGGTAAAGCAGCATACGTTGTCTACGTGAACCTGAGTGAGGCCCAACAATGTTCCACATGGTAGTTTGTTTAATAAGGTTAGATCACAGGAGATCGGGGAGAGCTATCCAATTAGATGCAAAACTGGCCAGATCGTAGGAAACAGAGTGTGCTGGGAGAGATTTGCTGTTGGAACTGGTGGCCTGTGTCCAGCGTTTTGCCACAAGGACCAGGCTGCTGTTGTTCATTGTTTTTGTAAATGGTTTAGATGAGAACTTTGGAACCGTGGATAGTAATTTGGAGATGAAACCGCAAAAATTGGAGTTATGATGGACAGTGAGGAAAGCAATCTTAGAGAACAAAGATATCTTGACCTACTTGACAAGTGGGCTGAGGTTTGGCTGATTGAGCTTCATGTAAATCAATGTGAGATGTTGCATTTTGTTAGACAAACGAGTGTAGGATTTATTCAGAAAATAGTAGTGCGCTGGGAAGTGTTGCCAAACACAAAGATTCAGGGTCCAGGTACATAGTTCTGTAAAAGCGGAGTCGCAGATTGACAGGGCAGTGAATAAGGCGGAAGGCAAGCTGACTTCCATCGGTCAGAGCATTGATTAAAGGAATTGGCACATCATGTTGTGGCTCGACAAGAGAATGGTAAGGTCACATTTGAAGCAATTCTTGTCACCCTGCTATAGGAAAGATGTTATAAACTTCGAAGGGGACAAAAGTGTTTAAAATGATGTGACGGAGACGAGAGGTTTTGAGATATAAGGAGAGGCTGGGATTTTGTTCCTTTTGTGTTGGAGGCTGAGAGGTAACCTTTACTCCATCATGTGAGGCATGGATAGGATGAATAGACAAGATCATGCCCTCTGGATGGGTGAGTCCAGAAACAGAGAGGATAGATTTAAGGTGATAGAGAAGACATTTAAAAGAGATCTAAGGGACCGTTATTTCCACCAAAGGGTGGAGTGTATATGTAGCGAGCTGTCAGAGGAAGTGGCATTGGGGAGTACAATGACAACATTTGAAAGACGAATCGATGTGTACATGAATAGGAAACGTTTAGAAGGGTCTGTGTCAAAAGAAGAAAAATAGTAATCATTCAGTTTAAGTAACCAGGGGTGCATGGACGAGTTGGACCAAAAGATTTGTTTGCATATTGTAAGTTTCTAAGAGTCTATGGCTCTTTCACTCCTCCTGAATCACTAGTCCTTCATTGCACTCAATTCATTTCCAAGTCAAAACTCATCTGCAAATGCTTTAAATGATCTAATTCTCTAAACTTTCTTAAATAGAGTATTCCTGACATTGATGTGGTTCTGCAGACCACAGCAGCATAAGAAGAAGAATTAATTTCAAGCACAATCTGTAACGTTTTTCCTGGGATAATCCCTCAATCTACCATTCCAACCAAGTTGATCTATGGTTCAGTGATGTATAGGTGAACGTGCCAGTGTCACAATCGTGTGTACCTAAACCTGACAACAACCCGTTAAATCTACCATAATTGACTGCCTGCATTCCAAACAGCAGCAATGACATCTGATAGAGACGGTGTAATGATACCAACAAACCAACAGTAGTGTCACATCCAGCCATAAATAGTGATGGGCGGTTAAACAATTGCATGGAGGAGAGGGCTCCACTATTATCCCCATCCTAAATAATGGAATAGTCCTGTACATTCGTGCAAAAGATAATGGTGTAGTTTTGGCAAGATACTCCGCCAGACGTGTTGCGTAGATGATCCAACTCAGCCTTGCCATGTTGCCCACAGACTCACAGATGCCAGTCTTCAATCAATTTGATTTGCTGCACGTGGAATGAAGAAACAGGTGAACTCAGTAGATACAAAGGCAATGGGCCCTGACCCCATTCTTGCAAAAAGACTGAAGACTTGTGCTGCACAACAAGCCGTGTTCCTGGGGAACTGTTTCATTCCAGATCCAACTCTGACATCTTCTTGGCAATCCAGAAAATTAGTCAACTATGTCCAGTCCCCCAAGGTGAGAATAATTAAAATCTGACCATCTGCCACCCCATTAGTCCCTTCACGATAGTTAAATTGGAAGAAGTTATTTTTGACAGATCCATCAAACAGCACAGAAATAACCAGCTCAGTGTGGTTTCCAAAAGGTCCCTACGTGGAGATGGTGCTGTTGTGGAAATGTCATTGGATTATTAATCCAGTCCAGACTAATGCTCTGGCAGCCGATGCAAGTTAATAACAATTAATAAAATACCGAGATCTAAAATATGGTATCAGTTACGGTGATGCTGAAATCAATATCGATTGCAAACTCCAATTTGCTTCATCAATGTACTTTCAGGAAGGGAATTCTGGCCTGGTGAATTCCATGCATTCCTCGTCTGGCCAAAACGATACTCTAGACACACGCGCATGTGATAACCTTTTCAATGGTCTCTATAACGGTAAAGCAAAACACGAAATTGTTTCAAACTGCTCCGAGGTTTGAAAGGATAAAACTGACAGAACTTCCAGCACCAGCCTCAGGATCGGAAAAGGGAATGTGAAACACAGTCCTGTTGACCCTGCAGAGGCCGATTTCCTAACATCTGAGAGCTTGTGGCAGCCATACTCCAGATGCCTCCCGCTCCCTTTCGTGTCGAGAAATCCTGACTCATATTCAGTGCCTTGTGTTCCACAGCTTATGTGGGAGAAAAATCCCCAGAGTCACCAGTCACTGAGTGCAGACATTTATTCTCATCTCAATGCAGAGTGGCCTGCCTGTACCTAATACTGTGGCCCCTTGTTTCAGACGTCCCAATCAGGGGAATTATCATCCCTACTTCCAATATGTCTCACACTGTCAGAGTTTTATATGTTTCACTGAGATCTCCACTCATTTTCCTAAATCCCATGGAATACAGGCCCACTCGCCCCAAACTCTGCTCTCAAAACAAGCCTGTCGTTCCAGAGATCAGTCTGGTCATCCTTCACTGCACTCCCTCAATGTCAGGGTTTTTTTCTCCCTTATTAGGTAAGGAGACCAATACTACTCACAATACTGCACAATATTCGAGATGGGCTCTCACCGAGGCCCTGTAAAGCTGCAGTGAGACACCCTTACTTTAGTCATCAATCCCCTAGAAATTAAGGTCAACACACCAATTATCTTCCCGCCTGCTTTCTGCACTTTCCGTCTTGCTTTCAGTGACTGGTGTACGAGGAGATCCAAATCCTTTTGAATGTTACAGTTCCCTACTTGGTGGGTTTGTGTACACTGGTCAGCGTGCCAATGTCATTCTCAGTATCGACTTCTGGGTTCAGAACTCACTGAACTGCATGGATTCGGAGGACTGTGCAGCAGGAAAAACAGTAAAACATAAATCCCTTTAAAGATCAGCATGTTTCGTCCAATCCCGTTTCAAATGATAGGTTGCTGTTCTGTTGTAACTATCACCGTACACACCGTCACATCTACCCCCATTGATATTCATCTGCCATGTATTTGCCCATTCACTCCACTTGTCTCAATCACTTTGGAGCTTTTTTTTATTTAAAGTCATCCTCACCCACTGACAATCCGACATCATTTAGTGCTCTCCGCAGACTGAAAAATATTGCATATGATTCCCTCAACTAAATGTTTCACATGCACCGAGAATAGCTGCGTCAAAATCACGAATCTCTTCGACACGTCATGATCCTTCAACTTCAAAACGGATTATTTTATTCCTGTTCACTCTTTCGTGTCAGTTCTCCTATTCTAAAATCATGTTCATATTTTAGACCCAATGCCGTGACATTTAAGTTTGCACACTCGACCATAGTCTTTATCAAGCTCTTTCTGAAAATCTAAATGCATTGCATCCATTTCTTCTGTGTATGTGTCGATCAGTCAGTTTCTCAAATATGATTCCCATTTCATGTTGACCCATTACGTAAGAACATACAAACTAGAAGCAGGAGTAGGCCATCGGGCCCTTCAAGCCTGAGCCACCATTCAGGAAAGCTACACACACAGACCAAGTCCTAAACTACGAAAGCAATCACCCCAACACACACAAAAGAAGTTGCATCAAGACACTGTTCAAAATGGCCACAGCACACTACAGTACAGCAGAATTGCAAAAAGAGGAAGAAGAACATCTATGCAATGTATAATCCAAAAACGGATCCCCATTGTAATTTCATCAACAGATGCCCAATAGAAAGCCAACGCAATGAGGAGATGCCACTACCCAAAGGACTAGCCACACTACCACACATCAAAAACATTTCTGAACTAACAGCCAGACTACTGCGACCAATAGAACTCTTAACAGCACACAAACCAATAGCCACACTCAGACAACAACTCACCAGGACGAATGACTGGATACTCAGCATGATCAAAACCAATGTAGTGTACAAAATCACATGCAAGCACGGCACAAAACACTACAGAAGACAATCAGGAAGACAGCTAACGATCCGCATCCATAAACACCAACTATCCACAAAACGACATGACCAGCTATCCCAAGTAGCCACACACGCAGATGACAGGCAACATGAGTTTGACTGGGAGAACACTACTTTTATAGGACAAGCCAAAGAGGGAACAGCCAGGGAATTCCTAGAGGCATGGCACTCATTCACAGATTTAATCATTAAGCACATCGACCTGGACCTAATATACCGACCACTGCAGCGACAGCTGGAAATGACAATCAGAAGTGGCAGATACAAATCACTGCAAATGCCGGAGGAAGCATCGCAGAAGCGCTTCACAGGAGGCTCCCAAACACTGAGGGTGTCACCTAGACAGGGGACGAAACGTCTGCAGCACAAATTCCCAGCTCGGCGTTCAGAACCACAACAGATTCCAATAATCCAACAATGTGTATCCTTCTCCCATGCGCCAGCTCCTCAGTCATGCATTCATCTCCTCTATCCTCCAATTGTACACTCACTAACTCGTAGCACTGGAAGTAAATCAGATATTACCACCCTTGAGGACCTCCTTTTAAACTTATGCCAAAGTCTCTGTAATCTCTCATCAGAATCTCAAATCTCAACATTTTGTCTTCCTACATCGTTGGTTCCAATGTGGACAATGACCTCTTGCTGACCACTCTCCTCCGTGAGATCATTCTGCACCCTTTCTGAGACATCCTTGATTCTGACATCAGGGAAACTACACACTATTCTGCTTTTTCTCCGCTGGCCACAGAAATGTCTGTCTGTACCTCGGACTACAGAATCCTCTCACACAATTGATCTCTTGGAAGCCGACGTACCCCTCGTTGCATTCGAGCCAGTCTCAATACCAGAAACTTGGCTGGTCGTGCTACGTTCTCCTGAGAATCCATCACCCCATACATTTCCCAAAACAGCATATTTGTTTGAAATGGGTGCATCCGCAAAATACTCCTGCCCGAGGTGCCTACCTCTCTTACCCTTCCTGCAGTTGACCTATTTTCGTGACTTTATCTGAGACTTCCCCCCTTTCCTGTAACTGCTATCCATCACATACTGTTGCTGTTGCAAATTCCTCATTGCTTCTAATTGTCTCTCCAACTGATCCATGCGATTTGATAAGATTCACATCCAACAGCATTTATGGCAGATATAATCCGCAGCAAAATTTAAACTATCTTTAAACTCCGACATGTGACAAGTACATATCACTGCAAAGGCCATTTTTGCTCCTTCACAATCTACAGACCTAGAAAATGACACCGTCTTATTCCTCTACAAAACACTGTACCATGTTAAATTAATTGTTTGGCTTATATTTTAATTTTAATCAAGAATATTATCTCCAAACGAAAGGCTGCAGTAGTGAGTGCAGTGGGATTTTTCTTGATTGGACAGACGTAAAACAACGATTAGCCTATCTGATTCTGTGTTGTGAACTTCGCCCAAACAGGTCTCTCCAAGATTAGTTGTGAAATTCACTGTTAATTTTCCCAGACACACTCCGATGTCCAGTGATACATGAATTCAAAAACAGGAAAGGCAGTAACTGTGCAGGTTCAATCTCTCTCCATCACCTGCACTGTCCTCACCATGTGTTTTCTTTCTCTGTGCTTTTCCTTTTAAAACTGCATTTGTTTTGACCTTTTTTTCCGCCAAAATTGCAAAAAAACGAAACAGCATATAAAACGGGAAGTGCTGCTCCTGGAATTCGAGGAAATCACCTCCAGCACCTAAAATGCCTCAAAAGAAGAAGCAACTCGTGAAGCCAGAAATTTTTCCCGTCCTCCATTCTGCCCCTGGTACACATCTCAAATTTTTAACGGATGGGTTCTCCAGGTTGATGGGCCCTTGAGGGGCGTCATACAATTATAGGTGGAGACTTTACCCGACATATGGATCCCAATGGATAGGATGTTTTGGGTTCTCGCGGATAATTCCCTGCAATCTTGGCAGCTTGGTGGATGTGTGGAGATGGTTCACCCTTAGGGTAGGGACTTGACCTTTTTTCATAACCGACATAAGTGTCAAACTAAGATCGACAAGTTTTTACCTTTTTAAATTGTGGTGTCCTGTAGAATGGGGAGCATAGCCACTTCTGATCGTGTGTCAGTGTACATGGAAGTGAAAGGTGGTGGCGATGGGACAGGCTTGCAGCACTGGTGCATGGATACTTTCCTCCTCAATGATAGCTAGTTTATTGAATATTTTTCATGTGATTTAAAAATTATTTTGTACAATAATTTGGATGGCAGATAATCCGACAGTGCTCTGGGAGATTGCCAAGTCCTATGCAAGGTGATTGAATATTTCTTACTCAATGACTCGGAAGCGGTAAAAGGGGGAGCAGCAGCTGACAGAGCATATTTAGACAGACCGTCTGCAACTAAGTTGCAGCAAATTACAATGGCCCGGGCTGCTCTGAACGCTGCGTTCATCCAGACAGCAAAGGCAGCGATTTCATTTTCAAAACAGAGGGTATTCAGGTATGATGATAATCCGGGCAGATATCTGGCATACTTGGTCAGGAAGAAGAATGGCCCCAGTCTACCACATCAATTTGCGACTGTGCTACCATCACCTGCGATCCCAGAAAGATTAATGCAGCATTCATGAAGTTCTTTTCTGGGCGATTCCCAGGTGTAACTTTAGAGCAGGTGTCACTTTTGAATTCCCCTCTGACAATCCGAGAGATACAGAAGGTGGCGAGGCAGCTACAGAGTGGTAAAGTACCGCAGCAATACCTCAGTGTAAAAGCCTGTTGTTTTCTCTCAGCGTCACGAATTAAACGCTCATTTTCCTCATACTTTCCTCACGGTACCATGATCGCAGGAATAAGTCTGGTGAAAGTATTTTGCACTATCTCAGTCGCAATGTAATCATTCCATACAAAGGAGAGAGAATCTGCAATCAGTGGCCGAAATACTGTCCAAGCAACACTCTGCAACTGCTGGAAGATGAATTTACTCCAACACTTGAATCATTTTATAATGAAGGACAACGTACCATTTACTGTTCTGATTATTTTCTGGCTTGTGTGAATAGTGTAAGTGATAACTGCACTTCCTAACCTCTCATCTTCTAATAAATGCAAAATGAAAAGAACTGTATTCGTTGCTCACATGCAAACAATTTATTTGCCTTGTTAACAGCTGTGCTCCAAGCACTGATGTATGGGATACCCGATGTTCAATGACCTTTAGTCCAGAGCAGAATCTTACTCTCTGCATTCTCCTCATTATCCAATTCTCAATCCATGCAGTATATTCACCGCTTACACAAAGACTCTGACGTTTTTCACTCACCTGTCAAATGACTCCTGTAAATTTAAATACACTTTTCCCATTGGTTCTCATTTGTCGATGTCACAATCAACATCCTCCACAAACTAAAAGTGCTGTTTCAAAAACGATTTCCGTTTCTTAAATCTAGGCTGACTTCACAAATCATATGATTATTCGTCAAAGATCTATTTATTATGAATTACTAAAAAATTCTAAAGTTTTCCCTCACAACTGACATCGATTTATTCATCAGTTCGTATGTTGTTTTCCATCTCGCTACTGTTTTAAATGTCTGTGGTGACAGTCGCTACTTCCAAGTCTGCAGGATCCTTTCCATAACATAAAAAGCCATTGACATACTTTGCCCTCCCTCATAGATTTAAGGAATTGACAGTACAGATTTAGGCCATTGACCCATTGTGCCTGTACCTGCTCCCGAAAGAGCTATCCGGCAAGCACATCTCTCCAGCGCTAACTCTGTCGCCCTCGAAATTCATAACTCATTTAGTCCAGCAACCTAACAATATTCAATACAATGAGCTTTTTTTCTCCAGTACTTCCTCTTTACTAATTCTAACTTCTTGCAGTTTCATATTGTCGCCAGTCGCCATATTCCCGAACATATCGGGAAGATTTTTCATTTCCTTCCTCTGTGGAGACAGAACCGACATATTCACCTCACTGGTCGGAGATGGCCTCTGTCACCTTGTGAGTAAATGAGAGGATCGCACTCTGGCAAAATGGATGCTTCCCCTACTCCTGCCTGGAAAGTTCCAGAATCAAAACAGTTGATGGCATTTTGAGTACTGTCCTCTCCCTGGTGTGAGACTATAGTTCATGCCAATGGAGGTTTCACAGCTCTGTGACGCCATTGCTGAGATTAACTGGCTTCACACTTTGCACACCGAAAAGGTACAACTTTGAGTAATATTTGTGGAAATCTCAGGAAGGATAGTGTAGTGTCCTGCTCCTTCCTATGCAGTCTCTGCAGACCCAGACTCTCTTCAAAAGGCAGTGTCCAAACCTTGTCCAGAGTGGGGACACCAGACCCTCAGGTTTCCCTAAATCATTGCAATAGCTGATAACACAAACCCAAGAAAACCATCCAGGGTTTTCCTCTGACTTTCCAGTGTTGGGAACAAGTCAAATCTCTGTATATACGTCACACCCAGTCGGAGTTAACAAATGGCTTTTCGCCTCAGTTTCTATTCCTGGCTGAGAAACCATTGCAGCTCTGCACAGTCCACGTGACCTGAAATATTACCAGTTCTGTTCTCCATGGAAGCAGTTGACAATGTTACTGCACAAAGTTCTGTACATCAGTCACAATGAAACAATACAACCATTACCAGTGTAGATGCTGGGGATGTGATGGTCTAGTACTATTATGTCCAGACTATTAATCCAGGGTCCCAGCTAATAACTCAGACCTGGACTTGAATCCCGCCTCATCAGATGGTGGAATTTGAATTCAATGGAGTATTTGGATTAATAATCTAATGAAAGACTGTCAGTTGTCAAATAAAAACAAACACGTAGCCCACTTTTGTCTTTCGTGGAAGGAAATCTGTTATCTTCATGTGGTCAGACCTACATGTGACACCATACCGAAAGCAATGTGATTGACTCTCAATGACCAAGCTAGCCATTCAATTTTATCACTACAAGGTCTCAATTAAATGAACCAAACAGACCTAAGCACTGGCAGCCTACAGCATGTGGACTGCTGTTGTTCAAGAAGGCAGCTCACCAACACCTTCTCATGGGCAACCCGGAAAGGGAAATACATACTGGCCCAGCTAGTTACAACCATGTCGCATTACTGAATTAAAGAAGATGACCACACTTAGGGAAGAGAGACAGAGGGGACATATATCATTTTCAAAAGGGGCATGGATAGATATCTCCATGGGCATGATACTCAGGGATATGGGAAAAAGATTTAAAAATCAACTAGATTAATATCACATTTTATTTCCATCCTAGCTGATTATCAACAAATTTTTAAAAAATATTTTTCTCTGTTTCTCTATTCCTCTATATATTCAATTCACTTCACCAAAACAAATTGCACTATTTCCCAGCTGCTGTCCGATATGATGCATGCTGAGTGGACTGAAAATGTTAATTCTGTTTTTTCTCTCAACAGAAGCTGCAAAACCTGTTCCATTTCCCCAGCACTTTGTTTTCTTTTATTTCAGATCTTCAGTAGCATTCTTTGTTTGAATTAATGTTCCTTTTTGGTATGTCATGGGATATCAGCATCACTGTGATGGGCAGCATTTGATGACCATCACTAATTGCCCCTAATTATGAGCGTTCCACAAGGCAGTACAGAGCAAAGCACATTGTTGTGGGTCTGAAGTCACTTTCAATCCAGACCAAATAACGATGTGAGATTTCTTTACCAAAGGACATCAGTGAAACATTTAGATTTTTAGATAAAATGCTCCTGGTTACAGTTCGGGCATATGTTTGTATTTACATTCTTAGCATTTGAATTAACGTTCTGCGATCAGCTGTGGTAGGATTTGAGACAGTAACTTGAGTATTCTAACCTGTGCCTCTGAATTACCCATCCAGCGACATGACTACTCTGACACGGTGTCCCTATCATAAACGTACTTTAGAGACATTACAAAGTTGTGATCTATTTATTCGTAACTGGAGCAGTGGCCAGAAGACAACTGTAACTGTAAAGTTTGACCTTTAGCAAGGCATATGCAATGGTTTAATCAGCAACGGCACAGACACAGTGGTGGAGTCTCAGGGTATTATGAAGCTGGAAGTGGGCAGGCTTGGTGATGGAGACAATACCAAGACATACATCAGTTAAACACAAAAAGGGTCTTCACAGTTTTGTTTCAGACGTTTCCGAGGGAGGGATCTGAAATTTGTGGATAATGAATGGAATTTATAACTGAACTAAATACAATAGTTTCTGTCTTTACCAGATATAGATAACAGAAAAAGTAATGAACTTCAACATGGTTTATGTAATTAATAAATAGATAGAGATTGAAAAACTTACCAGGAACACCAACAGTAGCGAGGGTGGGATAATAACCTGCTTGAATAATCATCTGTACAGCGAAGTTTTGGAATGATAATGTTGACCCAAACCAGAAAAACCAGAAAAAGACCATCGGATAAACTCCTGTGCATTGTTGTAACATTCCAGCCTATTTTTCTCAGATTCTGATATGTCCTCTCCCTGTCTCTGTAGCTACTTGTTGGAGGTGATGTATCTGCTGCTACCATGGGATAAAGCACCGAAAGAAGTCCCTAACTAATAGGAGAGATAAAACCTCTATTGACACAGTTCGAGTCCATGGAGACTGACATCAGTCACCGTTACTGAACAAACAGTTCCATTTAACGTATGTCACTACAGCATTTTCAGCTCATATTAACAATCGGACTGGATTGGATGTCGACATCACTAGGTATTGGTCTCATCTCCAATCACTAGTGAAGTCAGTGCTGATGTGGGGATGAGGCGCGGGGGGTGGGGTTGGGTGGAACTGTTTTCTTTTCTCAGGTTAGATGATTCTGTTGTGTTGTTCATGTACAATGTTGTAATGGCTTGCAGCCCCAAAGATCATACAATCAAGATGGTGTTATTGTGCTGTTCTCTCCTCCGCTAGAACAATTGCCAACCAAAAGATTGTACCTGGGCAGAGTTGCCCTGGCTTTACAGAGGAAGCTTGGATAGTTCTGGACATGACTCTGACTGCTGTCTAAAGGTAATGCTATAATATCAACACACAAGTTGCGCTTCAGTTTTTTTAAAATTAGCAAGCATCTTACTGCTGTTTCATTCGCTTTAAAACAGTGCGATTTACATTTTTTTACTTCAGTCCAAAGTAAAAAAAGGCATGTGCAAAGTCCTTGTTCATTAAAACTAATGGATTAATGAGCCTGGAACAGAATGAAAATAATATTTGTTAGGAGATAGAACGGAATGGGAGCAATGGTTGTGAAGATTTGGAGGAAAACGACGATAATCCCCCAGTCAGCATCACGCTTTCTAGCAGACAGAATGAAATGCAAAGTAGAGCAACGAAACTCAGATCGAATGCTAATTGATGATGTGGCTCTGTGGTTCAGAGATTAGAGCTACACTTTCACAGTGCTTGCAGTCTGGTTCGATTCCAACCCTCAGGATATTCTCTGTGTAGTTTGCATATTCTCCCCAGGTCTGTGTGTATTTCATCCCACAGTTCAAAGATGTGCAGATTGTGCAGATCATCCCAACGCAGTACTGACCCTTCTGCCCTCAATGTTGCGTCAACCTGTGAAACTAAACCTGAAGCTCATCTCACCTACACTGCTCCATTTATCATCCATATGCCTATCCAATGATCACTTATATGGCCTTAATGTTGGCGAGTCAACTTCTGTTGCAGGCAGTGCGTTCCACACCCTGTCACTCTTTGAGTAAATAAACGACCTCTGACATCTGTCCTGTATCCATTCCATCTCAATTTAAAGCGACCTATCCTCGTGTTAGCCATTACCAACCAAACAAAGGCTCTTGCTATCCAGCCTATTGAATCTTTAATTATATTATATGCCTGAATTAAGCAATGCAATCGGTCAACATTCTCCCAAACGAAAACAGCCTCAAGTCTCTCAACCTTTCCTTGTAAGACCTTACCTCTATACCAGGAAACAATCTAGTAAAGCTCCTCTGAAACCACTCCAAAGATTCCAAATCCTTCCATGAATGACAGCTGCAACATGACCGAATGTTTCCGAAACTCAATTTCTCTACTCATAAAAGCAAACACACCATATGCCTTCCGAACAACCCTATCAAACTGGGTAGCAACTTTCAGGGATCTATGTACATGGACACTGAGGAATCTCTACTCATCTACACTACCAAGAGTCTTACCAAGAGCCCAATACTCTGCATTCCTGTTGTTCCATCCAAACTGAATGGCCTGACGCTGTTCCACATTGCATTCCATTTGCCACCTCACAGCCCAGCCTCCAAATCATCTGTGTCCTGCTGTAACCCACAACATCGTTTGGCACTATCCACAGCTCGTGCGACCTTAGTGTCATCTGCAAGTTTACGAACCTATCCTTCTACGCCATCATTCAATCTTTTATAAAAATGACAAACAACAGTGGCCCAAAACATATCCTTGCGGTACACCACCAGTAACTGAACTCCAGGATGAACATTTCCCATCAGCTACCACACTCTGTCTTCTTTCAGCTAGCCAATTCCTGATCCAAACTGCTAAATTACCCTCAATCCCATGCCTCTGTGTTTTTCTTTTGCAATAGCCTATCGTGGGGAACCTTACCAAACGCTTTATTGAATGTCTTATACACTACATCAATCGTTTTACCCGCATCCACCTGTTTGGTCACCTTCTAAAAAAAGTCAATAATGTTTGTGAGGCACGGCCTACCCTTCACCAAACCGTGTTGACTATACCTAATCAGATGCTTCCTTTCTAGGTCAGTATAATTCCTCTCTCTTTAGCAATTTCAATACTTTACCCATAGCCAAAGTAACGCTCACTGGTGTATAATTAGGTTCTACTCCCATTCTTGAATAAGGTAACAACATTTGCTATCCTCCAGCCTTCTGAACTATTCCTGTAGATAATGAGAACATAAAGATCAAAGCCAAAGGCTCTGCAATCTCCTCCCTAGCTTCCCAGAGAATCCTAGGATAAATCCCATCCAACACAGGGGATATATCTATTTTTACACTTTCCAGAATTGCTAAAACCTCTTCCTTGTGAACGTTTATCCTATCTAATCCAGTGACCTATATCTCAGGATTCTCCTCGACAACATTGGCTATTTTCTAGTGTGAATACTGATGAAAAAAAATCACTAAGCACTTTCCCTATCTCCTTTGACTCCAAGCACAAATTCCCACGACTACACTTGATAGGCCTTAATCTTACTCCGTCATTTCATTAGTTTCTGGCTCTTTAATTCGATGCACAGAATATTCAGAATTAAAAACCACGACATGGATAACACAATGTGCTGGGCCATGGAAAGAATATGGAACAACATGAGTAGAAATACAGCTCATTACGTGCTGATACAGAGATGTTGGCCCTAGTAACCACCGCCTTTGTTATAATAATGATATACAATTCTAAAGTGTTAAAATAAAACATTCGGACCATCGAGCTGACACTGATCCGCTGAAAAACATTGCACCCAGGTCCACCTCCTGGATGGTCCCACTATCTCCAACAGTACAAGCAAGAAGTTGCAGATGAACAATTTTTCATGGTCAGTTGGGAGGAATCAGAAACACCTGGACGAAACACCTGCAGACACTAGAAGAATTTGAAAGCTCATTACAGACGGTGGCCCAAGGGTGGAACTGAGCACAAGTTCCCAGGTGCTTCGAGACAGCCATGCTAACCACTGAGCCACCCACCCAAACATGTCACTGTGCCAGCGTATACGAGGAAACTTGGAAATCTCAAATCCAAGTCGAAAATGTTGATGAAGCAAGTCAGTATCTTGAGAGTGAAAGAGAGTAAATATATTGAGACGAACATGACTCTGTTCTGAAAAGGCCATATTGCTCTCAGAACATTAATTCTCTTTCTGTTCAGATGCTGCTGGACTTGTTGAAGTTTTCCAGTACTTCCAACTTCCTTTTTCTTTTGGAGTGTGGATATTTTTCTGATTTGAAAGGGAACAGTGAAGATGCCATTTCAGGTAAATCTCATGTATTTGGTTATGGTCATTGAATGAAATATTCAAAACTTTTTATTTGACAGAGACCTAAATATTAATAACACTTTCCGTGTCATAAATCATCACGAAACTGTTGAAATCTGTGGACATGAATCATATGATTAATCCTCTATAAGTAACCAAATGAATTAAGGATGCCAATCATTACCTCAATATCATATCATGCTCCTGGTGTCACAAGAGTCGTACTCATTCAGCGAGATCCTACATTTCTGAAACTTTAGATGAAACTGTGGAAACATAAGATACATTGGTAAAGGGCACAGTCATCCATGGGGTTTGGAAGGAACTAGCATGGGCAGATTTTATGTGTCAAGCACAATCACTCTGGAAAAGGTGACATAGAGCAGCCTGTTGGATCTCTTCTGTCCAAGTGATGCACAAACACACGGAGCTGCTTGTAGGCACATCAGAAGATGTTTTAACAACTGGTAATGAAGGAACAGCAATTTAGTTCCTCGTCAGGATGGCATGTAACTTGGAAAATAAATTGTAGAGATTATTTTCCCATTATTCCCATTACCAGGGCAGAATGTTCTCTAATTCCTATTAATCACAGTTTTGCTCAGAGTCCTTGATTCCACCCTCAGTCATGTCCTGCTTCGATTGAAAGGGAAGTCGCTCTGATATTACTTCAAATTATATTGGAAGATCAGTTGAAAAACTAAGGAGCAAAAGACAAGAATACTCTTTGTTTGAACAATATCCTCACAATATACAAAAGAAAATTGATACATGGACTTCCAATTCTATCCCAAGATGTTTGTCCTGTTGGTAATGAGGCTGTTTGGTTAAGTGTTGTGATAAAGAGAGAGGAAGAAACTCTACTCTGTAGCAATAGTGAATAAAGCCATCCTGCTCATGGCGCATCAGACAGTGGAAAACATGCTGTTTTCTGTTGCTGTTGGACAGTGAATATTTCAAACGCACCATTCACTGATGATATGTAGAAGCACAGACATAAGCAATGTCCAGCATTTAGTGTGAGAGCAAAAAGTGGAAGGGAGGATCAAGGAAAGTGGGAGTGATAGGGAAGTAGTGTGATACACAGTGCGAGAAGTGTGAAGGGAGATGGACAGTGGAAGGGTATGTCACAGCAGAAGGGTCAATGCAAGGAAAGTAGGTGGGTAAGAAAAGAATAGGAAGGGGAGGAGGTGGAAGGACCATCTGTGGCAGGGAAAACCATGCAGTTGGAAAACTGAGATTGATGGACAATCAAACAACACTTTCAAGGAAAATTGGGATCTGGTTTCCTTTGAATATGAGCAAAATGTTTCTCATATTGCTTTTATTGGCAGGATTCCTGTTCATATTGTACATCCACTCTACATTTCTGTATCTCCATCAAGGGCAGACATTTTCTTTTCTCTGCAATTCATTATCTCGACATTATGTCACTTTATGTCATTCAACAATATCCAGAACAGTGGGTGTTATTTTTCTCTATGAATTTGCTTCCAATTCAATATCGAAATAAGAATGTGATTTGATCTTCTACTGCATGCTTATAATGCAGAATTAAATTGAATCTTTATCCTCATCACCTTAGTTCTTTCAAACAAACTTCATGAATGAGCCGACGTCTATCCTGCAGATTAAAAAAAAGTTCCCTGTGCTCTGACGCGATTGCGGCGAATGATATAAAGAATGAGCTGCAGGTCCACGTATTATGGAAATATTGCAGTGCACAGTGCCAAAAGTGAGTCCAAGATTAATGATGTACAAGCCTTCTGAATAATACATGCAGAGGGCCGGAGTTTAAAAGCAGAATTCAGTTCCATGTCCAAAATACTATTTGTGGCTCCCCCATAACAGTCCTTTCCTGCATCATGCTGCAAATTCACCAAAAGAGGGAAAACTATAGACTGGAATTATCAATTCTTTCTCAGCAACAACGACTGTAGAACAGGTAGAAAATCAAGTTTTGCTACTGATATTCATACACGTTGATGATAAGAATGTGGGAGATGGGGGTGGCGTTAGAGCATGATAAACAATGCTGCGGATGACACAATGATTATTCCGTGATTCACAGTAAGGACGAAAATGTTAGGTTATTGGAGGGTACAACCGGATTGTTCAGATGGCCATAAATGACCAAAAAACTTAACATTGTAAGACGTGAGATGCTGCACTTTGAATGAATAACAGCACAAGAGGCTGGTCAAGCCATGAAGATATGGTAGATTTGCTTTTGCTTTACTTTGGAGCAGAGAAGGTTATGGTGTGAACCAGAGAGAGGTGTATAACAACATGAAATGTATAGACAGTGAACAGACAGCAGCTGTTCCCCTTAATCATATGGTTAAATACAAGGGGATACACGTTTAAAGTGAAAGACAAGAGATTGAGTGAGGATTTGTGAAAACTGTTTTGAACCCAGAGGGTGATATGCTTGTGGAATGCATTGCTTGTGAGGGTGGGTGAGGAAGGAAACGGTACAAACCTGGCAAACACTTGTATCAGTACTTGATGGTGCCAGATTTGATAGGAATCTTCTTTATTATACGATTCAATAAAATACTGTGAAGCACCACCCAACGGTAATTGCTAGTTTGTTCCGTTCGATAAAATACTGTGAAGCACCACCCAACGGTAATTGCTAGTTTGTTCCATCGAAGTGTGCTCAGTATGTGGGGAGATTAAAAATCAGCATCATCCCATGGAGCATCAGCATTTACAAAACCGAGGACAGCCCATCCATCTCTGAAAATATCCAAGATAATTCACATGCTCAGTGTAAGTTTCGCTCAATAAGCCCACCAACATTATTCCAGGTGTTTCACACCATTAGTTGAAGGACATCAATAACATAGAATCAAACTTTCTTTCATTGTTATATAGACTTCTCGTTGTAAGGTTGCTATCTCTGCGCAGAATAATAAACTCCTTGCATCATATTCGCTTTGGTGAAGAGTCTGCTTTCCTGCCAGCTGTTCATTACAGTACCGCAGCTTGTTTAACACTGCGTCCACCACCAGTCATTTACTCCCAGCTAAAATAGCATATAAGATGCACAGCTGGCACTCCCTCTCCACAGCCACTTGGATGGACCAACACCAACTGGACTGGAAATTCTCAAGGACAAATTAATGCTTGTCTATCTCTATTAAAATCCGAAATGAATTTTTGAAAAATCCAATTTCCTAATAATGATTGAACACTGTAACCACGTTTATTGATCTGATGAGCTTGTTCCGGACTTTGAAGTAGTGTGAATACATTGAACTAAAAGGCTAACTGACAGCCCAGGTCATGAATAACATAAGTTAATGCAGCATTTAATCAGCAGCTGAATGAGTACAAAATGCCAGAGCAGAGTCGACCATGCGCCTTGAGGTAACTTTCATGAATGTAGTTTGGTGTTTTCTGGCTGGTGTAGACATGTTGCGCTGAATGGCATGTTTGTGTGCCATAAGACATTCACTTGAATTCTTGTAAACAGAAAATAGTCTCACCATTTCCATAGCTTGTGAGCATTTATAAGTGAAGAATATAATCTCCAAGGTCACATTGCATCCTGACTTGAATAGAAACCATTGTCCCTTCACTGTCATTTGTTAAGAATTCTGTAACTCTCCCTGAAACAAAAAAAGTTAGTGTCCCAGCATCACGACGACCACTGCCGTTCACTAACATGTTATGATTGGAAATTAAACATAAGCAACAGATCGGTGGCTTTGCTAACGAAACTCACCTCACAACAACAACTGAAAGGAAGCTGCACTATTAAGATATCTATTCGATATTATCTATTTTCTAAAACAATTTCAAAGGAGTTTTTCACTTGTTTAAAAAACACATTTGGAAAGTTGTACCCATTACTCTGTTCAAGAGAATGGTCTCCTAATTTTTCGGTAGCTGAAGACAACAAAAAAGTAGAAACTACCATCAGGCGTAAGTGTTACTTCTTTGCCCTTACAACGTGAATGTGTAGTTCTTAGTCAAGAATCTGCCTGCCTCTTCCTGATGAATATTCAATGTCCTAGTCTTCATCGCTCTCTGGTAAGAGAGTTCACAAATACACAACATTTTGAGTGGGCTGACGTAATCCACATCTGATGAAATGAGATATTCTTCAGTTTTATTTTCCATCCACTTATTGTAATCTCTCGTACAAGCTGAAATATTATTTCAGAATTCAACTTAAAAAGACCAGTCGGAATATTGTCCAGATAAACTCCAGGAGATCCAGGCCCAGTCTGGTAAATATTTCCTCCTGAAATACCATTCTTCATAGGAGTCATTTGAGTGACTCTTCTCTGGACTGCTTTGCATGTCATTATGGCCATAGCTCTTTCGATGTGGTCTCACCAGTACCCTGTAAAACTGCAGAAACTTCTTCCTATATTTGAATGAATTGTCTTTCAAAACAGATTCAACATTGTGTGGCCTCTCTAAAACCTTGACACGACCTTTTATGTGAGATCCATTTGCCTGATTCCTCTATCCCTCAATCCAATCTCTCCATTTAATTAATTCTTGAATTTCCATTAAACTTCCAACATATTTGAACACAGACAGAGTTTCCATTCTATGCTCCATACACCAATATTTGTTGTTCATTTGACCCACTTATATCTGTTTATTAACTCGTGTCTTCTTCATATACAAATAAAAACAAAAAATGTAAAAATATTGCATCGTCAATTTCATTCGAATGTGGGGAAAGCCAATGTCTTTGACCAAATATTCTGTCTGTATTATGGAAGAATACAAACATTTGAAATTGTCTGTGTCCTCTTCACATGTTTACATTCTTCCATGATGCAAACAGAATATTTCGTCATAGGCATAGCTTGTCGCCACAATTCAGTGGGATCGACAATGTCATATGTTTAGTCCATGTCAAGCTACAAATTAGCGACAATGCTAAAGGGTTTTGCAGTCCCACCACTCAGTTCCCATCACTGAAATATGAAGAGATAGTATAGAATCTGTGTTGGTGGAACTGAGAAACAACAAGGGTTAAAAAGGCAGGAAACAACAAATGAGGGTAAAAATGATCATGTCAGTATGATAGCCAGTAACATGTGATATTCCACAAGGCTCAGTGCTGGGACCACGACTTTTTACTTTGTAAATTAATGATCTAGATGAATGTTCTAAGAGCATTCTGATTAGCTTTTCAGATGATATAAAGATAGGTCGAGAGACAGGTAGCTTTACGGAAATGGAGAGGCTGCAGAAGGCATTAGACACAGTAGGAGAGTGGGCAAAGAAGTGGCAGATGGAGTGCAATGGGGGCTAATGTGAGGTCATGCGCTTTGTAAGAAGAATACAGGCATGGACTATTTTCTAAATGCGGGAAAATTTTTCAGTCTGAAGTTCAAAGAGCTTTGAGAGTTCTCGACCAAGATTGTCTCAAGATGAACTTGCATGCGAACTGCAATTGTTAGGAAACTTTTATATCCGGACAAAGTGTGTTTTAAAATCTTATGTTCACCAAAGGAACTGTGAGTAGACTCATAAACAACAACACCTGTTTTTTGAATGCAATTACTATTAGAATAATACATTTTACTATAATGTACCAAAACACAATACAAACTACCTTATGCTTTAACACTGCGCTCAGTGGGGATAAGGCTGATGTGGAAGATGGGGTAGAAGAACACATTTTAATTTTTCCCTTGTCTCTGGCCACAGCAAATGTGTGATGGTACATGATAACATCTAATGTTGGCACAACTCTCACACAGAGTGCTGGAAATACGACATGGGATGAAAGACCACCAAGTCTGTCAACAGTGAGAGGGAAAAAAATGTAGAAAATTCTGAGGACTGTTGAGGTTAGATCATTAAACGTCTTGAAGGCTAAGTCAGACTGATTTTTAAACAAGGGTAGGTTATAGGGAAAATACAATAAAGCAGAATGGGGAATTATCAGAATAAACATAACGGAATTGAACAGAAAAGCAGACTCAGTGTGCGGATAGCCAGAATGTTGCTCCAATGTCGAATGCAATTTTATTTTCACTGGAACTTACCTTCTCTCCCTTTGGAGTGAGATACAGTTTGGAATGCATTCGACGGATTCAAGGATTTCATAAATGCAGTATTAATAGACAGAAAGGACCAGGGGACTGCGACAACGCGGATTGGCTGTTGAGGTGAATATTTGGCTCAGCACAGTCACCACCAGCTGGAGGAAAACTCAGCAAGACACCCTCTAAGTACAAGTAATAACGTGCTCTGGAGAGCAGGTCGTCATGGGCTTGGTGTCAAGGATGCTTAAGGCACAAACATTGCATTACTGTAGTATCTCCCTTCTTCCCAAAACAAAAGTAAATGTGGAGCTATAGAGAAAATGCAGTTGGTAGCTGAGTAAGTAGTAAGTCATTAGTTTGAGAGGCTTCAGAGAGCGGTTCAGAAAATAAAAGGTACAGGCAAGCTCAAATAAAGTCCCTTTAATTTAATATTACAGCAGTCAAGATGGCAGTTAGTGCAGTTGCATGTTTCTCCTGTGGATGTGGGAGCTCAGAGAGATTTCCACCGTTCTTGTTGACTACACGTGTAGAAAGTGCATCCAGCTGCAGCTCCTGGCAGACCATGTTGTGAAGCTGGAGTTGGATGCACACAGGATTATCGGAGATGCTGTGAACGTCATGTATAAGTGCTTTAGTGTGGTGGTCACGCCCAAGACCCACCCCTGACCATGTTTCTATAATGACGCTAATGGCACAGTCCCACATAAAGATCTATGCCCAGGGTTCATCAGTCTTACCTGTCAGCCCTGCTGCATTTAAATAAACACAATTTAATGCAACAGCCAGTCCTTGCTTCCTATCGTGTTCCAGGCAGAGAATCGGTTTGGAATGGCAAAGGGAGTAGGCAGAGAGTGCTGCAGTCCCCTGTGGACATTCCCTTCGAAAACAAGTATAGCATTTCAGATACCTTTGGAGGGAACGACCGTTCAAGCGAAAGCTGCAGTCGCCAGGTTGGTGGCACTACCCCTGGCTCTGGGCTACAGTAGGAAAGGGTAAATTTAAACAGGGTCTATGAGATAGGAGATTCGATTGTTGGAGGGACAGATTGGAGGTTCTGGGGCCTCAAACGGGAATAAAGCAAGTTGTGTTACGTCCTACATGCCAGGTCCAGGAAGTCTCTGAGCGGCTGCAGAACGTTGTCAAGGGGGGTGGGTGAGCAGACAGAAGTCATTGTGCACTTTGGCATCACAAATAATACACGTAGATATAGGAATGAGACCCTCCAGAGTGATTACAGAGAGCTAGGAGAAAAGTTAAAAACCAAGATTCGAAGTGGTAATCTCCTGATTACTTCCTGTTTCATGAGCTCATGAAACTAAGAATAGAAGGATATGACAGATACATGCGTAACTAAAGAATTGGTGCGGGGGGAGGCCCTCAGATTTTTAGCTCATTGGGGTCTTTTCTATGACAGAGTTGACTTGTTCAAGAGGGATAGGTGGCACCTGCCCTGGATGGCGTCTGATATCTTGGCGTCAGGTTTGTTCATGCTCCAAGGGAGGGTTTAAAAGAGATTGACAGGGTTTGCGATCCTCAACAGCAAGGAGGCAAGTGCGAGTTTGGAAGGAGACACAGTAATCAGAAACAGTAAAGTGAACAGACAGGTCAGGCTGGACCACAACAAGGAGCAAGAATGCCTGTTTTTATTAAATTGTTTTTATTTCAATGCAAGAGGACTGACAGATAAGGCTGAAGAACTCAGAGCATGGATAGCTATGTGGAACTGGGATATTACAGGCATTAGAGAAACATAGCTAAGGGAGGTACAGGACTGGCAGCTTAACGTGCCAGGATATAGCTGCTTTAGGCAGGACAAGGATGGTGGAAAGAGGGGAGCGGGTTGCATTTCTGATTAAAGGAAGTATCACAGCAGTAATCAGAGATGAAATAACTGAAGTATCAAACAGCGAGGATTTGTGGATGCAGCTCATGAATAGGAAGATGTATGGTGTTGTTATAGGGGCTGTAATATAGGACCCAAAATAACCACCAGGAATTAGAGTAACTAATATACTTGCAGAGAGGTGGGACATGCAGAAGCAAAATGATTGTCATAATTGGGGATTTTATATTTTATAAAATTGACTGGGACTGCCAGAGCATTAAGGGATTTAGTGAGGTGGAATCCATTAATTGCGCTAGGAAAACTCCCTCAAGCAGTATGTAGTTGGGCCTAATCGGGAATGGGCAAAATGCGACCTACTATTAGGAAATAAGGCAGAACAGGTGACGGAGGTGACAGTGTGGGAGCACACTGGATCCAATGACCATTGTTCTATTAATTTTCACATACTTATGGAGAGAGACAAAACTGGTCCACAGCTTCAAGTTCTAAATTGGCGTATGACGAATTTAGATGGATTTAGGTAGGAGTTTGCAGCGGTTTTTTGGAATACTTCGGTGTCAGCGAAGGGACCTCTGGCAGGTGGGAGTTCTTTGAACGTGAGATACTAGAGTTCAAGGTCTATTTGTTACTGTGGGGGTGAAAGGAAAGTTGGCAGGAATGGGGAACCCTGGATGACAAGAGATATTTAGGCTTTGAACAGAAAAAAAAGCTCCGTTCCAGGCAGCTGGGAATCCTTGGAGTACAGGAATTTACTGAAGAAGGAAATCAGTAGGGCGAAAAAGGGGCATGAAAGAGGTCTGAGAAATTAAGATAAATCCCAAAATGTACTTTCAATATATTCAATGAAAAACAATAACTAATGAGAAAATAGGACCCCCTCAAAGACCAAAGTGACATGTATATGTGGAACCATTAGATGTGGGCGAAATCATCAACGGATATTTCTCCTCTGTGTTTAACGTGGAGACAGACACGAATACTTAGGAACTTGGAGAATTTCGTGGTGATTTCTTAGGGACAATCCAGATTACAATATAGGAGGTACTGGACGTACTAGAATGCTTGAGGTTCGATAAATCTCACGTTCCTTGCCAGTTATATCCAAAACACTGTAAGGAGCTGGAGAAGCATTTGCGGGGGACCTAGCTGATGGTCTTGATCATCATGAACCAGAGTTGAGATCCTGGAATGCTGGAGGATATCAGACATCGTGCCCTTAATTCAGAAGGACTGAAAGAATAGCCTTGAAACTATGGAGCAGTAAGTTTAACATCTGGGGTAGGTACATTACTTGAGAAAATTCTGAAAGATAATATGTACATTAGTTTGGAAATACAAGGTTTGACTGGGAATATTAACAATGGCTATGTGCTTGAAAAAATTCTTAAAGTTATTAGATGTTGTGACCAGGAAGATTGTTAGGTTGGGGCAGTAGACGCAGCACTGATGCCCCAGAGCGGCCAGAGACCTGGGTTCAATTACCGCCTCAGGCGACTGACTGTGTGGAGTTTGCACATTCTCCCCGTGTCTGTATGGGTTTCCTCCGGGTGCTCCGGTTTCCTCCCACAGTTCAAAGATGTGCAGGTTAGGTGAATTGGCCATTCTAAATTGCCCGTAGTGTTAGGTGAAAGGGTAAGTGTCGGGGTATGGGTGGGTTGCGCTTCGGCGGTTCGGTGTGGACTTGTTGGGCCGAAGGGCCTGTTTCCACACTGTAGGTAATCTAATAAAAATAAAGTGTGGATCTGGAAAAAAGCACAGCAGGTCAGCCAGGAACAAGAGAATCGATATTTCAGGCTTTCATCAGGAATGTATGAAACATCGCTTATACTGTTACTCGGACGTTGCTGAACCTGCCAGTACCACACTTGTCGACTCGAATCTCCAGCATCTGCAGTGCTCGTTTTCTGCTAGGGTGGTAGATTTAGTCAATATGGATTACAGTTTCACCAGGACAACATAAGGGTTTTCAACCCCGGGAACCTGATCTACAGTTACAGGAGGAGGCCAATCAGCCCATAAAACCTATACAATTGTACCGAGATTATATCAGGCAGCACCAGTATCCTGTTATGCAGCGACAGGATCAGTCTATTCAGCTACTTCAGGTCAGTAACGGAAGAAATGGAAGAGACCACAAACTGACTGGGCTCTGGGGAATGCTGGAATAACACGAGGTTGTTTAGCTCCTCAAATCTGCCCTTCCCTTCATTAAGGTCAGAGTTGATCTGCGCCTGGCAGCAATTTCACTTCATGCCATAATCTTTATAGCTTTCGACTGTCTCAAAATCAATTGACACCCTCCTCACCCCTTCCCAATCATTTCAGGGATGCAACTGTCTGGGATAGAGATGTCCCAACAATCACTATCCTCTGAGAGAAGGAAAGACACCCCACATATATACCTTGGCCTATTGAAATGAACAAAAGAAATGAACACAGTGTCAGAGTGATTGATTTGAATGAACAAGATTTCAAAGGGTCGGAACAAGATTAAACTTAATAGGAATCAGTTGGAAATTCCCCACTGGTTGGGTCATTCAGAACATAAGGTGGCTGGTGGACATCAATCCTCTCAGTCCCTAATCGTCAGGGTAGCTTCCTCAGCACAAATATCTTCAGCTGCTTCATCAATGTTTTTCCTTTCGGCATTCGGTCAGAAGTGAAAATGTTCGGTGAAGATCACATAAAGCATCAAAACCTGGACAATATTCAAGCTCATGCTGTTAACGTACAGGTAACATTCGTGTGTCAGCACTGCTGCACCCTGAACATTTCCACAGTATAGAAAGACGAGCTCATTCAGCATCTCAAGCAGGTTTCATTGGAATGTGAGAAAGCCATTCAGCCCATCGAAACTATTCGATAAGAAGAGACACAGCCCATTCACTCTCTGTTGTTTCTTAAGCAAGAATTTTTTTTTAATGTGCAAAGGTTGGAATTCAAAGTAGACAGTCAGGACGCCAGAACAGCACAGCAAGAGAGGCGGCATCAGGAGGTGAAATGTCACCTACTTGAGTAAAAGCCTTCTTCAGGACTGGGTGTGTGTGGGAGTTTAAGGGGGTCTACACTTAAAGAGGCGGGGTGGGGGAGTTGGAGACAGGATGGTGAGGTGGGGATAGGTGAAAAAAGTAGAGGCTATGACCGGGTTGGTCAATGGGAGGAATGAATCCACTTGGGAGATGGAAGAAGGGATGATCAGAGGAATGGAAGGGAGGAGGAGGGACTCGGAATGTGTTTGGGGGATTGGAGGGGAGGTTATTTGAAATTGCAGAACTCAATGTTGAGTCACCCGGGTTGTAGGGTGCCCAGGCAGAAGATGAAATGTTGTTCCTCCAATTTGCGGTTTATTTCATAGTGACAGTGGGGGAAGTCAAGGATGGCCGCGTTGGAAAGTGTGTGGGAGGGAAAATTGAAATAGGCAGTGACAGGGAGGTGAGTTCAGCCCTTACCAGCCTAGCTGAGATGCTTAGCAAAACATCCCCTTAGTTTACGCTTGAGATCGCCGATGTAGAGAAGACCACATTGGGAGCATCAGATACACCACATAGTTTGGATCCCAACACCTGGCACATTTTCCACAGGGACCATTCCCTTCGGTAATCTTTGGTTCGTGCCACACTCCCCACCAAACCATCCAATCCCCACTGACAACTGCCCCTGCAAACGGAAAAGATGCATCACCTGCTGGCACACAATCTACCTCACCTCCATCCAGCGCCCCAAACAGTCCTTCCAGATGAAAGAGAGATTCATCTGCCTCCCTTCCAACTTAGTGTACTTCATCAGGTCCTTCCGATGTAGTTTTCTCTACACTAGGGAGACCAAACATAAACTAAGGGCACATTTTCCCAACCATCGCAGCGGGCCCAAATGGACCGGGGCGACCTCCCAGTCACCACCCATTTCAATTCCTCTTCCCCTACTCTCCCCACCCCGACCATTTCCTTGTGTCTTTATCTGCAGCCTCCCCTCCCCCACCCCCAATCCTAATGAACGGTTATACCGGACTTATTGACTTCTCCACCTCCTGATGCTGCCTAGCTTGTTGTGTTCTTCCAGCCTCCTGTCTGTCTACTATTACACAGGACGATAAGGAGTCTATTCAGCACAACAAGCTGGGTAGTTGCTCCTATGAGCCACCCAAAAATGAACCTATTCCCTGGGATGAACAGGAGGATATGAAACCCCTCAAGGCGTTGACACACGAAAATAAAAGACCATTCATCTCCTCCAAACTGTTACACTTAAATAGGAGGATGTTATTGATGATTCAATATGACAAAACAATGAGGCAGAGACTGCACAGGCAGACTGGCCCAAGTTGTTCCTCCTGGCTCCATTGCTAAAGCTTCCACAAGTGTTACATTAATGTGGTTTGCCGATGGAGAGGAGCACATCGGATGTCTTGTCCCAAGTCGCAAGGAGGCATCTGCCATCTCCGAGAAGACAGACTCGTCTTCTGAATGGAGATCAGAAACTTTTGGGAATGGCCAACTCTATAAGAGTGTAGCTGCTGACATGTTTTTGAACAACATGACGCTTAGTGCAGGGTCTCACCCCAACTGTACATTGAGATGGTAAGAGTTAATTCAGAATCTGCAGCTGTCTCACAACCAACATGGGGTCTCCACTGAGAATATAAACGATCAGAGAGTCATAGAGTTTAACAGCAGGGAGACGGGCCCTTTAGCCCAAGTTGGACTATGGCAAACAAAATGTCCACTCACGTTAACTCCATTTCCCTGCACATGACTCATATCCTGCTAAACCTTACGTATCAACGTATCTGTGCACATATGAAAACATATAATGTAGGAACACACGTGATATTTCCCGATATCATTGTTTTGCTATGGGAATAATGAGTCCTGGTTCAAAACGCTCAAGTTTTATTGCAATCACTTTTTAATCTTTTGCAGCATTACAGATTAAACACTCATTTCCTTCACAATCTCCTCGTGGTACCATCACTGCAGTAATTAATTTGGCCAAACTCCTTTACACTATCTCACTGTGGCAAGGAGATTATTCCTTTTAATGGAGAGGAAATCTGTTATAAGTGTCCCACGTGCTGTCTCAATATCTCTCTGCAACTGCAGGGAGGTGTCTTCACGCCTATATTTGAATCATATTTCATTGAAGGACATTATACAATATCTTGTGCTGATTACTTGCTGCTCTGTCTAAATTCTGACAGTGACTCGTGACCAAGGGCATTCAGCTCCTTTTTCACCAAGAGCACTTCCCATCATCTCACCTTCTCTTAAATACAAAATGAGAAGTATGACATGTTTTTCCAACTCATTTCTTTGCCTTGCGAAACGCTATACGTCCAGCATAACCCCGCCAACATCAACGTCACGACTGCCATTGGAGATGTTTGGAGTTGCTGAGGAGGCAATGGCCTAGCTGTATTATCTCCAGATTTCTAATGCAGCGACCCAGGTAATGATCCGGAGCACAGATTCAATTCCCCCCGCAGCAAATATTGGAATTTGAGTTCAATAAAATATCACGAATTAAGAAAAAATGAAACGATTGTCAGAAAAACCTACCTGACACAGTGATGCCCTTCAAGTAATGAAACCTATCACCTTCACCTGATCGGGCTTACATGTCACTCTAGACCCATCACAATATTGTTAACCCTCGGCTGCCGTTTGAAATGTCTAATCCAAAGCATTCAGTTACATCACTCATTATAAAGTCTCAAAGAAATTTAACAAGACGGAACTAAGCATTGAATACTGACAGCCCACAGACTGCAGTGGTCAGGAAGGCAGCTCACCAACAGCTTCTCAAGGACAACGTGGAAAGGAAATTAAATGCTGTCCCAACATCCCATTAATGATTTTTTATAAAGATGATTACTCTTAGGAAAGGGAGACAAAGGGACACAGCTCACTTCAAACCGTGACTTTGATGTATACCATATATGGGCAGGATTTTCGTTAATATGGCAACAGGGAAAAATAAATATGATTAATGTTGATTTTTATTTCCATTCCAGCTGGTCATCAACAATTCCTCAATTTGCTTCTTTCTCTCTATTTCTCTCTTTCTCTGCCCTTCTTCCATTCACAACAGACGTCCCTGTCCACCAACATCATTCACACTATGCCCCAATAGTGTGTAGTTTTGATGGATGGTCATTAGACCCGAAATGTCAATTCTATTTTTCTCTCGATCCGAGGCAGCTAAATCTGCTCGGTTTCTCTGGCACTTCCTCATTCTCCTAATCTCTCGCATCATTCTTTTTTCCCAACGTTTAGTGTTGTCATTGGATAGATTGTCTTCACCGCTGTTAAGGCCACAGTTGACTTCTCTAAATGTCATTTACTGTGAGGCCATTCCTTAAGGCAGTATAGATGCAAACATTTTTTGTGGACCTGACGTCGTCTTTATCCAGACCAGGTAATAATGTTAGATTTCTTTACCAAAGGACATCAGTGAAATAGATTAACTAATCGACAAAATACTATTGGGGTTATAGTAGTGCAATTCGCTTTTATTTCCAGTTCCTGTGATTTGAGTTTAAGATCTCTCATCGTCTGAGATAGAATTTGAAACAATGTCTTTAGTGTAGTAACCTGGACCACTGAATTATATGGCCAGCGACATGACTATTCTGACACAGTGTCCCTGACATGAATTTATTTTAGAGACAAGAACAACGGCATGATGGGAACATTGTAATGGAAAGAGTGATTAGAAGAGAGCTGGAACCATGAAGTCTGAAATTTCCCAAGGCATGTATAATGGTGTATTCAGCAACTGAACAAACGTCAAACTGGAGAATGGGGATACCAGTGAATCTGTTTGTTGATGGAGAGAACGTGAAGACATAAATAAATTCAGGGCAAATAGACACTACCGAATTGCGAACAGTCTTGTTCTCAGATGTGTGTGAGGGCGGGGTTGTGGGCAGTTTTGAAATTTGTGGTAATGAATGGGTTTGCATTTGAGACTGAACACAATAGTTTTCAACTTTGCTGAATGTAGTTAACAGAAATAGCACTGAATTCCAGCATGGCTTATGGGATTAATAAGTAGACAGAGATGGAGAGGCTTACCAGGAACACCAACAATAGCAAGCATGGGATAATAACCAGCCTGAATAATCAGCAGTATACCGTACATCCGATGTAGTAATTGGTTCCAAAACCAGGAAACATAGAAAAGACCCATGGATAAACTCCTGTCCATTGTTGAAGCATTCCATCCTAGGGTTCTCAGATTCTGATCCATTGTTGGAACATTCCAGTCTATTGGTCTCAGGTTCTGAGCCATTGTTAGAACATTCCAGTCTGCTCTCAGATTCTGACCTCTCCTCTCCCCCTCTCTTAAACTGCGGATTCCTGTTGGTGTTGCAGGTGATGCTTCTGCTGCTACAATGGGATAAGTCACTGCAAGAAGCCCCTTACTAATAGAAGAGGGAAACCATCCAGCGACATCATTATGATCCATGGAGACTGACATCAATCACAGTCACTTAACAAACAGATCTAGTTAACCCATTTCAGTATGGTACAAATAACAACTGGATTTCAGTGAATGTTGACATCGCTGACTATTGATCATATCTCCCATCACCAATTGCTCTCGTGAAGTTAGTTATGAGGGAGCATGACGGATGTTTCCTTATCACAGGCTAGATGACCCTGCTGTGTTGTCCGTTTGCAATACTGTAACCACCTGAACACCGCCTGCCCCCAACACAGCCACCCACAAAATATGCGATCTCGATGTAGTTAAAGTGCTGATCCCTCCTCAACTAGACCAGACGCCAGCCAATAGATTCTCGTGGGAGTATTTGCCCTGACCATACACTGGAAGTGTGGCTCTGTCTGGACATTCTTCTCGTTGTTCTAATAAAACAATGTTGAACCTTCAACACACAATGTGATTCAGCTTTGTTTTATGTAAACTCACAAACACTTTAATCCACTTTATTGGCTTCAAAGCAGGAAGACTTACATTTCTTGAATTCAGTCCAAAGCTATTTGTGGCATGTTGTCACAAAACCGGCATTTTACAAGGTTATCTTGTCTTTATCTTTATAAAGTGGGATTAAATGAACCAAGATTACAATTTGTCTGAACTTTGAAAGTTTCATTTGGATCCTTTTGTTTATATCTAACAATGCCTCAGCCAGAAGGCTTTCTAGTCTTTAATAAGAAACTTGTATAATCAAGACGATGTGGCCAACTCTCTAACTGGACAGGTCTGATCATTCTGGAGTTAGTTCAGTCAGGATCACTGTTGGAACTGGATGCTCTCCCCCTCCTTCTGTCCTTCTGACGTTATAGCCTGTAAGCCTTTGTGTCAGTTTTACTCTTGGTGCTGAGGGGTTTGCTTATTTGGATTGATGCAAGTATTTTAGAACAGGATCCTAAAGTGCGCATAGCCTGTCCGGTTTATATAGGTTTACTTATTCAGGTATTCTAGTTTTGGTTGCTTGTGTTTCATTCGGTAATTTGATAAATAAATGTTATTTGTTTAAAACTCGGCAGTCTGACCAGCTAATTCACTCAAGGAAGATCCACTCTACACTAACCATTAAGAAATAACAAAGCTACAGTCTGGGCTAGTTCTGTGGAATCCGGCCTATTTCATAACAGAAAGGGGGCCATTTGCGGGATTTAGGTAGCGAGTGGCAAGTATTAGTGTCTCCCGTTTCGTGTGCTGATTTGGTGGGGATACAGAGCTTTAGATAGCAATGGCTATTGCAGGAACCAAGGATGATTTGGAGGTAGAAGACGTGACCTTGGGGTTTTTTAACAGAATGCACATAAGTCCAAGCTGTGGGAATTAGTGGACAGGCTTGTGTTGAGCTACCTCCTAACGTGAGGAAAGATGAGATGATTGCAACAGTAGCTCAGCATTTCAATTTGCTGAAGCTCCATCAGGATCTGTAGAGATGAGCAAACTTCAATTACAAATGATGCAGCTTGCGTTAAAGTGGAAATGAAGCAGTTTGAGTTATGGTCAATACCAGAAGAGAAAGAAAGATAGTGGATAGGATTAACGGAGGAAAACAAAAACAATGAAAGTCCTTAGCAGGAGAAAAAGAAAAGTGGAAAGGGTTTGTGCTTCATTTATAGACACTTAGAATGAAAAGTCAGCTTAAAATGATGGGAATGAAGGCTAAAGGTGAGCTAAGTGAAGAACAGAGTGAGGATGAGCAAAGCCAAGGTAGTCAAAATCCTGGTGAGAAACGTTTTAAGTATATTCACGCCTTGCCTAAATTTGATGAGTAGGATATGTAAACCTTTTCCATTTCATTTGAAAAAGTGGCTAACCAATTGCAGTGGTCAGTGACCATGTGGGTTTTGTTGATCCAAACAAAACTTGTAGGTTGAGTTTGGCAAGTATTCGCATCACAACACTAACAGATGAGGGATCTGGAGTGTATGAGGAGGTAAAGAAAGTGTATATGAGATTGTGCCAGAATCTGACAGACAACGTTTCAGCAATACAAGGAGGGATCCTAATCAAACATATATTGAGTTTGAAAGGATCAAACAAAGTAATTTTGATAGCTGGAAAAGAGGTTCACAATGCTCTGAGAGAAACAATTACTTTGGAGAAATTCAAAGATTCACTCCCTAACATAGTGCAAACACATTTGGAAGAGCAGAGAGTTAAAACGGCAAGGCGGGCAGCTTAAGTGGCCGATGATTATGAATTGATCCATAAAACATTGTTCGCTTCTCGAATCAATTTCAGTCCATGAGGGATAGAAAATGGGGCAAAGAGAAATTCTCACGTGGGAGGGAAAGGTAGATATCGAAGAAGGTCATAAGGATAACTTCGCACAGGCTAAAAAGGAAACATTTGAAGGAAACAACAAAGTTAAAAACGTCCGGTGCTTTCATTGCAATAAATTAGGTCACATGAAATCACTGAGTTTGTGGGTTGAGAAAACAAATACAGATGCAGGAAAACAGGATAAGTGTGGAAGTTTTGTTGGAGTGGTAACAGAAAGCACAGTGGAAGCCATAAAGCTGCATCAGAGTGTACACGCTGATCAGAGGTCTGTTAAAGAGGAAGTGGCAGATCTGCTTAGAAAATATACCTGCAAAGGGAAAGTTTACAGACATCGGGCATGTAAAGAGGATGCAATATTAAGGGAAACAGGATCCTCTTAGTCCGTGATGCTAGAAGATCAAGGGATATATACTCCAGAAGGACTATTTCCAGAAAAGGTACATACTAAAGGGAATTCACCTTGAGACAAAAATCGCATAAGGATGTAAAGCGATGTAATGATGTAGAGTATCGAGTAAAGTATGGAGAAATTGTAGTTGGAGTATTAGACAAACGCTCAGCTGCAGGAATACAATCTATCCTTGCAAAAACTGCAGCTCATTCAACGGTAGGAGTACTGCCTGCACTGGTTAAAAAGCCAGTGGAGACACAGGCAACTGAAGCAATGCAGAAGTCTTATCCTGGAAGTTCCCTGAGTGTGGGTAACGAAGCCCCAAAATCACCAGTTGAAACAGGAGATATCAAAAATGTAAAGATAAGCAAGCTGAAGTGGCATTTACGGAGACTTTGTTCCATCACATAGCTGTGGAAAAAACTATTGAGCAAACAGGGCATAATGTAAATATTTTGGTTCATTTAAAATAATTGAGTTAACGCAGAAAGATAAAAGGTTAAAGCGGTTTTATCAAAAATCACATACTTTACGAATGTTTAATGTATCCCTGAGTGTTATTACACGAAAGATGATGTCCAAATGTGGAAATGGAGACCATCACATACTCAAGGAGATGATAATTGGGCAGATATTCATCAAATCGCATTGCCACTGGGATACAGAAAAGAGGTGATGTGAATGGCGCATGAGATAAGACTACTCCCTCCGTGACTCCCTCGTCAGGTCCACACCCCCACCCCCCCACCACCAACCCAACATCCACTCCCAGCACCTTCCCCTGCAACCGCAAGAAATGCAAATCTTGCGCCGACACCTCCTCCCTTACTTCTCTCCAAGGCCCCAAGGGATCCTTCCATATCCGCCACAAATTCACCTGCACCTCCACACGTATCATCGATTGCATCTGCTGCACCCGATTGATGTGGCCTCATCTATATTGGTGAGACAGGCCGCCTACTTGCGGAACGTTTCAGAGAACACCTCAGGGACACCCAGATCAACCAACCCAACCACTCCGTGGCTCAACACTTTAACTCCCACTCCCACTCCAGCAAGGACATGCATGTCCTTGAGCTCCTCCATCGCCAGACCATAACAACACGACAGTTGGAGGAAGAGCACCTCATCTTCCGCCTGGGAACCCTCCAACCACAAGGGATGAACTCGGATTTCTCCTGTTTCCTCATTTCCCCTCCCCCCACCTTGTCTCAGTCGAATCCCTCGAACTCAGTCCCGCTTTCCTAAACTGCAAGCTTCTTCCTGACCCCTCCGCCCCCACCCCACTCTAGCCTATCACCCTCACCTTGACCTCCTTCCATCCATCACATCTCCATTGCCCCTCTCCCAAGTCCCTCCTCCCTACTTTTTATCTTAGCCTGCTGGGCACACTTTCCTCATTCCTGAAGAAAGGCTTAAGCCCGAAACTTCGAATTTCCTTTTCCTTGGATGCTGCCTGACCTGCTGCGCTTTTCCAGCAACACATTTTCACTTCTGATCTCCAGCATCTGCAGACCTCACTTTCTCCTCTGTATTTGAAGAACCTTTTACTCAAGTCTCAATTGATTTGCTACGTCTCCGACATCAAACAAAAAGGTTGGCACCAGTATTTGTTAACAATAA
Source organism: Hemiscyllium ocellatum (assembly GCF_020745735.1). Lineage (NCBI taxonomy): Eukaryota > Metazoa > Chordata > Chondrichthyes > Orectolobiformes > Hemiscylliidae > Hemiscyllium > Hemiscyllium ocellatum. The sequence continues at coordinate 70,458,033 of NC_083420.1, forward strand.
TGGATGTATCGACTAGATTTCCAGAGGCGACCCAAGATACAGTATCACAGCTAAAAGAATTGCAAAGGAATTACTCTTTTTTTAAAACTAGACACGGACTACCAAGAGAGATGCAGTGAGATCAAGGTTCAAACTTCACATCTAATTTGTTCACCATGATGTCTTAGGAATAAAGCAATTCAAATCGACTGCATGCCATCCAATATTGCAAGGAGCGCTAGAAAGCTGACATTAAACATTAAAGACCATTTTGAGTGCTTCAGATCAGGAATATTCAGATGATTAGGGTAAGGGAATTCCATTTGCCCTTTTTGTGATCAGGGATGCACCAAATTAACAGAGCAAATTCAATCCATTTGAATTACTTTTTGGGCATTAAGTGAGAGCACCATTAATATTGATTAAGGAGAAAATAGCAAATCAGAATTCAAAGGCCACATATTTGGACTAGGTCTCAAACTTTAGGGAACGATTAATAGTGCTGGGCAATTGGCTGGACAGCAGTTAAAAGTATTGCAGCATGCAATAAAGCAGGAATCAGACAGGAAAGAAAAGAAAAATGCAATTTTGTGATCGAGGATAAGGTATTACTGTTACTTTCAGTTATAGTTGAACCTTGAAAAGCAAGGTTTGTGGACCTTATCAAATACAACGAATATAGAGTGAGGATAACTACTTGATAAATTCCAGAAAGAAAGGAATCTCACAGTGTATCCCATGTGAAAATGCTCAAAATGTACTTTGATGGGGAAGGAAAACCAGAGGATAAGGTGGTAATGATTATGGCACCGAAGTAAGAACCAAGTTCAGAGGATTCTGAATCGGACATTCCTCAAATTAAAGTGAACAATGAGGTAGTTGTCTAAAATTGGGATGATTGATTGATTTACCTTCATGAGAAAAATTGAAATGATCAGAAAGAGTTATTACTATCACATGTGGAATTACACAGATATTAACTTGGAAGTACTCACCTAATTGTTCATAATGTAGCTATAGGAGACGCCGTTACGATTAACCAACATCCTTACAGGTATTATCCTCTGAAGTTAGCACAGGCTCAGAAGGAGATTGAATGCAAACTCTAAGATGACATAATCAACATGCATTACAATCACTGGAAATCACCCATAGTCATGGTGCCAAAGCCAAATGGTACCCAAAAATGATGTGTGTGGACTACCATAACGTCAATGCAGTTGAAAAGGTTGATGTATACCCAGTTCCATGGTTGAAAGACTGTGTTGAAAATGTGGGACAAGCAACTTACATTTTGTATGAAAAATGCTCCGGCCACATTTCAGGGACTAAACAATAATTTGCTGGATTATCCAACTTGTGGTTCACATCGAGGACCTTGTGATTTTTAGTGACTCATGGAAGGAATACTACAGCATCTATCAGAGTTGTTCGATCGACATCAGAAGGAAGGCTTGGTGGTAAACCTAACGAAAAGTGAATTTACCAAAGCAAAAGTCACCTTCCTTGGGCATGCTATTGGACATAGAGGAATGGTGCCACGAGATTTAAAAGTGACAGTAATTTAGAAATTTCGCATTCTAGAACATAGAACATAGAACAATACAACACAGAACAGGCCCTTCGGCCCACGATGTTGTGCCGAACATCTATCCTAGATTAAGCACCCATCCATGAACCTATCCAATTGCCGCTTAAAGGTCGCCAATGATTCTGACTCTACCACTGTCACGGGCAGCGCATTCCATGCCCCCACCACTCTCTGGGTAAAGAACCCACCCCTGACATCTCCCCTATACCTTCCACCCTTCACCTTAAATTTATGTCCCCTTGTAACACTCTGTTGTACCCGGGGAAAAAGTTTCTGACTGTCTACTCTATCTATTCCTCTGATCATCTTATAAACCTCTATCAAGTCACCCCTCATCCTTCGCCGTTCTAACGAGAAAAGGCCGAGAACTCTCAGCCTATCCTCGTACGACCTATTCTCCATTCCAGGCAACATCCTGGTAAATCTTGTCTGCACCCTCTTCAAAGCTCCCACATCTTTCCTAAAGTGAGGCGACCAGAACTGCACACAGTACTCCAAATGTGGCCTAACCAAAGTCCTGTACAGCTGCAACATCACTTCACCACTCTTGAATTCAATCCCTCTGCTAATGAACGCTAATACACCATAGGCTTTCTTACAAGCTCTATCCACCTGAGTGGCAACTTTCAAAGATCTATGTACATAGACCCCAAGATCCCTCTGTTCCTCCACCTGACTAAGAACTCTACCGTTAACCTTGAATTTCGCATTCTTATTTGTTCTTCCAAAATGGACAACCTCACACTTGGCAGGGTTGAACTCCATCTGCCACTCCTCAGCGCAACTCTGCATCATATCTAAGTCCCTTTGCAGCCCACAACAGCCCTCCTCACTGTCCACAACTCCACCAATCTTCGTATCATCTGCAAATTTACTGACCCACCCTTCGACTCCCTCATCCAAATCATTAATAAAAATTACAAACAGCAGAGGACCCAGAACTGATCCCTGCGGAACTCCACTTGTAACTGGGCTCCAGGGTGAATATTTACCATCTACCACCACTCTCTGACTTCGACCGGTTAGCCAGTTTTCTATCCAACTGGCCAAATTTCCCTCTGTCCCATGCCTCCTGACTTTCCGCATAAGCCTACCATGGGGAAACTTATCAAATGCCTTACTAAAATCCATGTACACTACATCCACTGCTCTACCATCATCCACATGCTTGGTCACCTCCTCAAAGAATTCAATAAGACTTGTAAAGCAAGACCTACCCGTCACATTCCGTGCTGGATTCTGTTGACAAAAGGAGCAGTTCCTGGGATTAAGTCCATTTTATCGAATGCCTGTGCCTAATTTTCGCAGTGTGACTGCTCCACTCACTGAATTGTTCAAGAAAGGCAAGACGTTTCAGTGGACAGAGCACTGTCTGAAGGAATTTGAGGCATTTGAAATATATGTCAACCACTACCCACGATCAGACACACGTGATTCTACAAAACCATTCAAGATGGAGTTAAATGCGAATGATGTGGATTTCAGCATTGTGCTCTTGCAGGAAGCTGACGAGAAGACAGAGGGACCTACTGGGTATTCCTCCAAGAAGTTGAATGTTCATTAGTAGAAATATTCAACAGTTGAGAAAGAGAATGTGAGCTTTGTGTTGGTATGGCAACTTTTCATTGTTTATATTAACAGCAACGTATCGGAGACCACCATTTACACTGATCATAACTCAATGAAGTATTTTTGCGAAATTTTCGGACAGAAATGCAGGACTGTGTAGCTGAGGCCTGTTGTTGCAGCCATTCAATTTGAAAAATGTGCACGTAGCAGGTCTTGAAAACATGATTTCCAATGCATTGTTGAGACTTCAGTGACAAATGGAGTCACTCAAAAATGGAAGTACCACACTCTGAATCTGGATGTAATTGTGCATGTTTTCTAGTTTATAGTAAACGAATGTACATGTGCATTCAGAGTATGAACTACTATTTTTGGGAGTTTTGAAAACTGAAGCTATCTTGGATATTGAAGATTCAGTTTTATATTGGGGGAGTTGTCACACAAGTGGTATCTTTACAAGGTTATGTTGTCCTTGATTTTATTTTTCAGAGAGGTTCTAAACGACCAAATGTTCCAACATGTCTCAATTTTGAATGCTGCACTGGGGACCTTTTTTAACCTAACAGATAATGCCTCGGACAGAAGGCTTTCAAGGCTTTTAAGAAAACTGGTGTAATCAAGAGGATGCGGCCAGCTCTCCAGTTGCACAGGTCAGTTCAGTTCGTGGGTTAGTTGAGTCAGGTTCATTGCTGAAACTGGAAGTTCCTCCCCTCTTCAATCCCGTGACTTCGCAAAGTGTAAGCTTTTTTGTGTAATTTTTACTCTTTTGCTCGTGGGATTGTTTATTGGATTGTTGCAAGTAATGTGGATCAGCATCCTTAATTCAAGGTAGCCTGTCAGTTTTAGATAGGATGAATTATTTAGGTATGGTGTTTTCCGTTCGTTGTGTTTCATTCCTTATTTTGACAAATGCATTCTGTTTGTTTAAAAGTCGGCAGACGGACCAACTAATTCACTCTGGGAATATCCACTACACACTTACCTTCAACAAATGACAACATTACGGACTGAGCTACGAGCTTAAGAACGTTTTGAGTGGTCGGGCCTGGTCCATAACAATGTACAATAACCGTGTTTATTAATAGTCATGAATTAATGAGTAAGGGATGGAATGAATATGATAATGGCTATGAGACAGAAAGAGCTGCCGCCAGTGGCTGAGGAAACCTGAGGGGAGTGCAGTAATATCTCCCAGTCACCAGTATTCTGCCATCACTGTTTCTGACAAATGGAATGAAATGCAATGCAGAGCAAGATAAGAGATGACCTTTGGTATATGGAATGCAGAACGACAACGTGAATGGAATAGGACAATTTTAAATGCGATGTACATAATTATATTATATACATAGACAGTTTAATCACAGGTTGTACAGGTTGTTAAGATTGTTTATATCGGACGGGATATACAAAAATAAAAACAGACACAGATTACAAAATGTGTTGGGTTACAATGAGTAACAGCAGAGTAAGAGTGAAGACACAGCTCATACTGAGCTGGTACAGACATCATGGGCTGCATGACAACCATCTTTGTTGTAATTATTCATAGAAACCTATTGAAAATGTTCGGAGACTGAGGAGACAAGTCTAGTCATAAAACACACCAACAATATCATAATTAATGAACTATTCCTACTTTTCATCAAGTGTATCTGTCTCTAAAAGGCCTTTTAAATCAAAATCACATTGGTGAGATCCGCGCATTTATTTTCTGAACTTAAAGAAGAAACAGACTCCAGTGCAATACTTGTGTCACTGACACATGTGACAGGAACAGAAATGGAGCATATTGTCCAAATATAACCAACGTCCAGACCAATCAAGAAACAGCAAAATATTAGAGATAGTGGAAATATGAAATACAAATGTAAAATGATGGAGAAATGCAACCGAGGACACAGAATCTGGGCAGAGAAACAGAATTGACATATCAAGTCTTATATGACCCTAATTGAACAAGTTATGTTGAACTCAAAAAAAGTTAATTCCATTTTTCTCTGCTCTGATACTGCCTGAACAGCGGGGTTTCTCTCCAGCACTTTTAGTTGGTGCAATGGCAGGAAACAGAGTAATGCTGAGCGGTTGTTTTTCGAACTGAAGGCTTGTGCCCAGCAGTGTTCCACAGAGGTTGGTTCTGAGTTGTCTTTGTTTGTCATTTATGTAAATGATTTGCGTGAGAATATGGAAGACATGGTTAGTAAGTTTGTGGATGACACCGAAACTGGTGGCACAGTGGACAGTTAAGAATGTTTTATGATAATACAAAAGAATCTTGATGACATGGGTCAATAGACTGACAGATAGCAGATAGAGTTCACGCTGGATGAATGTGAGGTGCAGGCAATAGTGTGTGTTTGTTGCTGTCTGTTGCACTCGGAATGAGATGATTTTATTCCCCATCTCCTAGGTTCAAAACATCAATATCCTTCATGATCTCTGAGAGACCTAACCCTCTCTATGTTTACCCTCTTGCTGTTAATGTAGTTGCACAATATGTTTGGATTACCGTTTACCTTATCTGCGCATGCTGTCTCATATCGCCTTTTTGATTTCCTGATTTCTCTCGAAATAATGCCCCACACTCTTTATATTGACTAAGAGATGAAATTGAATAAAGTTGTCTGTACCTAAAGTAAGGTTTTCTTTGATTCTTGAATAAAACCTCAAGAACTGTAGTTGTCCACTGTTCCTTAATCTTCCCTTCACTCTAACAGGGACATAATGGTTCTCAACTCTCGTCGTCACTCTGTTGAATGCCTCCCAATTGTCAGACATCGTTTTACCTGCTGACAGTCTACTCCAATCAAACGTGATAAGCCCTCGTCCCATGCTATTAAAATTTATGGTACTCCAATTTAAAAAAAAATAAAAGGCTTATTCTTTTCCACAACCATTACGAAACTAATAGAATTATGATTGGAACACCCAAAACTTTCCCTCACGTTTACTTCAGTCACTTGACCTGCCTCATGCACAAAATAAGGCCTAATTTTGCTCATTCTCTGTTAGAATCATCCGGATAAGGATGAAGAAACATTTCGTGAACATATTGGACAAATTCTTCACCATCCAACACTTTAAAACTATGGCAGTCCCAATCAATTTTAAGAAAATTAAAATGCCTCATGATTGCAACCTTATTATGCTTGCATATATCCGAGATATCCCTACATGTTTTTTTCTCAATTTCTTTCTTACTGTTGGATACCACATGTTACATTACAATCAACGTGTTCTTTCCTTTCTTATCTTTAATTTCGAACAATATATTTAAACTGGACAGTTTTTCACAGAAGAGCATTTAGTGCAATCTGTTCAAAGTGAACTTTATTTTCTTATTTTTAATACTACCTGCATATTTAACTGGATTTTTTTTCAGAAATATCTTCTCCAGTTCCGGCAATAATTTCTTCCTTAATCAAAAATGGCATACTGCCCCCTCCCTGCCCTCCGCATGTCTGTTTCAATCCTTTCAATGGCACTTAACAGCTGGAACATTGAATTGATAGTCTTGAACATCTCTCAGGCGAAAGTGAGGTCTGCAGATGCTGGAAGTTAGAGTCGAGAGTGTGGTGTTGGAAAGCACAGCAGGTCATGCAGCATCCAAGGAGCAGGAAAATCGACGTTTCAAGAAAACGTCCTTCATCAGCCCATTCCTGATCAAGGGCTTTTGCCCAAAACGTTGATTGTCCTGCTCCTCACATGCTGCTCGACCTGCTGTGCTTTCCCAGCACTACATTTCCGAATGGAACATGTCTCAACTAAATTTCTGTAAGACATGCGATGTCCCGATCCCATGTTCTTAAACATGCCCCATGCTCATCAGCCTCCCCTGTAAGACCCCTCACATTGAAATAAATGTAATTTCGTGCGTCAGAATTACTATATACTTTTGAATCTCTCATTTTTCTTTTCTAATGGACGTGCTTTCCTCACATTCATAAACTTCTCCATCCATCTACTTGGAATATCTCCCTTGCAAATTCTATTAACATAAAATCTCCTGACATAGAAGGAGCAAATCTCCCTGCTAAGATATTGGTTGCTTTCCAGTTTAGATTAGACCAATCCTTTCTGAACAAGTAATTTCTATTCGAAAATAGATTCCAATTTCAGAAAAATGGAAACCCCTCAACAACACATTAGCTCTTCAGCCATTGGTTTTTCTCCATTAACCTTTTGTTCCTTCCCATTTGGGTTTTGCATTGGGAGTAAACCATAAAGTATTGCTTGAAAGGTTTTATTATGAATACTCTACCTCACCTCTTAAGTTCACTCTGTAATGCTTTAATCTTTCCCTAAAAATATCATTCCTGCCAATATCTACAATAATGTTTCTCTACTCATTCTCACCTTTAACAACGTGCTTGAAATATTTCGAAAGGTTCTTAATTCAAGCACTGGGAAAAAAACAACCCATCCTAAATTAACGGTCACTGCTACAGAATCTCTTGTTGATGCCACTGATAGAAAATTCCACTGAAGCATTAATTCTACTAAATCTCCTCGAAAGCTGCTGAATATAAGAATCATTCCAAGCGTCTGATAATTGATTGCTCTTCCGTTTTCCTCAGACAGACAATCACCTTCAACTGTTCTAAAAATGAAAAGCATTTTGGTAGAGGAATAGCCACCGGAGAATTTTGAACTACTTTATCTTTCCTGAGAGCCACACATCTGTATGACTGATATGCTTGATAACATTTCTTTTCCAAATCTTCCAGCCATCCTCTCTGAGCGTTATGTGTGACCTAAATAATATTATGCTTAAAAGCAGAGCTTTGTACGACACCTTCTGTTAAATTTCATTACCTACCGACAATGTTAAAATTGAAAAATATATACATATACGTATCAAACAGAGAAAAATTAAACAAACTCAATTAATTAGCTAATTAAATTAATAAAAATATTCCTCTTCAATAAAGTCCGAGAAGAAAACAGTCTTCTCCAGAGCTGAAAATGTGTAGGATTCTCCGGAATGAAGGCACACCTCCTAATTTTAATTAATTAATTTTACAAAACAAAAAAAAAATTCTGCAGTTTACAAAAGAAACCTTTTAAAACAAAAATAGACTTTTCGGGGATTTTTTGATAAACCACCCTTAAACAACCGTCTTTTTAAAAAAAAAATCGTTTGAAAGCAAATCGTGAGTTTTTTTATTGTTTTGTTCATTTTTGAATGTTAATAAAAATATAGAAATATTTATGTTAAATTAATAAACTACAATATCAACTGCAAAAAGACTATATTAATTATTTAACTGCCTGCATTCCCAGGAGCACCTAAAGATTCCATGCTGATCTAAGAACATTTTTTGAAAATGTTTTACAATATGAAGAAAAGTGGGCATATAATTTATTAATTTGTTTCCAGTTCAAGGTGGACTTGACGATATGATTTGATCTCCTGCTGTAAGTCTATATATAGAATTTAGTTGAATCTTTATCCTTATCACTCCAACTTTTTCAAACCAAATTATGAATCTGTCTCTATCCGAGTGATGGAAACTTGCTTCAGCTCTGACTGTTGTAGGGAACGATACAAAGAACATTGTCCAGGTCCACGTGGAACACAAATGTTGCAGTGGAAGCCATCTAAACCTAATCCAATACTAATTACGTACAAGCTAATCAATAAAAACATACAGAGGAGCATAGTATAAAAGTAGAATTCAGCTCCATGTCCAAAATAAAATTTGTGGCTCCCTCGTAAAAAAAGAATTCAACTGCATCACGCTGTACATTCACCAAAATAAGAAAAAAAACAAGAGAATGGAATTCTCAATGCTTTCCCTGTGAACAGCATCTGAAGAACAGGAGAACATCAGTGCTTAGTTGTGAACTTCATAAACGATGATGATGAGAATGGGTGGGGTGGAGTTTGGAGGGAATGATAAATAATGTTGTGGATGAAGCAAAGATGAGCTGGTGATTCACAATGAAGAGGAACGTGTGAGGGTACAGGATGGCAAAAACCGATTGTTCAGGTGGACAAATCAATCGCTAATGCAATTTAACACTGAGACCTTTCAGAAGTTACATGACAAGAGTGTACTCAAACTGAAGAGAGGCTGGGTCTACTTGAGTCTACTTTTAAGCAAAGAAGGCTAAGAAGTGGTCCTGATGGAAGTGTTTAACAACATGAGGGGTCGAAACAAAGAAGACAAAGAGTAGCTCTTCCCATTACTCGATGACTCAATAGTAAGGAAATAATTCATTGAACTAAATTCATTGAAATAATATACTGTTTTTTCCATTCCACTCGTCATTGTGCTCTAACACCGGCACATTTTCCTAAAATAGAATATAGAACATAGAACATAGAAAAATACAGCGCAGTACAGGCCCTTCGGTTCTCGATGTTGCGCCGATCCAAGCCCACCGAACCTACACTAGCCCACTTTCCTCCATATGCCTACCCAATGCCTGTTTAAATGCCCATAAAGAGAGAGAGAGTCCACCACTGTTACTGGCAGGGCATTCCATGAACTCACGACTCGCTGAGTAAAGAATCTACCCCTAACATCAGTGCTATGCCTACCACCCCTTTATTTAAAACTATGCCCTCTCGTAATAGCTGAATCCATACGTGGAAAAAGGTTCTCATGGTCAACCCTATCTAAACCGCTAATCATCTTGCACACCTTTATCAAGTCACCCCAAACCTTCTTTTCTGCAAGGAAAACAGCCCCAAGTGCATCAGCCTTTCCTCATATGATCTTCATACCATACCAGGCAATATCCTGGTAAACCTCCTCTGCACCCGTTCCAGTGCCTCCATATCCTTCCTATAGTATGGCGATCAAAACTGCACACTATATTTCAGATGCGGCTGCTCCAGAGTCTTATACAACTGCAACATGACCTCAGGACTCCGGAATCAATTCCTCTACCAATAACAGCCAGTGTGCCACATGCCTTCTTCACAGCACTATTTACCTGGGTGGCAACTTTCAGAGATCTGTGTACATGGACACCAAGATCCCTCTGCTCATCCACAGTACCAAATATCCGACCACTAGCCCAGTACTCTGTCTTCTTGTTACTCTTACCAAAGTGAATCACTTCACACTTAGCTACATTGAACTCAATTTGCCACCTTTCTGCCCAGCTCTGTAGCCTATCTATATCCCGCTGTAACCTGCCAAATCCTTCCTCACTGTCAACAACTCCATCGACTTTCATATCATCCGCAAACTTGCTCACCCAACCTTCTAGCCCCTCCTCCAGGTCATTTATAAAAATGACAAACAGCAATGGTCCCAAAACAGATCCTTGCGGAACACCGCTGGTAACTGCACTCCAAGATGAACCTTTCCCATCAACTACTACCCTCTGTCTTCTTCCAGCCAGCTAATTCCTAATCCATACCAACATCTCACCCTCAATGCCATACCTCCGTATTTTTTGCAGTAGCCTACCATGGGGAACCTTACCAAACGCCTTACTAAAATCCATATACACCACATCTACCGCTTTACCCTCATCCACCTCCTTAGTCACCTTCTCAAAGATTTCAATAAGGTTTGTGAGGCACGACCTGCCTTCATAAAGCCATGCTGACGATCCTTGATCACATTATTCCTATCCAGATGTTCATAAATCCTATTCCTTACAATTCTCTCTAAGACTTTGCCCACAACAGAAGTAAGACTCACCGGCCTACAGTTACTAGGGTTATACTTAATCCCCTTCTTAAACAAGGGAACCCCATTTGCCATCCTCCAGTCTACTGGCACTATTTCTGTAGAGAAGGAGGACATAAAAATCAAGGCTAATGGCTCTGCAATCTCCACCCTTGCTTCACAAAGAATCATAGGATTAATGTCATCAGGCATAGGGGACTTATCTATATTCACCCTTTCCAGAATTTCCAACACCTCTTCCTTACATATCGCAAAGCCATCCATTCTAATTTTTTGTGACTCAATATTCACATCAGCAACAATGTCCTGTTCCTGAGTGAATACTGAAGAAAAGTATCCATTCAGTGTCTCCCCAATTTCTTCAGCCTCCACACGCAACTTCCCACTACGATCATTGACTGGACCTATTCCTACCCCAGTCATTCTTTTATTCCTGACAGCTTTTGGGTTTTCCCTAATCCCACCAACCAAGGACTTTTCATGTCCCCTCTTTGCTGCGCTTAGCTTTCCCTTTAGATCCTTCCTGACTACCTTATAACTCTCAATCGCCCCAGTTGAACCTTCACACCACATCTTTACATTGGCCGCCCTCTTACTTTTAACAAGGGATTCCAATTCAAATGAAACCACGGCTCCCTCACACGACCCTTTCCTCCCTGTCTGACAGATACATACTTATCAAGGACACTCAATAGTTGTTCCTTGAACAAGCTCCACATATCGATTGCACCTTTCCCTTGAAGCCTACTTTTCCAAGCCACACATCTTAAGACATGCCTCACCGCATCATAATTTACCTGTCCCCAGCTATAACTCTTGCCCTGTAGTGCACATTTATCCCTCTCAATCACTAAAGTAAAATTGTGGTCAGTGTCCCCAAGTATGATCCAAAGACCAATATTTGCCTGTTCTTTGACATGCCGAGACCGATATAAAGAATTAAAAGGGACTTATCTCGGGATTCGGTCCTCCATTTGCAGAGAGGTGTGAAGAAGGAGCGAACGATATCTGGGAAGTCATATATTTGTGTGGTTGCGTTACGCAAAACACTACGCACGTAGTGTCTACCACCCATCTCATCCTGTGACCAAATAGGTCTGTGCGCCAGATTGATAAGGTAGCGAGTTTATTATTTTTATTCCTTATTTTTCAACAATCTTTTTGGGAATTTAGAATAATGGGAATGGAGATGAGGGTTGTTGAATGTTCCTCCTGCAGAATGTGGGAGGTAAGGATTAGCACCTGTGTCCCTGTTGACTACATCTGCGGGAAGTTCACACAACTCCAACTCCTCGAAAACTGCGTTAGGGAACTGGAGCTGAACCTGCATGAACATTGGACCATTCGGGAGGCAGATGGAGTTATTGAGAGGAGTAACAGAGAGGTAGTCACTCCTAAGGTGCAACAAAAAGATAAACGAGTTACAGTCAGGGAATGGAAAGGAAACCGGCAGGCAGTGCAGGGATCCCCTGTGGCCATCCACCTCAACAATAATTATACCATTTTGGATACTGTTGGGGGAGGGGGGCTTACCAGGGGAAAGCAGTGGGGCACAGGGCTCTGGCACAGAGTCTATCCCTGCTGCTCAGAAGGGAATGGGGAAGAGGAGCAAAGCAGTAGTCATTGTGGACTCCATAGTTAGGGGGACAGATAGGAGGTTCTGTGGAGACGAGAGAGACTCACGGTTGGTGTGTTGCCTCCCAGGTACCGAGGTTCGTGATGTCTCTGATCGTGCTTTGGGATCCTTAAAGGGCAGGGGGAGCTGCCCCAAGTCGTGTTCCACGTAGGCACCAACGACATAGGTAGGAAGCGAGAGGGGGATTTCAGGCAGAAATTCAGGGAGCTAGGATGGAAGCTTAGAGCTAGGGTGAACCGAGTTGTCTGTGGCTTGTTGCCCGTGCCACGTGCTAGTAAGGCGCGGAATAGGGAGAGAGGGGAATTGAACACGTGGCTACAGGGAAGTGCGGGAGGAGGGTTTGGGATTCTTGGATGATTGAGGCTCTTTCTAGGGTAGGTGGGACCTCTAAAAGCAGAATGGTCTTCATCTGAAACAGAGGGGTACCAATACCCTGGAGGAGAAATTCGCTAAGGTTATTCGGGTGGGTTTAAACTAATCCAGCGGCGGATGTGAACCAAAATTATAGTTCGAGTATAGAAAAGATTGAGAGTAGGGAGGTCCGAAATCAAGTTTCAGGGATGCAAGATGTCACCAGCAAGCAAGAAGTTGGTTGGAAGTGTGTCTACTTCAACGCCAGGAGCATCCAGAATAAGGTAGGTGAACTTGCAGCATGGGTTGGTACCTGGGTCTTCAATGTTGTTGTCATTTCGGAGACATGGTTAGGGACAGGAATGGCTGTTGCAGGTTCCAGGATTTAGATGTTTCAGTAAGAACAGAGAAGATGTTAAAAGAAGGGGGGGGTGTAGCATTGTTGGTCAAGGACAGTATTACATTTGCAGAAAGGATGTTTGGGGAATCGTCAACTGAGGTAGAATGGGCTGAGATTAGAAACAAGAAAGGAGATGTCATCCTGTTGGGAGTTTTCTACAGGCCTCCGAATAGTTCCAGAGATGTAGAGGATAGGATAGTAAAGATGATTCTTCATAGGAGTGAAAGAGACAGGGTAGTTGTCATGGGGGACCTCAATTGACTTGTAACACTATAGTATGAGAAATATAGATGGGGCAGTTTTTGGCCAGTGTGTGCAGGAGGGCTTCTTGCCACTGTATGTAGACAGGCCAACAGGGGCGAAGCCACATTAGATTTGCTACTGGGTAATGAGCCCGGCCAACTGTTAGAAAAGGAGGTAGGTGAGCACTTTGGTGATAGCGATCACAATTCTGTTATGTTTACTTTAGTGAAAGAAAGGGATAGGTGTATACCATTGGGCAAGATTTACAGTTGGGAGAAAGTCAATTACAATGCGATTAGATAAGATTTAGGAAGCATAAGACGGGGAAGGAAACTGCTGGGGATGGACACATTAGAAAAGTGGAGCTTATTCAAGGAAAAGCTCCTGAGTGTCCGAGATAACTATGTACCTGTCAGTCAAAGAGGAAGCTGTAGTGCGCGGGAGCCGTGGTTTACGAAGGGAGTGAATTCTCTGGTCCAGAGGAAGAAGAAGGCTTATGTTAGGAGGAGATGCGAAGGGTCAGTTAGGGCGCTTGAGGGTTACAAGGTAGTCAGGAAAGATCTAAAGGGTGAGCTCAGAAGAGCCAGGAGGAGATATGAGAAGTTGTTGGCGGATAGAATCAGGGTAAACCCTAAGGCTTTCTATCGGTATTTAAGGAATAAAAGAATAACGAGAGTAAGTTTAGAGCCAATCAAGGATAGTAGTGGGCAGTTGTGTGTGGAGTCAGAGGAGATAGGGGAAACACTAAGTGAATATTTGCGACAATATTCACTCTAGAAAACGACAATGTTGTAGAGGAAAATACAGAGGTACAGGCTACTCGACGAGGTGTGATTGAGGTTCACAAGGAAGAGGTATGAGAAATCCTGCAGAATGTGAAAATAGATACGTTCCCTGAACTGGATGGAATTTATCCAAGGAACTTCTGGGAAGCCAGGGACGCGATTCCGAGCCTTTGGCATTGTTACAGGAGGTTGGATCAGTAATTAGCTTGCTGAAAGAAGACAGATGGTGGTGGTTGATGGGAAATGTTCATCCTGGAGTGCAATTACTAGTGGTGTAACGCAAGGGTCAGTGTTGGGTCCACTGCCTCTTGTCATTTTTATAAACGACCTGGATGAGGGCATAGAAGGGTGACTTAGTCAATTTGCAGATGACACTAAGGTCGGTGGAGTTGTAGATAGTGACGAAGGATATTTTAGGTTACAGAGAGACATAGATAAGCTGCAGAGCTGGGCTGAGAGGTGGCAAGTGGAGTTTAGTGTGGACAAAGGTGATTCACCTTGGTTCGACTAAACTGTAAGATTCTTGGTCGTGCAGTTGAGTAGAGAGATTTCGATGTACAGGTACACAGATCCGAGAAAGTTGCCACCCAGGTTGACAGGGTTGTTATGAAAGCATAAGTGTTTTAGCTTTTTATTAATACAGTGATCGAATTCCGGAACGATGAGGTTATGCTACAGCTGTACAGAACCCTGGTACAGCCATACTTGGAGTATTGGTCACCACATTATGAGGAGGCTGTGGAAGTTTTGGAAAGGTTTCAGAGGAGATACCAGGATGCTGACTGGTGTGGAGTGGAGGTCTTACGAGGAAAGGCCGAGGGACTTGATGCTGTTCTCGTTGGAGAGACGAAGGTTCAGGGGTAATGTAATAGAGACATATCAAATAATTAGAGAATTAGGTGGGGTGGACGGGGAGAGCCTTTTTCCAAGTATGATGACGGCGAACACGAGGGAGCATAGCTTTAAATTACGGGGTGATAGATATAGGACGGATGTCAAAGGTAGTTTCTTTACTCTGAGAGTAGTAAGGTTATGGAATGCTTTGCCTCCAACGGTAGTTGGTTCGCCAACTTTAAGTCCATTTAAGTCGTAATTGGACAAGCGTATGGACATACATGGAATAGTGTAAGTTAGATGGGCTTCAGATTGGTATGACAGGTCGGTGCAACATCGAGGTCCGAAGGGCCTGTACTGCGCTTTAATGTTCTATGTTCTATGACTTATATCCACTTCACATCTTCGTTTTCTAATCAATTTATTGTTTGTATTCTCCCACATACCTTCAACACATTTCTGATAAGATATAGAGTATGGACACTTTCTAATAGAATTGATGACATAATATTTGCAACAATGCTGACGTGTTTTGTTGTCCCATCAGCCAGTTCCCAGACTGCAGTTGCAGCAAATAGTCATTAAATCTCAAAAGAATTGCCAAGTCTTTACTTCTGGTCTAAGTGGTCATTTGTCCCTTTGTTATGAAATGGGCATATTAATTACGGATTGTCTATCTGACTGCAACATTTTGATGTGGATTACTCAAGGCAAGTAAACATCAGGGGGTAAGAACAGGGATAGGCCATCTGGTTGCCAGGCCTGCTGTGGGAATCAATAAGGCCTGACTGCGATATTTTCTCCACACGAATATCTTGTTCTGGACACACAGAGCAACATGTATCTCCCTCAACCAAACTGCTCGACTCCTGTGACCTCAGGCACCAACGGTGAATAAAATCCAAAGAACTGCAGATGGTGCAACACAAAAAAATAGAAATTATAAGTGGTGGTAGGAAATTCAACGGTGAAGTTAACCACATTAAATACCATCTGCCAGATATAGCAATCTGCCCCACTTTCTAACCCTACCATTATTCATCTCTAAACTCTTTAGCTTTTCATTACAGCCTGTTTTACCACCTAGTTTAATACCATCTGTGGATTTAGTTGCTGCACTCTGTCCATCCTTATCGGTCATTTGGGCAGATTGTAAATAATTGAGGTCTGAGAACTGAACCCTGCAGCACCTCACCAGTTTCAGTTCGCCAGGGAAAGACCATTTATCCCGATGCTCTGCTTTCTGTTCGTCAGTCAATCCTCTATCCAATTCAATACTCTACCCTTAACCCCTCGGATCTAACCGCCTAGATCAGTCATTCATGCAGCACCTTGTCAAATGCCTTCTGAAGTTCAGACGTACAGCAGTTGCTGCATTCCCATTATCCACCTTGCTGGTTACATTCTCAAAGAACTCCAACAGGTTTTGTCAAGCACAACCTGCCCATCATGAAACTGTGCTGACCCTGGTGAATTGATATTTGTTTTTCCAAGTGTTCAGTTATTTCCTACTTTCCGGTTGTCTGAAGAAGCTTCCCCACTACAGAGGTTAAACTCACTGGTCTATAATTTGTGAATTTTTGTCTATCTCCTGTTTTGGGAACGAGTACTACATTATTAATTTTCCAATACATCGGTACTGTTCCAGAATTCAAAGATTTTTTGAATATCCTAACTAACACATCCACTATCTCTGCTGTTACATCCTTTAATATGATATACTGCAGGCCAAGGGTCTGACCTGCCCATAATCCCATCAATGTATTTAATATCTTCCTCGTCATCGTTCTTCCATCATGATCCGTTGTAGTCTTTTTTAAATTTTGGGAAGAAATTTTCTTGCACTGCGAAAACAGAAAGTGTTGGTTTTGCCTCTGCCATTTCTGGGTTTCCCATTATTACTATGCCATTTTCATTCTCTCAAAGGCCAACATTTGCTTTCAGCATTTTTAAACTTTTTGACTTCTCAGAGATGTGTTCTTTATCATTTCTTATGTTTACTTCTCATTTTCCTTCATAACCGTTTTGATTATGATTTTAGTAGCCATTTGCTGACAAGTAAAGTATTTTTTCTTTAAGTCATTAAAGGATGAGCGTGTCGCTGGTTAGACAGAACTTATTGTCTGTCCCTAATTGCCCAGAGGGCAGTTAAGCATCAACCAGATTTGTGTGGATTTGAAGTCACGTTTAGGTCAGACCAGGTAAGGATGGTGTTTTCTGGACCTCAAGAACATTCATGAAACATATTGGTGTTTCCACTAATGAGCAATGGATTCATTACCATCAATAGACTCTTACTTCCAGGTTCATATTGGATTTAAATTCCACCATCTGCCGTGGTGACATTTGAATTCATATCCCCAGAACATTATCTGGATTAGCAGTCAGCGATAATACCACCAGACAAGGACCTTCATGTCATTGTTGACTTCCTTGTTAAGAGATGGATTGCTTTTCACCTTTTTACAATTCCTCTTCCACTCAGGATTACACTTTATTTGAGAGGTTTTGTCTATCTCTCTAAGTAGTTGCCACTGTTCTCCAAACGTCTTGCACTTCAATCCTTTTGACATGTCCACTCAGACCAAGCGCTTCCTCAGACCAGTAACATTATCATTGTCTAACGCTAAATCTCTCCTATGTGACTCTGTCTTCACTGTTACAGTCTGAATGTGAAACTCCAACATGTTATGGTCACTCTTTCTGAGATGATCCTGTACTACAATACGATTTATCACTCCTTCCTCATTATGTCATCCCAAAGCCAGTTCTCTGGTTGGTTCCCATGACATGTTAGCAAACAAATAATCCATCATGTATTTGACGAATCACTCTTTGAGGCTCCCGTTGCCAAATTGATTAATCCAGTCAATTTGCATGCTCACATTCCCATCATCACTCTTGTTCTCTTGTGTCCTGGTTCATGCTATTCCCTACTTTGAAAGTAATTTGTCGGAGGTGGGGGGGGGGTTGGTGGTGGGGGTGTTGGAGGAGGAGGGCTAGTTTGTGGGCCGGAAATGCTCCTAACAATAGGATTCTTTCGATGTGTTTTATTTCAAACCAGACTGATTCATCAGTTTTCTCCCATGAGCTAGTATAATTTCTTAATACAGCCTTGACATTATCCTTAACGAATACAGGCACTCCACCTGATGTTCCTTCTTGTCTGAATACTGAGTTGCCTGGACATTTTACACTCCAGTCCAGACCTTCATGTAACCACATTTCAGTAATGCCCACCATGCCATACCTATTTATACCTGTTTGCGCTATCAGCTCATTCATTTTATTCCAAATACTACACACATTTAGTTAAAAAAAAGTGTTAGCATATGTTCTATCAATTTATCTTTCTCTTTTAATACTTGTGTGCACAGGCGCTCCATCCTTATTTATTGATTCCTGATAATAGTGAGCTTATCATTTACTCCAACATTCAACTCACGTATTTAAAATTGTTGTGATTAGTTCCCTCAGCATGGTCATTAAAATGTCTCTGTATGTTTATTCGACAAACCTTTACTTTCTGCTCATTTTCTGACCTGCTACTTTGGTTTCCATCCTCCTGTATCATTAGCTTAAATTAGCTTAAGTTATCTTAGATCATTAGAACGATCACACCTCCCTTCCAGGATGTTGGGGCCCCTCCAGTTAAAGTACACACTTTCCTTTTTGTACAATTCCCACCTGCACTGAACGCGATACAATTCATCCCAAAATCAGAAACTGTCCTCCCAAACTAACTCTTTGCCACATATTCAACTCGACTATCTTCCTCTTCCTTGTCTCACTTCCAGATGCCCTGGAGGTAAGAATATAATCCTGGAGATCCTGCTTTTAAACTCACTCCTAACTCCCTTAACTTTCTTTGCACAATCTTTCAATCTTTCACTCTTCTTACCTATGTCATTTGTGTCAAGGTGAGCCACGACCGCTGGCTGTTTACCCTCCCACTTCAATATGCCCTGAGCATGTTCGGAGACATTCTTGATCCTGTCGCAGACCACCCTTTTTAAGAAGAAATCAGAGAATCATAGAATCCCTACGTTGGGAAAACAGGCCATTTCGAACAGCACGTCCACGCTGACCCTTTGAAGATTACCCCTTTCCGTCCCATTCCCCTACTCTGTTACTCTGCATTTACCCCTGACTAATGCACGTAAGCAGCATATCACTGAATGCTATTGGCAAAACACAATCAACCCAGACCCATTTCTCTACATTATGTTGAATCTGGTTCCTCACAAGAAATGATGACAGAACTGCTGAGCATTTCCAGCAACTTCTGGTTTTGTCACCGATGTTGATTGCATATTGATAAAAAGTTGCAACACATAATTGAAAAAAAAACCCTAAATTTCAACTCTGTAGAGAAATCTAATTATTTGGTTGTTTAATGATCCCTGTAATGGTTCATTACATTACTGCTGATCTGTACATGAACATCATTTGTTCACTTTCCCAATCCATGAATAAAGGAGTTTTTTTTTTACATTTTTAGTTTGATATCAGAAAGGTTGGAAACGTTGCACATTTACTCCTTCATATGGGAATGTGATAACATCTCATTCTTTCATCTCAGTCCAGTTACAGAGAATTATTCACAAAACACATACTTGTAAACGCACATTCATACACACATAGAGACACACATACACACACACTTGCAAGCACACACACACACAGACACACACACAATGCAATTATTTGTCTAAGAATACCAGTAACAATGTAAGTCATTGGAATGATAACTGGAAAGAAGGATTTAGGTAAAGGAAGGATGAGAGAAAATGGGGCGTTTTGGACCAGGAAAAACTAAGATGTGGCTTTACTAATTTGATCAAATTTATGAAAAGCTATGCAGGGCAGATAAAAGTTACCGTCATGAAGGTGTAGAGATATATGTTACATTTAAGAGAGAATGGATGCTGCCACAAAGTGTTCTGAAAGAAGTTCAGTGTAACATTTGACTGTGAAACCTATAGCTGAGTTGCCACGAAATGAAAACCAATTCAAGTTCAGCCAGTTTAAAATTTTGCACCAACACACTGAAATCAAGTTGAATTTGAAACAGTCGATGACTTCGAAATCAATGAAATGGTCCGATGTTTAGAGGTATAAAACTGGACATTTTGAACATTTATGAGGAGAACTGCCAAGCACGTCCAGAAAGGCAGAGTGCGAGCTGAAGGTCGTTCTAAAAGGTACCTGGCTATTAGCGGTTTGCACTGCAGAACATCGATGCCAACGGAGAGAAAACTCTACAGATGAAAGTCGACAAAGGAGAATCGACAAAGCTGACTGGTTTTGAAACGTGATAATTTTTTCTAAACCTTATTTTTTTTTGTTTTATCGGACCAGTATTGTACAGGGGGAGGTCAAAGATACGTTTAACAGAAGGGAGTTCTAAATATTTGTTTGTTTTATTATTCTCTGTTGGACTTAAGTAACACAATTGTTAATTTTACTTTAAATTGTGATCTCTATAAATGGATGTTTGCGTTTAGAAATTTAGCAGACTATGGCATGAGGTGAACTTTTTCTGTGTGGCTAGTTTAAATTAGGAGAGGGGTTAACCCTGTGTCGTTACAGCTTGGGGGGTTTCATCTACGATATAAACAGGTTTAGACAGACCCAGTCTGAGATTTGAGCAGATTTGAATAGATTTGAGTGATGAAAAGAAAACAAAGTATATTTAGACATTTGCACGTTCGTGTCTGAGATCTTCAAACAAAACGTCAGTGAGACAACTTGTTTAATTTCAATGACTTATGTTTATTTAAATTAAAAGTGAGAGAAATGGATGCTAAAAATATTAAGAGTGTTTTGATGGTGATTCTCAAATTTGCGACGAAATATTAGATGAAAAGATAAAGGCCAAACTTTTAGAATTAGCAAAGAGGTTAGATTTGGATTTAACCAAGGACAAAAGTTAATCTGAAATTGTCCGGGAATTTCTGAAACACTAAGGTGTGTCAGAAACACAGACAAGTGCAATAGAGTGAAAAAAAAACTTAAATTCCAGTTGAGGAAAATACAGTTTAAAGATAAACAAAGGGAGAGAAAAGAAGAGAGAGAAGAAACAGAAAACAAGACTGAAGACAGAGAGAGAGAGAAGGGGAAGGTTCTTAGCTGACCAAAAAGAGAGAATTTGAATTTGAGAAGTTGGGATTGAGTCAACGTAAGTCACATTAAAAAGATGGAGATTAAAACAAACGGTAATGTTGTATGCAACTACGTCAATACTCTGCAACATTTTAATGAGAAAGATGTTGAATCCTTGTTCATCTCATTTGAAGAATTAGCCCGGCATTTGGAGTGGTCTAAGGATTTATGGGTAATGCTATTTCGGAATAAACTGGCAGGAAGGGGGAGTGACGTATTTTCTCCGCTGTCAGATGAGGGATCAAGAGATTCTCAAGACATCAAACAGGGTATTTTAAGTGCTCACGAATGGGTACCAGAATCTTGTAGTCAGCAGTACAGAAACATAAAGAAGTTATCAGGTCAGTCTTATTTTGAATTTGAAATAATTAAACACAGGCTTTTTGACAGATGGATGATTGCTTTAAAGATAGATATGGCCTATGAGGCTCTAACGGGGATTATTCTGCTGAAGGATTTGATAAATTCACTTACAGAGATGATCAGAATTTACGTGGAGGAACAGAAAGTTCAGAAATTACGGGCAGAAGAATTAGCAGATGAATACAAGCTTTGAGCAAGAATTTCGTCCTGTCAAGGATCGAATTTGGGAGAAGTGGAGATGCTACACTATGAAAGAAACAGAAAAGAATAAGAGTTTAGCACAGGTTAAAGACGATTCCCAAGAGGATGTAAATGAGGTGAAAAGCCTTAGGTGCTTTCACTGCATTAGAGTGGGGCACAGAAAGTTACAGTGCCAGTGGTTTTAGATAGACACTGGGAAAAGGTGTTTCAGTGCCATAAGATGGGATACATAAGGTCACAGTGCAAGTTGTTAAGAAAGACACTCAGGGACAAGATGTGGTAAAAGAAACTCAGTCAATGGCATTAGTAAGTGTATTAAAGGAAGGTCCAACAAAAGCCCAGGAGCTGCACGATAGTGCACAGCCTAGGCAGCGGCTGGGAATGGAGTCCGTACCTGATCTCCATAAAGAATCGCCTCTGTGAGTAAAGTTTACTCAGAAACAACAGGAGGAGAAGGAGAAGTTATTATTTTGAGAGATGCAGGCACTAACCAGTTTCTAATAATAAAAGATGAGCAAATTTGCAGTCTTTCTGAGCTGTTACCCGAGAATGTCGTAATTTGTGGGGTAGATGGACAGAAATTTAGCTTTCATCTACATAAGATCAGGTTGGAGTGCCTACTCAAGTCTGGGGAAGTAACCGTGGGAGTGACTGACAGAGTGTCATTACTAGGGATCCAGTTTGTTCCCGAGAATGATTTAGCAGGGTCCAAGTTGGAAGCGACACCTCTTGTTGTGTAGAAGCCCAAAGAAGACCAAGAAACTGAGGAGTTAAAACAGAAATATCCTAGTATTTTCCCAGACTGTCCAGTAACCGGATCCCACTATCTTATGTCACAGCTTGAAGCACAAACTAAAGACAAAGATGAAGGAGTTAAGGTTCAGTTAGCTGATACTCTGCTTGACATAATGGTGCAGGGAAAAACTGAACTGACAGAGGTGTTTAGTCCTGAAAAGTGAAGGAATTTGCAAAAGACAGGCAAGATGATAAAAGATATATACGTGGATGTGTACCCAGAAAGAGAGGCAGAGATATTCCTGAGGGTTATTATCAGAAATATAGAATCCTTAAATGGAAATGGAGACTACGGCAGATTAGTGCAGAGGAGACTGTGCTGAAATGCACCAGATTGTGTTGCCGGTAGCATAGAGACAAGAAGTGTTGTAGGTAGTACGTGAACTCCCTGTGGGAGGTCACCTAGGGGTACGAAAGACTCAGGCTATGGGATAAAAAAACACTTTTATTTACCTGGAATGCACAAAGATGTAGTTACATTTTTGGTACGTGTCATACATGCCAACCTATAGGCAGGCCACAGGCAGTAATGAAAGTAGCATCTCTGTTGTCAATTCCCACATTCGAATCCCTTTATGTGGCTTATAAATGAGTGTGCCATCCTGAAAAGTAGAGGAGAGAAGGAATTGGAGAAACAAGTGCTAGTAACTGCCCGACAGAGTGAGGAATCTGTTCCAAAAGTTGTGAATTTGTATTTGCCTCAGAATACGTTAAAAATGTAGAAGTCCTTGAGCAGTCGGATAGGTTAGTAAACTATCTGTCTCGGGAGCATAGTACGCAGTTAAAAAGTTTGGTATTGCAATATGTGGACAAATGTAAGAATCATGTTGGGAGAACTAATGCCATTGTACCTGAAATAGACGTATGAAATGCTGTTCTGATAAACCAACACCCCTATCGCCTTAATCCTCTCAAAGCCAGGCAGTTCCAGAAGGAGGTGGAGGCAAATCTCAATGAGGACATCATTGAACCAGCCCAGAGCGAGTGGAGCTCCCAGATCATCTTCTTTCCCAAACCGGATGGGACTCATTGATTTTGCTTTGATTATTGGAAGGTCAATACTGTTACAAAATCAGACTTATATCCAATACTGACATTGGAGGACTATCGAGAAAGTGGGACAAGTCACTTACATCAAAAAAATTGGACGTAATGCGTGGTTAATTGCAAGTATCTTTATCAGAGACATTTTCTGAATTGCAACGCCAAATGTACCATATCAATTCAAAGTGATGGCTTTTGGAATGAAGAACACATGCAACACATTCCAAAGACTCGTGAACAGAGTTGTGACCTGGTTAATAAATGTGCAGACCATTTGGACGATGTAGTGGTGTTTATTAAGTCCTAGAAAGATCACTTGGTACAGTTGGCAGAGCTCTTTGAATGAATACGAGAAACAAAACTGGTGGAAAAGTTAAACAAAACTGAAATCGCAAAAGCAGACGTGATATTCTTGGGACAAAATACCAGTCATGGAAGGTTGACCCTATGGAACGTAAAGACAAAAGCAACCGAGGAATTTCCACTATCAACCTCGAAGAAAAAGGTGCTTTGCTTCTTAAGAGTCAGTGGATTCTATTGGAAGTTTGTTCCAAACATCAGCAGTGTAGTGGCACCGTCAACTGACCTGCTGAAGGAGAACACAAAGTTTTGGTGGACTGAACAATGCCAGGAGGCATTCAGCCATTAAAAAGAAATATTGACCACCAAACCAGTTTCAGCTACACCAAACATTTTGAAAGCTTTCAAAGTTGCCATCGACGCGAGTGACATAGGAGTTAGAGCTATACTGCTACAGGACGATGAGATGGGATTGCACTTTTCAAAGAAACTCGACATCCACCAGAGAAAATATTCCACGATTGAGTTTGGTATTAGCCTTACGACACTTTAATGTGTACTCACAAACAGAGTGTTGGAGACGGTTGTGCACGGGGATCCCAGTCTGCTTACATTCTTTGAATGCTATAAAGACTATTTCATTGGAGACTGATGTTACAGAACTTTAATTTAAAAATTGTACATGCAGTGTGTTGGAAGAATGTAATCGCAGATGCGTTCTCACATATTTAACTGATAAATTTTAATGTTTATCCAATGTTAAATATAGGTATATGGGAAGAAGTTAAGGTGAACTTAGATTTTAAGTTACCTGTATGTTATGGTAATGTTTTTAACAAGTAGAAAAACAAATGAGACCGTGTTTTAATTATGACAGTTCGTTATGGAGAGGGTAGGTGTCATGAACGTGTAAAGTATACTGTACCTTTAAGAGAGTTGAAGGATTTACAAGCTAAGTGAGTTCTGGAAAATTTACAATGTAACATTTGGTCCAGCAGCTGGCAGTACCTGGGATGCTATGAGACAACAATAAAATCAAATTCGATCAATCAGTTTAAATTGTGTTACAAGAAACTAAACTACACTCGAGTTTGAATTTTGCATTTTGACAATATTAAAAATAATGAAATGACCCGTTGCTTTGGGGTGTAAAGCCAAACAAAATGATCAGTTGGGTGAGAACGGTCACGCCACCACCATCTGCAGATTGCCCAGAGAATAGCTCTCCGAAATGTACCTTTATTTATCAATGACCTGAGAAACAGAAACTCTAAGGAGAAGAAAAAACAGAGGAGGATACAAAGAGAAGATTCGAATGCTGGATGGTTCTGAAATTTGAATGTTTTGGTCAATTTTAATTGGGGAGTTTTATCGTACCAGTATTGTAGAAGAGAAAGTAAAATATAGGTCAGAAAAAGACGTTACAAATAGATGTTAGTAAACTATTCTTTCGTAGATTTTGTTTTTAAAGTTGTTAATTTTTACTTTAAATAGTAACCTTTAGGATAGTTCTTGGTCTTCCGAAGTTTGAGATTACAGCATGGGTTAAGTCTTTACTGTGCTACCACTTTAAATTAGCGCGGGAATTTGGGGGTCTGGGTGGCAGAGGTGTTTACCCCGTGTTGCAACACAGTAACTCTAATTTCTCTGCACACATGCTAGCAGACTTGCTAAGCATTGCCATCACATTTCTGTCTCAGTTTCTGGCTTATGAAATGTGCAGTTCTGTTTACTTTCTTTTGTGTATCATTGACAGCCACAATTGAGATGCTGGAGGACAGGAAGCCAGCAAACGTGGGTATATTATGTGCAACAAAGCTGCAAGGAAATCCCAGGGAACTACAGACCTGTGAGTTTGATGTCAAGGGTGGGTAAGTGTTCGTAGGAAATTCTGAGACGCAGGATTTACAAGCATTTGGAAAGGCAAGGACTGATTATGGTTATTCATCACGGCTTTGTGTCTGGGAATCCATGTCTCACAAACGAGATTTCAGTTTTTGAAGAGGTGATTGTGAAGATAAATGAAGGTAAAATAGCAAACGTTGTCTACGTGGCCTTAGTGAGGCCCACCAAGGTTCCACATGGTAGTCTGGTGAATAAGATTACATCACAGGAGATCAGGGAGAGCTAGCCGATTAGATATAAAATTGGCTTGACACTAGATAGTAGATTGTGCTGGGAGAGATGTGTTGTTCAAATTGGAGGACTGTGACTAGTGGTGTGCCACAAGAACCAGCCTACTGCTGTTCATTGTTTTTGTAAATGGTTCGGATGAGAATATAGGAACCATGGATAGTAAGTTCTTAGATAAAACCCCCAAAATCGGTGTTAATAGTGGACAGTGAAGAACGTTATCTTAGAGGACAATGAGATCGTGATCAACTGTGGAAGTGTGCTGAGGATTGACAGACAGAGCTTCATGCAGATAAATGTGAGGTGTTGCATTTTCTTAGACAGATTAGGGCAGTATTTATACAGGTGGCAGTAGGATATTCTGAAGTGTATTCGAAGAGAGAGACCCAGAGTTTATGTACATAGTTCCTTGAAAGTGGAGTCGCAGGTAGCCAGGGCGGTGAAGAAGGCATTAGGTACGCTTATCTTCAATAGTCAGAGCATTGACTATTGGAATTGGAACATCATGATAAGCTAAGGCCACATTTGGAGTACTGAGTACACTTCTTGTCGCCCTGCTACAGGAAGGATGCTATAACCTGGAAAGGGGGCAAAGGTATTTAAAATGACGTGACGGAATCAGGAGGTTTTGAGATAAACGGGGAGGCGGGGATTTTGTTCCTTTTGTTCCTTTTGTATAGGAGGCTGAGTGGTGACTTTTATAAAATCACGAGTAGCATGAATAGGATAAATAGACAACGCCGTTCCCCCAGGGTGGTTCTGACCAAATCCAGAGAGGATAAGTTTAAGGTGAGAGGAAAGAGATTTAAAATAGATCTAAGGCAGCTATTTCTCACAGAGAGTGGTGTTTATATTTAGCAAGCTGTCAGAGCAAGTGGCATTGGTGAGTGCAATTACAACAATTGAAAGACAATCTGATGTGTACATGAATAGGAAACGTTTGGAAGAGTATGTGCTAAAAGCAGAAAATAGAACTAATTCAGTTGAGGACACCTGGTGAGCATGGATGAGTTGGGCCGACGGGTCTGCTGGCATATTGTATGATTCTAAGAGTCTATGACTTGCAAACTCCTCTTTCAGCACAAATTCTTTGTTGCACTCAATTCATTTCCAAGTCAAAACTCCTCTGTAAATACTTTCTATGATGTAATTCTGAACTTTCTTAAATAGAGAATTCCTGAAATTGATGTGATGCTATAGACCACAGCAGCAGCAGCAGCATCATATTCAAACACAATCTGTAACTTTTTGACTGAGAAAATCTCTCAGTCTACCACTTCCACTAAGCTGACAACTTTGACATCTCTCCGGCAATGTGGAAAATTACTCAGCTGTGTCCAGTTCCAAAAGAGAGGAATAGATTAGAGTGGTGCTGTTCTGTGGACACAACTGTGGGCCTCCTTCTTCAGAGATTGCAATTTCCCATCCCCCGTGGTTAAAGATGCCATCCAAAGCATCTCGTCCAAATCCTGTACCTCCACGCTCAGACCCCACCCCTCCAACCGCAACATGGACAGAACTCCCGTTGTGCTCACCTTCCACTCTATCAAATTCACATAAAGTAAAAAAGTGAGGACTGCAGATGCTGGAGATCAGAGCTGAAAATGTGTTGCTGGTTAATGCGCAGCAGGTCAGGCAGCATCCAAGGAACAGGAAATTCGATGTTTCGGGCAAAAGCCCTTCATCAGGAAGATGAAGGGCTTTTGCCCGAAACGTCGAATTTCCGTTCCTTGGATGCTGCCTGACCTGCTGCAATTTAACCAGCAACACATTTTCAGCAAATTCACATAAACCAAATCATCCGCCGACATTTCCGCCAACTTCAAACAGACAGCACCACCAGGGATATAATTCCCTCCTGACCCCATTCCGCCTTCGGCAAATACCGTTCGCTCCATGCCTACCTGGTCAGGTCCACACCAACAACAACCCACCTTCCCATCCTGGCACCTTCCACTGCCACTGCAGGAATTCCAAAACCTGCGCCCACACTTCCTCCCTCACCTCTATCCAAGGCCCTAAAGGAGACTTCCACATCCATCAAAGTTTTACCCGCACATCCACCAATATCATTTATTGTATCCGTTGCTCCCAATGCGGTCTCCTCTACATTGGGGAGACTGGACGTCTCCTAGCAGAGCACATTTGGGAACATCTCTGGGACACCCGCACCAATCAACCACACTGCCCTGTGGCCCAACATTTCAACTCCCCCTCCCACTTTGCCGAGTACATGGATGTCCTGGGCCTCCTTCACCGCCGCTTGCTCACCACCCGACGCCTAGAGGAAGCACGACTCATTTTCTGCCTCGGAACACTTCAACCCTAGGGCATCAATATGGATTTCACTAATTTCCTCATTTCCCCTCCTCCCACCTCACCTCAGTTCTAAACCTCCAGCCTAGCACTGTGTTCATGACCTGTCCTACCTGCCTACCTCTCTTTCCACCGATCCACTCCGCCCTTCTCTCTGACGTATCACCTTCATTCCCATCCCCATTCACCTATTTTACTCTATGCTACTTTCTCCCTACCCTACCCTCCTTCTCTTTTATCTCTCCACCCTTCATGCACTCTTTCTGTACTCCGGATGAAGGGCTTTCGCCAGAAACGTCAATTGTCCTACTCCTAGGATGCTGCCTGAACTGCAGTGCTTTTCCAGCATCTCTCTAAACCATAATCTGGCCTCCAGCATCATTGTTTTTAACTAATAGTTAAAATCTGACCAATTACCCGCAAATCAGTGCCAGCATAAAAGTCAAATGAGTGGTTGTTTCGCTGACAGAGCTGTCAAACAGCACAGACATGACGTACTCAGTGTGGTTTCTGATAGGTCCCCATATGGAGATGGCGCTGTTATCGAAATGTCACTGCATTACTGATCCAGACCAGGCTATTGCTCTGGCAGTATTGTTTGAAACAATTAATAAAATATCGAGATCTCAAAGCTGGGATCAGTAACAGTGACATTGAAGCCAATGTCATGTGTAAACACCAATTTCCTTCCCCAATGTACTTTCAGGAAGTGAATCTCCCGTGCTTTCCTGGTCTGGCCTAAAAGTGACATGTGAGAAAATCTTCAATGCTCTCTAAAATAGATAAGCAAGAGTTTGGAAGGATATAACCGACAGAATACTCAGTATCCGGAAAGGGAACAGGAAACACAGTCCTGTTGACATTGCAGAGATCTCCTGCGAAACATCTGAGAGCCTGGAACAGCTGTACTCCAGCTGTCTCCTGATCCTTTAGTGTCCAGAAATCCTTATTTATTCTTAGTGTCCTGGCTTCCGCAACCTTATGTGGGAGAGAATTCCCCAGGTTCCCCAATTCTCTGAGTACAGTCATTTATTCACACCTCAATGCACAGTGACCTAACTGTAACTAATACTGTCGGTCCTTGTTTTAGACATCCCAGCCAGTGGAATTATCATCCCTGCTTCCAATCTGTCTCACCCTATCTTTTTTTTTGTATTTCATTGATATTTCCACTCGTTTTCCTAAAGCCCATGGAATACAGGCCCAGTCCTATCAACCCAAACTCTTCCGTCAGAACAAACCTGTGATCCTCGAGATCAGTCTGGTCATCCTCGACTGTTCTCCCTCAATGTCAGGGTTGTCCTTTATTAGGTACGGAAACCAAAACTGCGCACAATACTGCACAATGCTCGAGATAGGGTCTCACCGAGGCCCAGTACAGCTGTAGTAAGACACCCTTACTCCTGGACTCAAATCCTCCTGAGGTGAAGGTCAACACAGCATTTATCTTCCTAACTGTTTTCTTTCCTGCAATAACGCTGTCAGTGACTGGTGTACAAGGAGATCCAGATCCTTTTCAATGTTACAGCTACCTGTACACTGTGGGTCTGTGTGCACTGGTCAGCGTGCTAATACCATTCCCAGAATTGATTTCTGGGGTCAGAACTCACTGCCTTGCATGGGCCTCGGAGGTTTTCACAGAGGAAACAAAAACAGAACCTTTTAAGATCAACATGTTTCATATAATCCCTTTTCAAATGATAGGTTGCTGTTCTATTATTCCCACCAAAGTACATACCGTCACATCTACCCCCATTGTTCTCCATCTGCCACGTATTTGCTCATTCGCTCTACTTGTCTCAATCACCTTAGAGCTTTTTACATTCTCCTCAGCCATTCACAATCCGACCTCATTTAGTGCTTACAGTAGACTTGGGAGTATTGCATTTGATTCCCTCTATTAAATGTTTGACATGCATTGGGAACAGCTGAGGCCCAAGCACCGATTCCTGTGACAAGCCATGATCCTTCCACTTCAAATCATATTGTTTAATTTCTGTTCACCGTTTTCTGTCAGCTCTCTTATTATAAAACCATGTTCATATTTTAGCCCCAGTCCTGTAACATTTGGCTTTGCACACTAGGCCACAGTCTGTACCAAGATCTTTCGAAAAATCCAAATGTTTTGCATTCATTGCTTCTCCATATGTATCAACCAGTCAGTTGATCAAATATGATTCCCATTTCATGATGACCCATCACACAAGAACTCGGAGCATGCATAAGATCATGGCTGATCATTTCATGGCCTCAGCTCCACTTACCCGCCCGGTCACCATAATCCTTTGTTCCTTTACTGCACCCAAAAAAAATCGATCTGAACTTCAAAAACATTCAATGACAAATCGTCAACTATTTCACTGGGCAGGGAATTCCACAGGTTCACAACCTTCTTGGTCAAGAAGTTCCTTCTCAATTCAGTCCTAAATCTGCTCCGCATAATTTTGTGACTTCGCCGTCTTGTCCTAGTTTCACCTGCTATGGAAACATCCTCTCTCTTTCGTTCTTATCTATTCCCTTCTTAGTCACATACGTTTCTATGAGATCTTCTCTCATTATTTCAAATTCCAATCAGTATATAATTCCAGTCCATTCAGTCTCTCCTCATAAGGCAACTGCCTCAACTCCGGAACCAACCTAGTGAACCTCCTCTGTACCTATTGTCGTGCCATTTTATCCTTACTCAAGTAGGGAGACCAAACTGCATGTTCAGCATGATCTGCCTTTCATGAACTGATGCTGTGTCTGTCCAACGGGACAAATTTTATCTAGGTTCGTGCTATTTATACCATGATTACAGATCGAAGTATTTCCCCCACTTCACATGTTAGTTTAACCGGTCTGTAATTCACCACTGTTTTCCTACATCCCTATTTAAACAGTGGTGTCCGATTTCCTGTTTTCCAATCTGCTGGAACTGCATCAGATTCCAGAGTCCAATGAATTGAGAAAAAAATCGACAAATACATTTGCTATTTCTCCCACCACTGGCATGTTATTACTGGCCTTCACTGTGAAGACCGACTAAATATCTGTTCAATTCCTCCGTTATTTCCTCATATTCCATGACTGAAACCCCCTTCTCACCCTCTAAAGGATCAATGCTTAGCTCAGCCACTATTTTCATTTTATATATTTATAGAATATTTTTTCCATCTATCTTGATATTCTGACGTAGTTTACTCTCATAATCCAACTAATGTTTCTTCATAGCTTTTTTGTTGTTCTCTTTTGACCTTTAAAGTTTTCTCAATCTTCTAGTTTCCCACTGGTCTTTGCCATTATTTATGCCATTTATTTAAAGTTTTTCTTAGATTAGATTACTTACAATGTGGAAACAGGTCCTTCCGTCCAACAGTTGACACAGACCATCTGAAGAGCAACCCACTCAGACTCATTCTCTCTGACTAATGCACCTAACATTATGGGCAATTCAGCATGACCAACTCACCGAACCTGCACATTTTTGAACTGTGGGAGGAAATTGGAGCAACTGGAGGAAACCCATGCAGACACGGGGAGAATGTGCACGCTCCACACAGTTGAGTGGTGCAGAAATTGAACCCAGGTCTCTGGTGCTGTGAGGCAGCAGTGCTAATCACTATACCACCATGCCGCCCAAATTGGTAGCCTCCCTTATTTCGTGAGACATCCATGGCAGATTACACTTTTTCCTACAGTCCTTCCATTTCACTGTTGCTGAGCACTTGGAAAAATGCTTCAAAATCCAACTACTGATCATCAATGGTTCCATCGCAAAGTATCTGCTTCCAGTCAACTTCAGCCAACTCCTCCCTCATCCTGGTGTTGTCTACTTTGTTTAAGCACAGGAGCCTGGAATTGGACTCGACCTTCTCACCTTCCACCTGTATGCTACATGCAACCATACTTTCATCCCAATAATTTCTTCCAAAGCATTTATTTGTTATTGACATTCTTTTTTTTTCTAGACTTATGCTTTCCAGTCTTGCTGGGAAGATTTGATTTGTGTGGTTTGTTTTCTTCTGTGAAGAATGAACTGAAGTAGTTGCTTCATAGTCCTGCTGTTGCCCTGTTCTCTGTTCTCCTTCCTCTGGGGTCAGACTGTAACGAAACTGCACACGTGTTCTCTAACATTTTCCATTGATAGTTCACCCTTATAATTCTTGTTAATAGTCCCTTCAGAAACCCATCATTTCATGTCCACACCATACAATCACATGAGCACAGTCTTTGTACTGTCAGAAATATGGCACAGTCTACACACGTCCTAATCTCCTACATGAGGCCTGTAGCCAGGAATGTTATGATATCTCAAAAGCTCGTCCAAGTCCTATTTAGCTGTTATGTGGTTACCACAACAACTCCCCTCTCAGGAAATACATTCCAGAACCCAACACACTCTGTGTGAGAAACAATCCTCAAATCATCTCTAATCCTCAAACCCTTTAAAAGTCTGCGGTCTTGTTTCTCAGCCTCTGACTGAAAGGAACTGATGTCTATCTACCCTGTCCATGTCCCTTGTAATCTTATCCTTCTGAATCACATCCCCCATCAGCCTTTTCTTCTCCAAAGGAAACAACCCGAGGTTTTCCAGCTTCTCTCCATAACTGATATGCTCCATCCCAGGGAACATCCAGGTGGAACTCCTCTGCATCTCCTCCAGTACAATCACATCCTTCCTGGAATATGGCTCCCAGAACTCAACACAATATTCTATCTTGGCCGAATCAAAGTCCTGTATAGCTCTAATAATCTATGCCTCGACGTGTAAAGGCTATTTACTATTCCCAATGCTTCTTAACTGGCCAGTCACATTCTGGGATGTGTCGAGAAGCACCCTCTGAGATTCCTATTGTGCTGCTATTCATTGAGTACTCCCAAGTCTCGTTCCTTCCTCCAAAGTTCATCACCTCATATTTATCAGGGTTGCATTCCATCTGCCATTGATCTGTCCATCTGACCATTCCATCTTTATCTTCCTGTAACATAAGGGCTTCCCCTCAATACCAACCACCCGACCAATCTTTGTGTCAAAAATACACTTATTTATCACACTCTCCCTACCTCATCCACATTCACATCTACATCATTTATGGATACCACAAATTTAAAATAAAAAGCATTGATAGCTGGTACACTAGGGGTTACCGATCTCCAGACACACAAACAGCCTTCTCCCACCACTCTCTTTCTCCTGCCTCTAAGACAATTTGAATGCCACTTACCAATTTACCCTTGATACCATGAGATTGAACTTTCTTCATCAGTTTCACACGTGAGGCTTTGTCAAAGTTATTGCTGAAAAAGGAAACATATAAACAACCTCCCCACAAAAAATCAATAAAATTCCAGAGGACTGGAGAAATGCTAATGTTGCCCCCTTGTTTAAGAAGGATAGCGTGAATAATTCAGGTAATTATAGACCGGTGAGCCTGACATCAGTGGTAGGGAAGCTGCTGGAGGAGATACTGAGGGACTTGAGTAAGGCATTTTATTAGTACCCCATGGACGGCTGATGGAGAAGGTGAAGTCGCATGGGGTCCAGGGCGTTCTATCTAGATGGATAGAGAACTGGCTGGGCAACAGGAGACAGACACTAGTAACGGAAGGTGATTTCTCAGAATGGAGATCAATGACCAGTGGTATGCAACAGCGATCCGTGCTGGAACCACTGTTGTTTGTGATATATATCAATGATTTTGGAAGAAGGTATCGGTTGCCTGATTAACAAGTTTGCAGATGACACCAAGTATGGTGGAGCAGTAGATAGTGAAGGGGGCTGTCAGAGAGTACAGCTGAATATACAGAGATTGTAGAGATGGGCACATAAATGGCAGATGGAATTCAATATGTACAAATGCGAGGTGATGCATTTTGGAACATCTAGTTCAAGAGCAAACTAGACAGAAAACGGAAACGTCCTGGGGAAAATTGACGTACAGTGAGATCTGAGTGTCTAGTTCCATTGTTTCCTGAAGGTGGCAATGCAGATCAGTAAAGTGATCAAGGTGGCATATGGCATGCTTCCCTTCATTGGATTAGGTGTTGAGTACAAGCATTAGCAGATCATATTAGAGTTGGATAGGACTTTGGTTTGACCGCATTTTGAATACTGCATAAAGTTCTGGTCACCACATTACCAAAAGGATGTGGATGTTTTGAATAGAGAGAAGAGTTGGCTCACTACGATGTTGCCTGGGATGGACGGTGCTGGTTCGGAAGAAAGATTGAGTAGATTAAGACCATTTTCATCATAAAGATGACGGTTGACAGTGGATATGATTGAGGTTTACAAAATCCAGAGAGATATAGACAGGGTGAATAGCAGGAAGCTTTTTCCCAGATTTTAGAACTCAATTACTTGGGGTCATGAGTTCAAAGTGAGAGGGGAAATGTTTAGAGCAGATATATGTTGGGCGTTTTTTAGGCAGAGGGTGGTGGCAGCCTGGAATGTGTTACCAGCAGAGGTGGTAGGGGCAGGAATGATAGCATCATCTCAGATGTGTCTGACAGATACATGAATGGGCAGGGAGCAGAGGGATAAGGGCCCTTAGAAATTAGGTGGCAGGTTTAGAAAGTACAAGGATCTGAATCAGTGCAGGCGAGGAGGGCCAATGGTTCTGTTCATGTGTTGGAATGTTCTTTGTTTTTTATCATTCATTCTAAAAATAGCAAGTTTTCAACTTACTGTGTGCTTTCACTAAATATCATAAACAATTTATTTATTTGATAGTGCGTGTTAAATTGTTGTCATTTCTAAATTACAGTCACAGAGATGTACAGCATGGAAACAAACCCTTCGGTCCAACACGTCCATGAAGATAAGATATCCCAACACAATCTAGTCCCACCTCTCAGCACTCAGACCATGTCCCTCCAAACTCTTTCTATTCATACAGCCATCCAGACGCCTTCTAAATGCTGCAATTGTACTAACCTCCACCACTTCCTCTGGCAGCTCATTTCATACACATACCACCCTCTGTGTGAAAAAAGGTGCCCCTTACGTCTCTTTTCTATTTTTCCCTTTCCAACCTAAACCTACGCCCTCTAGTTCTGGACTCCACCACAACAAGGAAAAAACCTTGTCTACTTCCCATCCATGCAGCTCATGATTTTATAAACTTTTATAAGGTCACCGCTCAGTCTCCAACATTCTAGGGAAACAGCCCCAGCCTATTCAACTTCCAGTTATATCTCAAACCCTGCAACCCAGGACGCATGCTTGTAAATCTATTCAGACCCTTTCATGTTTCACAATACCCTACCGATAGGAAAGAGACCAGAATTTCCCACAATATTCAAAAAGAGGCCGAACAAATGTCCCGTACAACTGCAACACAACCTCCCAACTCTTGTATTCAATGCTCTGACCAATAAAGGAAAGCATACCAAATGCTTCTTCACTAACTTATCTACCTGTGGCTCCACTTTCAAAGAACAATGAACCTACACCCCAAGGTGTCTTTGTTCAGCAACACACCACTAAGAGTACAACGCCTGCTAAGATTTGTTTTCCCAAATGCAGCATCTCGCATTTATCTAAATTAAACTCAATCTGCCACTTCTCAGCCCATTGACTAATCCGATCACGATCCTGTTGCAATCTGAGGTAATCTACTTCACTGTCCACTACACCTCCAATTTTCTTGTCATCAGCAAATTTACTAACTATACCTCTTATATTGACATGCAAATCATTTATATGAATGACAAAAAATAGTGGACCCAGCACTGGTCACCAGCCTCCAATCTGAAAAACAACCTTCCACCACCACCATCTTCTACCATTAGCCCGTTCTGCATCCAAATGGCTAGTTCTCCCTGTCTTCCATGAGATCTAACCTTGCTAACCAATCTCCCACTGGGAACCTTATCGAACACCTTGCTGGATTCCATATAGATCACTTCCACCGCTCTGCCCTTATCAATCCCCTTTGTTACTTCTGCAAAAATCTCAATCAAGTTTGTGAAACATGATTGCCCACGCACAAAGCCATGTTGACTCTCCTTAATCAGTCCTTGCCTTTCCAAATGCAAGTACGTCCTGACCCTCAGGATTCCCTGTAACAACATGCCCTCCAGTGACGTCAGGCTCACTGGTCTATACTTCCCTGGCTTGTCCTTAACAATTTTCTAAAACAGTGGCACCATGTTCGCCAACCTCCAATCTTCTGGCATCTCACTTGTGACTATTAATGTTACAAGTATCTTGGTGAGAGGCCCAGCAATCACTTCTCTAGCTTTCCACAAAATTCGAGTGCACACCTGATCGATCAGGTCATGGGGATTTATCCACTTGTATGCGTTTCAAGACATCCAGCACTTCCTTCTCTGTAATATGGACATTTTTCAAGATGTCACCATCGATTTCTCTGTATACCTACATCTCCAAGTCCTTCTCCTGAGTAAATACTGATAGAAAGTGCTCTTTTAGAATCACCCCATCTCCTGCGGCTCCACACAAAGGCTGTCTTGCTGATCTTTGAGGGCTCTATTCTCTCCCTATTTACCAGTTTGTCCTCAATGTATTTGAAAATCCTTTTGGATACTCCATCATTCTATTTGGCAAAGCTATCTCATGTCCTCTTTTTACCCTCCAGATTTCCCTCTTTAGTATACTCATACGGCCTTTACACTCTTCTAAGGATTCACTCGATCTATCCTGCCTGTACCTGTCATATGCTTCCTTCGTTTTCTTAACCATACTCTCAATTTCTTTAGTCGTTCAGCACTCTCTACATCTACCAGCCTTTCCATTCATCCTATCATGAATATACTCTCTCTGCTCTCTGGCTATCAGATTTCTTAAGGCTTTCCATTTTCCAGCCATCTGGAACATCTGCGCCCGATCAGTTTTTGGAAGGTCTTGCCTAATACCATCAAAATTGGCCTTTCTCCCATTTAGAAATTCAACTTTTTGTTCCAGTCTATCCTTTTCCATAATTATTTTAAAACTAATAGAATTGTTGGCAAATAGCGGAAGCTCACACATTTCAAGTGAGAAATTAAATTTATTGATTATATTTAAATGTGTAAGAATTATAAGTCTTTTTGATTGTTCAATCTTTGATTCACTGAATATGCAATCAGTTAGAGGTCAACCACTTTGCAAATGACAGAGTGATAATGTATGCATTTGAATACTGAGTTACAATGTATAATTGTGATCACCAAAACAGTACGAAAACATGTTTTTTTTTGGTACAAAACAAAATATGCATTCATTACTTTTGTATCATAAAAGGGTCTTCGGTGTTTATATTTTACTCCCATAAACATCGAATCCATTGTTTTCAGAGATGATGCAGATATTGTTCAGATGAATAATTGTAGCTCATATCTTATTATTGCCCAATTCACAAACATGGCAAACAGCTGATCATTGTTCAGGTCAGTTAACCTATCCCTTTCCATCATGACCGACATTAAAAGTGGATTTCAAAAGGCCTGAATTCGGGCACAGTGCTACTGGATCTCACAGCTGCCTGTAGCACTCAGTGAGACACGGGTCTGCTCCTGAATCTGCCCAGAGAATTTACAACCTGGGGCAGGGCAGTCATTCAAACATTCCTTCACACAAAATCATTTGGAATCCACTATGGGCAGGAGAAACTAGCCAACAGGCTATCACTGCTGTCACTGCAGGTACAAATGTTGTATAAAGTAGATACCAATGAATGAACAGGAGCCAGGTGTTACAAATTCATCTTCAGTCAGAGCCTGGCCCAGGGAACAGATTTACGGACATGGAGGGTCAGAATGAAACCACACAAGTTATCTGTGGTGATGACATCTGGCACGCCCCCAGGACACCATACACCTGCACCTCCGAGCAGACAGTGGGTGAAAACATTCACATTTTGATAGTTTTCTGCAGTATATTGTGTCTCACAATGGCCTTTGAAATTTTATCCAATAAATGTACCTTCACATTCGCCAGTATCAAAATAAAATTGTACATGTCTGTGGATCGTCAGACATTAATAGATGGGTCACCCAATAGAATGTATCTGAAGCAGGCAGGAGCAAACAGCAAGCCAAAAATCACTTTAGTAACTGAACGCCAAAAAAAAAACTCAGGCGTTCAGGCAGCATCTGAGGAGCAGGAGAATCGACTATTAGGTA
This sequence comes from Hemiscyllium ocellatum, assembly GCF_020745735.1. Lineage (NCBI taxonomy): Eukaryota > Metazoa > Chordata > Chondrichthyes > Orectolobiformes > Hemiscylliidae > Hemiscyllium > Hemiscyllium ocellatum. The sequence continues at coordinate 70,496,500 of NC_083420.1, forward strand.
ACAATATTAATCCAAGGGAAAATAATTGCATATTTTCAAAGTCCTTGTACTTAATAATAATGTGGTCTTGGGAGTGGCAATGAGACTCATCATTTCAATGCTACTTACTGTGAGTTTTCACCATATTGTTATTATATCAGTGTACTGAATAAGTGGGTGATTTTGTGCGAATTGGACAATCTAAAGGTTGGTATTATGAAAGGATATCGGACCTTCAGTAAAGAGGCTTTACTTAATGGCTGTTAACAGTTAGAACAATGCTGCAAACATTTACACAGAGATTTCCAGCTCAAGTCACACACAAGGATGTTGCGCTGGGATCATACTGGCCATCAATGGAGCTGCACAATTCTATTTGGACACTGATAACATTGTGGGGCTAACATACACTGGATATGGTTTATGAGGGATTCAATGTAAGATGTCATGTGCTGCAGGAGTCCATCACCTTTATAACACCTTCATTCAGGATCGGGTACAAGGTGCAGAATTACAGAGTTTTGGGACACACAAGAAGAGATATATTGCAAGACATGGCTGTTTACAGGTCGTTGTTATAAATGTTGAACTGCGTCTGGACCAGCGCCATGTGCTAGTCCATTGATCAGTCTGCCCCCCACACACATCTCTCCTTTTTTCAGGTGTGCCTCTAACCAGTCTATTGTGAGGGATTGTGTGAGTAGCTGCCCCAGCTAGAGTGTGGAAGCTCTCTGGACAGATTTTGGAGATGGCCAGTGTTTTGGAGGTGATGGCGAGTGCCAGTAACACTGTGTCTGAATTCAGACATTTCCTCAAAGTCATTTTCAACAGCTTTGCTGCCTACAAGATGATGTGTTCACTGATCTGAACATGAATCGGCTGTTTACTACAGTCATTGAATTGTGTAATAGTTAAGTGTGCGCTCTGGTAATTCAATTACTGCTCACTTCAATTGTTTCCAACTGAAAAACAATGATGTTTGGTTTATTTTAAAATATGTTAGAAATGAAGAGATAATAACTCTTCATTACAGGAAATGTGAAAGTGACCAGGTATATGTTTGCCACAGACTAATCAAACAACAGTCAGATAGTGTCTGTAAAGTAGGATTCTGTGAACAGGACTATGTCCCAGGCAACATCACCACCCTCTCTGGTAGATTCTGTCCCATTGACAGGACAAAGCCAGGCTTGGTAATTTGTCAATATAGGGTGGCACGGTGACTCAGTGGTTAGCACTGCTGCCTCATTGCACCAGGGTCCCAGGTTTGATTCCAGCCTCGCGCAATCGCCTGTGTGGAGTTTGCACACTCTCTGTGTGTCTGCGTGGGTTTCCTCCGACATTCCAAAGATGTGCGGCTCAGGTGAATTGGCATTGTTAAACTGGGCATAGTGTTCAGTGCTTTAGTCAGAGAGGTATGTGTTGCTCTTTAGACTGGTTGGGGCGAAGGGCCTGTTCACATTCTGTAGGGAATCCAATCTAAAGTTGGTGCTCAGCATTGATGCTGGATCCTGTGGCTGCTAGACTGCTCTGTGGCAGGTTATGGTGGAACCAATAAAAGGGAAACATATAATTGACCAAATCATCACCGATCTGCCTGGTGCAGATACACGTCGCCATTTCAAACATCAGGAAGAATGGTCACTGCACAATGGGGAACAATGGTTATCTTCACATTTTGCAGACCCTCCTCACTATGATATGTAGCCCCTTGAGTACTGAATGGGACAGACTTTAAACAGATTGAATAACTAATGATGATGCATCTATGGGATGGAGAGGGTAATCGGCAGCAGCAGAATCATACTCTGTACAGCTCATACAGTCTGTAACCTCAGAGCCAAACATGGCTCCTACTGTACAGTAATCATCACAGCCGACATACCTCACACTGTACAGTAACAATCACGGCCCGACATACCTCACAATGTACAGTAACAATCACGGCCCGCCATACCTCCCAATGTACAGTAACTGTCACGGCCCGACATACCGCCTACAGTAGAGTCACCGTCACGGGCCGACATACCTCCCACTGTACTTTAACCATCACGATCAGACATACCTTCCACTGTACAGTAACCATCACGGCCCGACATACCTCCCACTGTACAGTAATAATCACTTGTTTGAATGAGTGCAACTCCAACAGTACTCTAATATGGACTTACTAGCAACAGGCAACACAGTTGCGTGGAGAGGATCATGTCTCACAAACTTGATTGATTATTTTTAGGAAGTGACAAAATTGATTAATGAGGGCATGGGGCTGGATGTTAGCCATTTGGACCTTAGCAAGGCCTTTGATATGGTTCCTTATGGAAGGCTCATACAGAAGGTGAAGTGAAATGGGATCAGCGGTCAGTTAGTAAGATGAAAAGAGAACTGCTTGGTCATAGAAGACAGAGCAGTGGTGGAACAATGTTTTTGTGATTGGAGATGTGTCCATAGATTGGAGGAGTTGGAGATTGTGAGGATGATTGCCAGAGAATACAGCAGGATATAGGTCAGCTGCAGACTTGAATAGTGAAAGCACAGATGTAACTTTACCTGGACAGTTGTGACTTGATGCGTCTTAGAAGGTCTAATGCAAGACAGAAATATAAATTGAATGGGAAAACTACTGATTGAATCAACATCCGATGGGATCTCGGTGTACAGCTCCTCAGTTCCCTGAAAGTCGCAACACAGGTGGATAGGGTGATCAAGAAAACTGAATGCAAACTTGCAGACATGCATCGGAACATGCAGTATGAAAATTACCAGGTCATATTGCAGTTGTAGAGAAACTTCGTCCGTGCACGTTTAGAATGTCGTGTACAGTACTGGTTGCCACACCAGCAGAACGATGTGGAAGTGTTGGAGAGGGTATGGAAAACTTTTACCAGCATGTTGTCTGGTTTGGAAGGTATTAGTTGAAGGAGAAATTGAACATACATGGTCTGTTGCACCTGGGCATCATTGGCTATGAGGCTATCTGATAGATATTTACAAAATTATCAGAGGCATAGATAGAAGGACAGTTGGAGGCTTTTTTATCCCAGAGTAGAAATATCAATGACTCAGGTCTGTAGGTTGTAGGTAAAAGGGAGGAAATTCAGGAGATGTGATAGGTAAGCTTTTTGCTGTTCCAGACAGAATGTGAAAGTGCCTGGAATGCACTGATAGACGGGAAGAAGACAATATAGCAAGGTTTAAGAGGGATCTTGGCACAAATACGAGAACGTAGGGAAGAGAATGGCACAGAACGTATCGGAACAAAAACGTTGTATGTCTTGTATGTCTCTATCAAATCCCCTCTTAGCCTTCTTCTCTCCAATGGGAACAGACCCAAGATTCTCAGCATTCCCTCATAAGACCTTCCCTCCAGACCAGGCAACATCCTGGTGAATCTCCACTGCACCTTTTCCAATGCTTCCACACCCTTCCTGTAATGGGGTGACCAGAAGTGCTCACAATGTTCCAAGTGTGGCCGCACTAGCATTTTTCATAGTTGCAGCCTGACATTAAGGCTCCAGAAGTCAATACATCTGCCAATAAAACCGAACACACTGTATGACTTCCGAACCTGGATAGCAACATTCAGGGATCTATGTACGTGGAAACCGAGATCCATCTGCACATCAACATTACCAAGACTCTTTCAGTTGACCAAGTATTCTGCCTTCCTGGTATTCTTCCCAAAAGGAATAAATTCATATTTAGCTGCATTGAAACTCCATTTGCCACCTGTCAGCCTAATTCTGCAGGTTGTCCAAGTGCCCCTGCAACCCGCAAAGTATTCTACACTGTTCACTACTCCTCCAACGTTAGTGTCATCTGTCGACTTACTAACCCATCCAACTATGCCTGCTTCTAAGTCATTCATAAAAATGACAAGCAGTCGTGGTCCCAAAACAGATCCTTGTGGTGCACCATAGTAACCGGACTCCTTGTTGAATATTTTCCATCAACCACCACTTGCTGCCTTTTACAGAAAGCCAGTTTATACTCCAAACTGCTAAATCACCCTCAATCCCACGCCTCTGTATTTTCTACAGCAGTCTACCACGTGGAATCTTATCAAAGGATTTACTGAAGTCCATGTACACCACGTTAATTGCTTTGCCCTCATACACATGCTTGGTCACCTTCTCAAAAACCTCAATGAGGTTTGAGAGACATGAGCATGTTGACTATTTGCAATCAAATTGTTGCTTTCTCGATGATTATAAATCCTATCTTTTATAATCCTTTCCAAAATATTTCCTACACACACATAAGGCCAATTGGACTGTCATTGCCTGGGTCATCTTTACTGCCCTTCTTGAACAATGGCAAACATTTGCAATCCTCTAGTCCTCTGATACTAATCCTGTAGACAATGAAGACGTAAATATCAAAGCCAAAGGCGCCAACAACTCCTCCCTAGCGCCCCAGAGAATGCTCGAATAAATCTCACCTGGCTCAGGGGACGTTTTCATTTCCAGTCCTTCTCAAATTGCTAACACCTCTTCCTTACCAACCTCGATACTTCCGCGTCAAGTATCTCGCATTTCATTCTTCTCTATAATATTCTACTATCCCTGAGCAAAAACCAATGAGAAGTATTCGTTTAGCACCTCTCCGATCTCCACAGAATCCACACTCAACTTCCCACTTCTGTCTTTGACTGGCTCTATTCCTGCCCTAGTCATTATTTTCTTCCTAACGTACCGATACAAAGCTTTAGGTTTCTCCTTTATTCGACCTGCTAAAGACTGCTCATGCCCTCTCTTTGCTCTTCTTAACTCTCTTTAAAGCCTTCCTAGCGAATCTGTAACTCTCCATCGTCACATCGTCACATAAACCTCCTTCTTCTTCTGAACAAGAGTTGTAGTTTCTGTAATATACCACGGTTCTCTTACATTATCACTTCCTCCGTGCCTGATAGTGGCATGCTATTCAAGGACACGAGATGTCTGTTCTTTGAACCAGATTCACATTTCGATTACCCCCATCCCTGCATTTTGCTACACTATTCTATGCATCATAAGGCCTGCCTATTCGTGTCACAATTGCCCTTCCACCATTGATAACTCTTGGCCTGTGGCATGTACCTATCACTTTCCCTCACTAAACTAAACGTGTTCATGGAGGTTATATACATAATAAAAGCTAGAGATATGAGAGAATGCCACAGTTATGGGGCTGTATGGAAATGCTGGAGGAGGTTACAGTGATCATGAGAGTCTCGTGGTTGGATGAGGTTTACAAAGGTCGGGAGCGGGGCGTGGCTGGACAAGGTTGCAGCGACAGGATATATTTGAGAGCAGCTTAGGAGATATGTAGATTGTAGGGGCTGAAGGAAGTCACAGATAATGGGAGATATGTAGATGGTGGAGGAGGATAGAGAGATTGGGTGGGATTTAGGGTTTGGAGGTGGTGTGAGAGATAATGAGGGGTGCAGATTATGGAGATGTTTTGAGAGGTAAGGAGGATTCTGAGTTTGGAGGAGGTTGCAGAGTTAGGCAGAGGTGAAGGAGTTGTAAATTATTGGAGATATGTTGTGTGGTGTTGGATTTGAAGGAGGTTAGAGAGGCAGGGAGTGGTGTAGTTTTTGGAGGTAATTAGAAAAATAGGGAGGGATCTGAATTTAGAATCGGTTGCAGCAACAGGGAGGAGGTGAAGCGTATTGGAGAGATAGGGAACTGCATAGTGTTTGGAGTAGGTCAGAGAGATAGGGAGGGTGTAGGTTTTGGACTAAGTTAGGGAGGTGAGGAGGGATGTCAGATTTGAAGAGGTTTAGAGAGACAGGGATGGGTGTAGGAATTGAAGGATGTCAGAGAAATAAGGAGGGGTGCAGGGTTTGGAGGATGTTAGAGAGTTGGGAAGAATCTCTGTTTTGAGGAGCTAAGAGAGCCAGGGAGTGGAATAGGATTTGGACGAGTTTAGAGAGATAAGGAAGGATCTGGGTTTGGAGGGGTTTGCAGAGATCGGGAGTGTTTTGGGTGCTGGAGTAGGTTTGAGAGATAGGGAGGGTGTAGGGTTCAGAGGAAGTTAAAGATGTAGGGAGCTGTAGCATTTGGAGGAGTTGAGAGATGTGGATTGGGTAGGGTTTGGAGAAGGTTAGACAGATAGGAGGGATATGGGGCTGCAATAGGCTGGAGAGACTTGGAGGGGTTTAAGGTTTGGAGGTGTTTAGTGAGATAGGTGAGGGGTGCAGGGTTTGGAAGACGTTACAGATATAGGGAGATGTATGGAGGTGGAGGAGTTTACAGAGATAGGGAGGATGAAGATTCTGCAGATATTTTCAGTGATAGTTTGGTTGATAAATGGAGAGACAAGGGACAGAGAGTAATTGAAGGAATGAGACCTAGGAGTATCCAATCACGAGAGCCAAAGAGTCAGTGTCATACACACAGGAGAAGCCCCTCTGCTGACTGTAATAAAAAGAAAAGACGCTGTTGACCCTGCAAACTCCTCTTTCCGAATGCATTGGAGCTTATGCTAGTATTGAGAGAGATGTCCGCCAGACTGCTCAAGCAACAATGTGACATAACAAAACCTCAGGCGGTCAGATCAAGCTCTCACACGGAAACCTCCTGCTGACTTCCTTCCCTCAGTTTCACGGTGTCAGATCAAACACTGACATGGAAACATCCTACTGACTCCCCTCCCTCAACCTCATGGGTTCAGATCAAACACTGACACAGAAACCTCCTGCTGACTCCCTTCCCTCAGATGGATCCCTCCACATTGAACAATATTTAGAGGATGCACTGAGAGAGTGACAGAGCTGGAGAATGTATACTGAGTCGGCCATTTCAAACCCACCACCAATTCGGGCTAAGCAGCAGCAGTGCAGATCGAGATGGTCGGTCCAAAAGGACATAACTGCTTCACTGCGTCTCCACCGGGTCGAGGGGAACGACAGAGGGAGAAACATTCTTGACCTCATCTTCACTAACCTACTGGCTGCAGACACACTGATCGATGACAATATTGGGAAAGGTGACTACCGCACACAGTATTCCTGGAGACATGTCCCACATTTATGTGTGCGTGTGTGTGTCTGGACAGATTTCGGAAAGATCTAGAACTCAGCACTGACCGGTGTGAGGTGGTTCAGGTCATTACCAGAAGCAGCAGAATTGGACTGCAGCACAATTTTCACTGTCACTGTCTGAATCATGCTCCACTTTACCCTGCTCTCAGGCCAGGCGATGAACCCTTGTTCAATGGAGAATACAGGAGGGCCTGCCAAGAGCAGCACCAACAAATTAGACCTAACCTCTGCAATCCTGTCACATGCAATCAGGGTATATTGTGTTGTCAATCAAACATTTCACTGAAGGAGGAGGATCCACAAATATCACTTTCCTCAGTGATTGAAGAGCCCAGCACAATATTAGAATAGATAAGGCTGAAACATTCATATCACTGCTCAGACAGAGGTATTGATGGGATGATCTATTTTAGTGTCCTCCAGACAGCAGTCTTCAGAAAATCGGTTCTCTGTGTGTGGTATCCACAAACAGCTGAAGGGTTTGGCTAATGAAAAGGCTGTGGACATGATAACATTGCATTCAAGCTGTTTCTGCAGGGATACAACACTGACACCTGCCTGACAACTTGGGAAACTATCTGGGTGTCCGCTGTACACACAGATAAAAAAAAAACAGATGATCAATGGCTGCCCCATTGCTCTACTTCCTTTCATTAATGAAGTGATGCCATCTACAGTGGGATCAAGTAGCACTTCCTCAGCACCAATCTGCTCACAGAAGTTCAGTTTGGGCTTTGCCAGGGCCACGCATCCCTTGGGCACATTGAAGCCTGGTTTAACGAGGTACAACAAGAAAACACACATCTGAAATCTAGACGTGAGGCGACAGTGACTGCACTTCACATCATCATAACTGCATTTGACCAAGTGTCGTATCCAGGATTAACGGCAAACCTGGAGCAAATAGTAATCATCAGCACTGGCTGAAGTTATACCTGGAACAAAGGACGACGGCTGGGGTTGGTGCGGAGTAGTCATCTCAGCTCCAGAATAGCTCTGCAGAAGTTGCCCAGGGGAGGGGTTTCGGAGTAAACCTGTAGACTAGAAATGGAAGTGTAAGGCACCATTCCACAATAGGATGATAGGGCTGCTCTCTCGTTAAACAGAGACGACTGGCGGTCGTTTAACTGGATAGTCATCATGTCTCAAGCAAGGGAGAGGTGGGTAAAAAAAGTCCTTTACAGTCACGGCAGAATTGAACCCACACTGTTGGCATTAATTTGCATTACAAAGTAGCCATCCAACTAATTGAGCTAACCAAGTCCTCACTCAGCTCCTTGGGGGAGATATTGTAATATTATTCCATTCAGATATGTTGTTAGACAACTCTGGAACAGGTGGAATTAGAAGCAAGCTTCCTCACTCAGAGAGAGGGGCAGCATCAGTGAGCTCTCTGCTGCAGCCCAATAATTTTTATTTTTTTCATGAATGACTATAAAATCACAAATGGGGATGGTTGCCAATGATTGTACAATGTTCAACACCATTCGTGATTTACTCAGATACTGAAGCAATCCTTGTCCAAATGTAACAAGGACCTCGAAATATGCAGGTGTGTCCTTACCAGTGACAACACCATATTCATTCCACATGTGCCAGACAACGATTACCTCGGACAATAGAAAATCAAACCACATCTTCTAACGTTCAATGCCACCACCATCACTGAACGCCCACCAACCAATGTCCATGGGATTACCCTTAACCATATAGCTTCATTCCCCATTCCTGTGAAGGGCTTATGCTAAAACGTTGACCCTCTTGTACCTCAGGTGCTGCCTGGCATGTTTTGATTTTCCAGTGCCACATTTTGACACATATAAATTCATTGGCTACAGTAATATGTCAGGGGCTAGAAATCCTGCAGAAATAACTTAAATCAAAATTTCCAATAGCCTGACCCCATCTATAATACATATGTTAAATGAGTGTGTGATTAAATAACCACATTTGCCTGTGAGTGCAGCTTCACCCCTCACCCACTGACACTCAGTAGCAGCAATGCCTGCTATCTACACGATACTCTGCAGAAATTTACCAAGGCTCCTTACAAGGTACGTCCGAACCCCCGACCATCAAGAAGTACAAGGGAAGCAGATACATGGGACCTCCTACCATGTTCGCGTTCTGTTCCAAGCCATCTACCATCCTGATTGGGAAACATATTGCTGTTCCTTCAGTGTCACTAATTCAAGTTCCTCCCGAATGGTATTGTAATTCTACCTACAGCATGTGAACTGCAGTGGGTCAGTGCGGCAGCTCACCCTCACCTTCTCAAGGGCAACAAGTGACGGGCAATAAATACCGTGCCAATCACTTTTCATGAATAAATTAACATGAAAAAAACTGTCCAGACCTGCCGAATGCTGGACGCTGTGCTTTGGGTTTTGAGAGTTCAGGCTGGTTGGGTTCAGTCCGTAACTTGCTTGTTGTGAACAGCTGAAGGGATAATCTGTCATTCTCTCAGAGGCACGGCCTGCATGGACATTGACATTCACACCTAACATTACTGAGCTCTGACATAGACATAAGCAATTCAAACTATACTCATATCTGACTAACATGTTTAAACATACGTGAAATTGTTCCCACAAAATGATTATGGGTGATTATTAGCAGCAAGAACGTGAGGACTGCAGATGCTGGAGATCAAAGTCAAAAAATGTGGTTCTGAAAATAGCACAGCCGTTTAGGCAGCATCTGAGGGGCAGGGGTGTCAACTATTAGTTCACAATATTAATATAAGGTGAAATAATTGCATATTTTCAAAGTCCTTGTACTTAATAATAATGTGGTCTTGGGTTTGAGAATGAGACTCATCATTTCAATGCTCCTCACTGTGAGATGTGCACTGTTTTTATCGTATTGTTGTTATAAAAGTGAATGGGATTAGTGGTGAATTTTATGCTTATTGGACAATCTAATAGTTGGTATTATGAAAGGCTATCGAAGCTTCAACAAGAGACTTTGCTGTTAATGGTTAGAACAATGCTGCAAATGTTTACATGGAGATTTCCAGCTCCAGTCATACACAAAGACGCTGGGCTGGGATCATACTGGCCATCAATGGAGCTACACAATTCTGTTTGGATACTGACATTGTGGGACTAACATACACTGGATATGGTTTATGAGGGATTCAATGTAAGATGCCATGTGCTGCAGGAGCCCATCACCTTTATAACACCTTCATTCAGAATCGGGTACAAGGTGCAGAATTACAGAGTTAAGGGACACACAAGACGAGATATATTGCAAGACATGGCTGTTTACAGGTCGTTGTTTATAATTTCGAACTGCGTCTGGATCAGCACCATGTGCGAGTCCATTGAGCAGTCTGGCCCACACAAATCTCCCCGTTGTTCAGGTATGTCTCTAACCAGTCTATTGTGAGGGATTAAGAGAGTAACTACTCAACTCCAGTTTGAAAGCTCTCTGGGCTAATTTTGGAGATGGCCAGTGTTTTGGAGGTCATGGTGAGGGCCATTAACCCTGTGTCTGAATTCAGACTTTTCCTCAAAGTCATTTCCAACAGCTTTTCTGCCTGCCAGATGGTGTGTTCACTGATCTGAACATGAATCGGTTGTTTACTACAGTCATTGAATTGTGTAATAGTTAAGTGTGCGCTCTGGTATTTCAATTATTGTTCACTTCAATTGTTTTCAACTGAAAAATAATGATGTTTGGTTGACTTTAAAATATGTGAGCAACAAAATGATATTAACATTTCATTATATAAAATTTAAACGTGACCTGTTGTATATTTCCCACGGACTAATCAAAAAACAGTCAGATAGTCGCTGTAAAACAGGATTCTGTGAACAGTACTATGTGTCTGACAACTTCACCACCCTCTCTGGAAGGGTTTGTCCCTCTGACAGGACATAGTCAGGCAGAGGCGGACACCTCCTTGCTATATAGTCAGTACAGTGCTCAGCATTGATGCTGCATCCTGTGTCTGCTAGACTGCTCTGTGGCAGGTTATGAGGGAATCAGTAAAAGGGAACCATGTAAACGACCACATCGTCACTAATCTGCCTGCTGCAGGTAAACCTTTCCATTTCATATACTGTAAGAATGGTCACTGCACATTCCTTATGGGGAGCAAGAGCTATCTTCACATTTTGCAGACCCTCCTCACCGTGATAACGACTCATGGGACAGACTTTAAACAGATTGAGTAACAAATGATGATGCATCTATGAGGTGCAATGAGCCATCATCAAAAGCAGAATCATACACTGTACAACTCAGTATGTAACCTCACAGCCCGACATACATTCCACTGTACAGTAACCATCACGCCCCGACATACTTCCCACTGTATAGTAACCATCACGCCCCAGCATACTTCCCACAGTATAGTAACCATCACGGCCCGACATATCTCCCATTGTACAGTAACCGACATGACCTGACCTTCCTCCCACTGTAGAGTAACCATCAATGGTTCAGTGCTTAGCACACTGCCTCACAGCACCAAAGTTCAATGTTCAATTCCTGCCTTGGGTGACTGTTTGCACATTCTCCCCGTGTCTGCGTTCATTTCCTCCGGATGCTCCGGTTGCCTCCCACAGTCCAAAGATGTGCAAGTCAGGTGAACTGGCGATGCTAAATTGCCCATAATGTTAGATGCATTAGTCAGGGTTAAATATAGGGCAGGGGAATGGGTCTGGGTGGGTTACTGTTCGGAGGGTTGGTGTGGTCTAGTTGGGCTGAACGGCCTGTTTCCACACTGTAGGGAATCTCATCTAACCTCCAAGGTTCAAGTTAGGAATATGATGGAATAATCACTTGTCTGAATGAATGCAGCTCCAACAGGCAACACCGTTGTGTGGGTAATATCCTGTCTCACAAACTTGATTGATTATTTTGAGGAAGTGAGGAAATTGATTGATGAGGGCATGGGGCTGGATGTTGGCCATTTGGACCTTATCAAGTCTTTTGATATTGTTTCGTATAGCAGGCTCATACAGAAGGTGAAGTGAAACGGGATCAGCGGTCAGTTAGTAAGATGGAGAGAGAACTGCTTGGTCACAGAAGACAGAGTAGTGCTTTTGTGACTGGAGAACTGGAAATAGATTTGCGGTTTTGCAGTTTGTGAGGATGATTGCCAGAGGATACAGCAGGATACAGGTCCCCTGCAGACTTGGACAGAGAAAACACAGATGTAACTTTATCTGGACAGTTGTGATGTGATGCATTATAGAAGGTCTAATGCAGGACAGAAGAATATAGTGAATAGGAAAACTACTGATTGCATCAACATCCGAAGGGATTTAGGTGTACAGTTCCACAGTTCCCTGAAAATGGTTACACGAGTGGAGAGGGTGATCAAGAAGACTGATGATAAACCTGCAGACACGCATTGGAGCATATCATATGAAAATTACCAGGTCATATTGCAGCTTTAGAGAAACTTCGTTCGGGCACATTTGGAATATTGTTTACAGTACTGGTTCCCACACAAGCAGAATGATGTTGAAGTGTTGAAGAGGGTATGGAAAAGTTTTACCAGCATGCTGTCTGGTTTGGAGGGTATTGACCAGAAGGAGAAATGGCACAAATCTGGCTTGTGTGCACCTGGGCATTATTGGCTCTGGGTAAAAAGTGAGGTCTGCAGATGCTGGAGATCAGAGCTGAAAATGTGTTGCTGGTTAAAGCACAGCAGGTCAAGCAGCATCCAAGGAACAGGAAATCCTGTTCCTTGGATGTTGCCTGACCTGCTGTGCTTTAACCAGCAACACATTATTGGCTCTGGGGATACCTGATAGATATGTACAAAATTATCAGAAGAACAGATAGAAGGACAGTTGGAAGCTTCTTCTCAGAGTAGAAATATCAATTACTCAGGATCGTAGGTTTAAGGCAAAAAGGAAAAAGTAGGAGATATGATCAGCAAGATTTTCTTTTCCTTTTCCAGACAGAATTTGCAAGTGCTTGGAATGCACTGATAGAGGGGAAGAAACTAATATAGCAATGTTTATGTGGGATCTTGGCGGCACGGTGGCACAGTGGTTAGCACTGCTGCCTCACAGCGCCAGGGACCTGGGTTCAATTCCCGCCTCAGGCAACTGACTGTGTGGAGTTTGCACGTTCTCCCCGTGTCTGCGTGGGTTTCCTCCGGGTGCTCCGGTTTCCTCCCACAGTCCAAAGATGTGCGGGTCAGGTGAATTGGCCATGCTAAATTGCCCGTAGTGTTAAGTAAGGGGTATGGGTGGGTTGCGCTTCGGCGGGTCGGTGTGGACTTGTTGGGCCGAAGGGCCTGTTTCCACACTGTAAGTAATCTAATGAGTAAGTAAGGAACAGAATGATGTAGAGGGTGTCGGAGCAAAATCTCTGTTAACTTTAGAACGGCATCATGTGTCAGTGCGGGCTTGCTAGGCTGAAGGGCCTGTTTCTGTGCTGGAGTGTTCTTTCAAACAAGATTTGAGCACTGGAGTGGCAAGATGTTGACTGAATGATTACTGATGATCAACAGCCACATTCAGTGGATCTCACGTCAACAACTTTGCAGTTTCATACCTTCCCTCTCACAATAGGGAAACTTAGACACGGAAGTCCCAACTGGTAACTGGTGACGCGATTTCGCCCCTCGCCCCTGCAGCCTTCTATTTTGGGCAACAACGTCTTGGGGGACACTGCACAGACAGATGCTGCATGCACTTCACACCCTCCTATGATGGCATCTGTCACATGCTAGGCTCACCATGTCATCCCAGCACATCCCGACCCACTGACAGTACGCGTCTGTACTTCAATGTTGCAGCTCACGGTGCGCTGACAACTCTCCTTGCAATGCTGCTTTAAGGTCACTGTGCTCGGGGACACACACCCAGAACATGGACTGTCCCTCTTTGCTGCTCACCCGGTTTTTGTACGCACTCACTTTGAACTGACTTGAATTCTCACAGAATTATTGCCTCGCCTCATCCTGACTTTAGCAATGTTACCCTCAGCCAGAGCTACTAGGCTCACCCACCTACTGTATTGTCTTGGTGTTTAGCACAGACACAAACCCAGGAAGCTTGATATCATTGTCCATGTTCAGTCACGGTTCCCATCAATGAGTCGGGGGAGTCTCAGATCCCAGTCTGGGAGCTTGGACAGAGTCAGTCAGCGTCTCGTGGTTGTTAGGGTCAGGATCCTTCCCCTGTGATGGGGTGAGGAGCTGGAGGTTGGGGAAACCCTATCCCTCTTGGCTCTTTGTCTCATATTGTGGGATGATTCCTTCTGGAATTAAGGGAGATGGAAGGGGTTGGTCCAGCTATTAGTGCTGGGACAGCTGAGAGAAAAGTGGCGAGGTGTCCTGAGTGAGTAGGTAGCACAGACACCAACGCAGAGTTGTATTAGAGGTGCAGAGATGAGGTTGGAGAGACTGAGAGAAGGTGCTGCATTCAGTGAGGGTGTGTAAGTCACATGCAGTTACAGGTGCACAGGTGTGAGCGTGGAAGAACATAAGCCTTGGTAGGAGGTGGGTGCAGGAACAGAGAAAGAGTGAGGGAGGGGTCACGAAGTGCAGATGATGGCACTTACACTGGTGGAGTGGAGAAGGTCAGTGACCTCCTTCCTACACTGCTAGGCATTCACCCAGAAGGCTGCCACCTCACTGACCCAGTGGTCAGCCTCGGACCAAGCTGGCAGGGTTTGGTTTCATGGCCTCCACTGCCAGTCCTGGAGGAAGATAATGTTCCGCTCGTGTACCATATCATCAAGCAGAACCTCAGGGGTTTGGTCTCAAAGTGAAGCCCCAGTTTTACCCCCTCTGCTATATCCAGGGCAGTTTCTCAGTGACAATACAAAAGTGTAATGACATTTTAAAGATGGCTGCTGGAACAGGGAGGCCGCTGAATTCTGGGATATCCATGCGGTAGGCAGTTGTTATGATATAGGGGAAATATCATCGCGTTAGTATCAGATGAGATGAAACCACATGGCAAGGAGGGTACTTAATAAGGCAGATTGCTGATGGTATCATGAGAAAATACACTTAACCTTGTGGAGAGAAACCCTCCATGAAACCCGAGTAAAATGAGACTTGACCAATTCATAAGATGGTTTAGGCCCCTGTCTGTCTGAATCAAAGTAGGAATGCAGTGTGAAATATTGGAAGCAAAAAACTTGGAGCGGAGAATTATACAGGAGATTCAATTCCTTAAAAAGTGGTAACACAATGTTCCAGACTGTTAAACGGAGCCGAGGAAAATCCCCTGCCTTATAGTTACCCACATTATCCAATCCTCACTGGATGCAGAGATAGCGCCGGAGGACTGGAGAATGGCTAATACCGCAACTTTGTTTAAATGTGGAACAAGGGACTGATAAACGGTCATTGAGGAAGTCCCAGGGACTCCAGGACAGTCGGTCTGGATTTGTTCAAGGAATGTCGTGTGTATCTAATCTGACTGTGTCGGTTTGAAACATTAACCTGTAACTGCATGTGACTGACTTCGATTTAACGAGAGATCCCGTGGCAGACTGTTTAAACACAGAAGCTGTGGGATCCAGGTGAATGGAGCAAAAAAAGACCCCAGAAGTGCAAGGCAAGGATTGGGGGGATATCAGCAACAGAGAGGAATATACAATAAATGAGAATATGGTCAGTGTGGGCAGATAAATGAAGGTAGTTGGAAACACTAATAATCTCGTTAATGGAGCAAATGGCACCATTTCCTCTATCAGAATTTCAGAGCAGGAATCTCATGCAGGAACTGGATAAATAATGAGCTCAGTCATAACTTGGGGACTGTGTGCAGTTCTGGTCACCCCATCACATGGAAGGATGGAATTGGACTAGAGAGAATACAGAGGAGATTCTTCGCCCTGTGACAGTGGAAGAGTAGTTCTGAGGAAAGATTGGAATGGCGGATGCTGAGAGTAGATTTGATTGGAGTGCACATATTGTCGGGGATGGGTAGAAAGGGAAAGAACACTTTGTTCCTGTTGGAGAGCTCAGTTACCAGTGGTGAATATAAATGTAATTAGTTGAAATATTAGAGAAGTGGTGAGGAATGCTGTAACTTCACCCAGAGTACGGTCGGGACCTGGGAGTCACACATGGAAGCAGAGTAGATGCAGAAACTCTCAAACCATTTGGAAAAGGTGCCTGGATTTGCACCTGAAGTCCTATATTCTCTGGGGAGACAGAACTAGGGCTTCAAACAACAGCGTTAGATCTTGTCCAATGCAGACAGTGATCTCCTCTACACTGTGCTATTTTCTGAAGTTTTCAAAGGTTACCAACATCTAATAGGATCAATATGCAGGGATGAGGGGAGTGGGCAGGGAGGAGCAGTGTGTGAATTGATTCGCATCAAAATAAGATTGATCCCACCCGTTATACACAATGCTACTTCCCTGTGTTCGCCTGTTTATCCTTCCTGTACAGTCGTGGTCACACTGAAGCCCCATCTCCATAATCCCAGCTCAATCTGACCTGGTTTACACTATTAAAAGCTACCATTTCACTGGCCTCGTTGAAAAGTTCCCAGCTTCAATCTTGCCCCATTGAAGGCTGCTCTCAGTCAGCAAAATGTTTCTCACTCTCAATTACTGCATATCATTCTCCATCATCATCCTGAACTTTACAATAAAATGATCGCTGCACCCCAAAACGTTCCCCGACTAACACTGGATCCACTTGCACAACGTCTGTCCCAAGGACCAAGTATTCCTGGATTACATGGAGAAGAGCTTATTGCAGGAATATGTGTCCAGTCCAACAGTACATGCTCTCTTGGGGTGGACACATACTCCTGCAATAAGCTGTCCTCCATGTAATCCAGGAATACTTGCCCCTCATGACCCTGCAAAACCATTCACCATGTGTATATCTGGATAAATTATCTTTCTCAGTATAGCTAATCTGTAGTATTGTCATCGTTCTGAAATGACCCTGCCTATTTATTCTCTGCATCATTTCTTTGGTTGCTGGCTGACAAACTCACAGTGTAATTGTATGCTTGTGGTTCTGTAGCTCCAGCCAGTTTCATTCTGTCCTTGGACGGATGCTCTTTCTCTTGGATTCCTTAACTAACTCTAATCAAAACCAATACTTCTCCCTTCATCCTTTCTCTTCCCTTCTATTATTTTGGAATCCAAGCAATATTTAACACCAAGGCCAGCCATTCCTTGAGCCATCTCTCCGTGGTCAGTATTTCCACACACCAATCTGCATCTAGAACTCCCCAAACTCTGAGCATTCACGTCCATGCAGAGTACCTCAGATTAAGGCTTTCTTTCTTCCTCCATCTTCCGCTGATAACTTTGTTGTAGTAAATTTGTACTAACTGCATCTCTCCTTATTTTGAGAATTCTGGTAGTCTCCTGTAATATTCCGTTTTGGATCCTAAGCACACGCCAAGTTATTTTCAATCCCTCTAAAACACCCAGCAAGAAATTCAGTCCCAGCTCTATCACGTTAGCCCTTCCAGCGTGTACAGTTGCTGCCTTCCCAAGAACCAGCCCCAATGGCCTAGGAAGGTGAAGCCCTTCCTGTTGCACCATCGTTCCAGTCACACACTCATCTACCTAAATCTCCAACTTCTGTTCTCACTTGTACACGGCACTGGGAGTATTCCAGGGATTGCTACATTTGAGATCCTGGTTGCTAATCATTTTCCTAGATCCCTAAATTCGGACTCCAAGACCACTTTACCCTTCCTACTCCTGTCATCCCTACCAACTTGGACATGAACTTTGACTGCTCACTGCTCCACAGACGAATGTCCTGCAGACACCGTGACATTCTTAACCCCACTATCCTGGAAGTGCAGACATGTTGACATCGTCTTCAATTTCCTGTCTCCCCTGTGAATATTGTTCCTCCTTCCTTCTTCCTCCACTCCTGTACAGCCTGGCTGCTGGTGGTACAACAGACATGCCTCCCACTGCAATTCCCTGAGCAGCCAGCACCTTCATCAGCATCCAAACCGGGAAACTAAATTGGAAGGGAGACATCAGGATATTATTTTATTCCCTGACTGTGAATCAGTGGCACAGTGATTAGCACTGCTGCCTCACAGTGACAGCCATGGTTCAATTCCGGCCTTGGGCAACTCTCTGTGTGAAGATTGCACCTTCTCCCCGTGTCTGCGTGGATTTCCTCCCATAATCCAAAGATGTGCAGGTTAGGTGAATTCGCCATGCTAAATTGTCCGCAGTGTATGGTGAAGCGGTAAATATAAGGGAATGGGTCTGCTCTTCGGAGGGTTGTTGTGGACTCGTTGGGCTTATTTCCCACTGTAAGTAATCTAATAAAATAAAAACAAATGATTCTCGGGAAGTAAGGAGGTACTGACAATGGAAGCATCGCAAATTATTGGGATTGTAGAGGCTGGAAGAGCTAAGATGGATAAGGAGGATGAAAAGTACCAATTTAGCACAACCAGCCGCTGTAATTCAGAGATTTAAGGAAGGGAACCTGCACTGTCATTGAACACAGTTATATGGAGAGATACAGGTACTGAGGGGTTACAAATTTAGAAAGGAAGAGGTTATAGGTGATCTGAAGTGTAAACAAGAATAAAGAAATTTGAGAGATCGCTAGCACAGATGGGAATGGAGGTGGTGAGACATTCTGATGAACAATAACAGTTGCCGGCAAAGAAGCATGTCACATGTAAAGGAAGACCTGCATTGTCTGTATGGATTTACAGACATGAGGAGTGTTGTAGCGCCTGCTGGAGGGTACACAGATAAAAACAGTTCAAACGGCTGGTGCAGTGGCTCTGGAAGGCAGCTCACCACCACCTTCTCAGGAACAACTACAAATCAATAAAACATCCAGCAATGCTCATGACCACGAATGAATAAATAAATAAAAGATCTACATATAGCACTGAGGTCACTCAGGAAGGCTCTTTCAGCAGCACTTCACAAACCTGGAACCCCTGTACACTGGAAGGACAGGAGCTCCAGCTGCACAGGGACACCAGCATTTCCAAGGTACCCTCCAAGCCACGCTCCATCCTCCCAGCACTGTGTCTGTCTCTGCACCAAAAGATTACAGTGGGTGAGGAAGGCAGCTACCACCACCTTCCCCAGGAATTACAGATGGGAAGGTAATGATAGCTAAGCATGTGATGGCCACATCCCATCAATGTATTTGTACACAGGAAACTCATGGACTGTTCATGTCCCCTTTATTTCCTCCACACAACCCACATTCCCATCTCGTTCTGTATCAGCAACACACATGGAAGCAGTACATTTTGTCCATCCATCAAATGCATCGAATCCCTTTGTGAATATTTATGGGTCAAGCACTAATCCATTTATTCCCACTTAGTTTTATGTTAAA
Source organism: Hemiscyllium ocellatum (assembly GCF_020745735.1). NCBI lineage: Eukaryota > Metazoa > Chordata > Chondrichthyes > Orectolobiformes > Hemiscylliidae > Hemiscyllium > Hemiscyllium ocellatum. The sequence continues at coordinate 70,515,807 of NC_083420.1, forward strand.
GAACTCCCAATGCATTCCAGTACATTCACTCCAATCCCACATTTGCCAATAATGCTAACCCACCTCTTCAGTGGGACCTTGTTGAAAGGTTTCTGAAAATCCTGACAAACCATTCCTCCCTTTTATCTAATTTGCTTTTTCACAGCCAGACAGGAAAACAAATCCAGCAGGGATTGTGAAATGAACTTTCAGTTTCGAAACAATATGCTTGGTGTGAATAGATGATTGGCTGATTAGCAGAAGACAGAGTAGGTACAAAGGGGTCGTTTTCACGATGGGAACTGGTGACGAGGGGAACTCAGCATGGGTGAGTGTTGGGACCACGCTGTACATGTTATACATTAACAGACTGGACAAAGGATGTGAGGGGGTATAAGAACTTGTTTTACAAGAAAGAGCCCAGGATGAAATGCTTGCCATATGAGGAGCAAGTGAAGTCTCTGGGCCTGTACTTGATGAAGTTTCAGAGGCGGCGGTGGCAGGATCTCATTCAAACTTACAGATTACTGAGGGGCCTGGATGGAGTGGACTGGGGGCGGGGGAGATGTTTTCACTAGTCAGAGAGACTAGGGGCCAAGGGTACAGCTTCAGAGTGAATGACCAACCCTTTGGAATGGAGATCTGAGATCGCATAGAGATCTGGAAAATCCCAGTCTGCATCCCTGACCTGCGCTGCCTCGTCTCCCTGGAGTGGAGAATTCTGTTGGCTCAGGATCTGGAGTAACTACAAAAGCTGCAGTCACCGGCAGCAATTAGACCCTCACAGTGACAGATACCACATGGAGAGATACTCAGTGATATCGCCAGAGTGCTGGAAGGTCTCAGGATCAAACCACGGTCTAGAAGAAGGGGTTTGATTCATGTTACAAAGAGATGAGTTTTCAGGGATGAGGGAGTTACCAGTGGGCCTGGTGATGGCCTAACATTACTCTCAGTTGCCTCTTCATCCAGGATTTAATGCCGGTGGCAAGGAAAAGCATTTGAATGCTCAATATCCGTTCAGTAAGGAAATCAGTGGTAGGCAACTGGTCTGAACTACACATGACTCCAGACCCAGAGCAATGGAGTTATCTTTAAACTGCCCTCTGTATTAGTCTAGCAAGGCACTCAGCTCAAGTGCAGCTCGGCTCGGGAGTGGGCATGAAATGCTGGCCAGCCAGAAACAGCAACACAAGTGAATTAAAAGGAAAACTGCTGGGAGCAGTGTCCTGGCCAATCATTCGGTAGGTTTATGGACAGAGCTTTAAGCTAACATGGAGGATGCAGGGACAGAGTTCAGGTGAAAGGAGCTTTCCAAATCCAAAGAAAAAGTGTGACGCATCGGAACAGCATGGGGATGTGACTGAAGACAAGCAGAAAGGAACGGGAAAGGACATAATTTAACTAAAACTGTACATCAGTGAATCGATTTGTGACAGGGCATTGTGGGAAAGAATAAATTATATATTATTTTTTGGAGTTGCCAAAGAATCTGCAATAAGGTGGCACAGAGATAAATGGGATTTAGTCACCAGAGAGATGTGATTACAGGGTGAACAAAAGGTGGAACATAATTATTCAACGGTTCACAACCTTGTGGGAACTCAGGCAGAATAGGAGTATAGGATGGGTAACCCTGACAGTAATCAATAACAAAGGCATTACAGAGAAAGCCTGATGATGTGGCTGAATCAGCCTGAATGTGAATTTTGGGTCCCATGAAGCCCCAACAATAAGCAGATGAACTTTTTTTAGTCTGTCTCGCAGCATTTCATTGTTCCTCCCTGTATTAAACATAAATGCATTGGAATTTGTAAAAATAAACAGGCAGTATGATAGGTTTGGGAGACTTCAATCTTTGCAATATGTGGGACAGTCACACTGGCAAGAGTGATATTATTCGAGCTCCTCTTTGAATGTTTTTTTTGCCAGTGTTCCTTTGAATAACATATTGTGCAGATGGCTCGGGATGTCACTATCTCAGATCATTTGGTGATGAAGCTGAGTGGAGGTGTGATGTCACACAGAGATCCTCCAGGAGATTGCAATATAGTGGAATTCAAAGAGATTATTAAGTTTTCAAGTGACCATAAAGTTCACCCGAGCATCAGAAACAAAGCCAATTGCATGAGTTTGAGAGGAGAACTGACCAAGCTAAACAGGAGAAACAGACTGAAATGTCAGTCTGTAAATGAACAGTGGAAAACAATTAGAGTCATAGAGTGATAGAGATGTACATCAGAGAATCAGATCACTCGGTCCAATTCGTCCACGCCGACCAGATATCATAACCATTCTAGTTCCATTTACCGGCACTTATCCCACTAAACCCTTCCTATTCATATACCCATCCAGATGCCTTTTAAATGCTGTAATTTTACTAGCCTCGACCACTTCCTCTGGCAGTTGATTCCGTACACACAGCACCCTTGGCGTGAAAAAGTTGACGCTTAGGTCCCTTCCAAATATTTTACCTCTCCGCCCTGAACTTATGCGCTCTAGTTCTGGACTCCCTCATCCCAGGGAAACGACCTAACGTTATAAATCTCTATAAGGTCACCCTCAGCCTCTGACACTCCAGGGAAAACAGTCCCAGTCGATTCAGCCTCTCCTTATAGCTCAAATCCTCAAACCCTGGCAACATCCTTGTAAATTTTTACTGAACCCTTTGAAGTTTCACACCATCCTTCAGATAGGAATGAGACCAGAGATGCACGCAATATTCCAACAGTGGCCTCACCAATGCCCTGTACAGCCGCAAGATGACCTCCCAACTCTTATACTCGATACTATGTCCAATAAAGGAAAGCATACCAAACATCTTCTTCACTATCCTATCTACTTGCGACTCCACTATCAAGGAACTAAAGCCTGCACTCCAAGGTATCTGTGTTCAGCAACACACGCTAAGACCTTTTCATTCAGTGCACAAGTCCTGTGAGGATTTGCTTTTCCAAAATGATGCACCTCACATTTATCTAAATTAAACTCCATCTGTCATTCTTCACTCCATTGACTGATCTGATAATCAGGAGACAGTGAGGTTCTGCAGATGCTGGAGATCAGACTAGAGAGTACGTTTGCTGGAAAAGCACAGCAGTTCAGGCAGCATCCGAGGCGCAGGAGAATCGACGTTTCTGGCTGGAGCCTTTCAGCAGGAATGAGGCTGGAAGCCTCGGGGCGGAGAGATAAGTAGGAGAGGAGTGGGGTTGGGGGGAATTTGGCTGAGAGTACAATAGGTGGTTGGAGATGGGGGTAAGAGGGTTAGCTCAGAGAGGAGGGTGGAACAGATAGGTGGGAAAGAAGATTGGCAGGTGGGTCAGGTCATAGGGCGGTGCTGAGCTGGAAGGTTGAAACTGGGGGAAGGCGAAGGGAAAATGAGGAAACTGATGAAGTCCACATTGATGCCATGGGGTTGAAGGGTCCTAAGTCAGAAGACAAGGCGTTCTTCCTCCACGTGTCGGGTGGTGAGGGAGTGGCGATGGAGTAGGCCGTGGACCTACATGCTCTCGGGTTGAGTGGGAGGGGGAGTTGAAATGTTTGGCAACAGGGCAGTGAGTTGATTTTCAGGTGTCCTGGAGATGTTTTTTTTAAAAGCGTGCAGTGAGAAGGCGATCTATCACCTCATCACCTCTACATTGGGAACACGGGACACCTTCTCGCAGAGCACTTTAGAGAACATTTCCGGACACCTGAACCAATCAACACCAGCACCCTGTTGCGCAGGATTCGAACCAGTGTGGGCAATGGATTTCTAACTCCTCGTCTAAACCACAACACCTACTTAAGTACATGCTTACAGAGGTTACAGAGCTGAGGAGTACAGGAGGGACTGTAAGAGGTTTTACAGTTTAAGAATGGAGTGGGGACTGGAGGAAAATACAACATTAGGGAGAGTTTAAGATTGAAGGATTCTGCAGAAAAAAATTACAGGGTTAATTCAGTATTCTTGACAGTGAGGAGAAACAGATAAATCTTGGGGTCAACGTCCAGAGATGCTTCAAATTTGCCACCCAAGATGTTCGGGTTGTTAACAAAGCCAATCATGTGTCGGCTTTCGGTTGCAGGTTGCTCGAGTTTAAGAGCTGTGAGGTTATGCTGCAGCTTGATACAGTCTGTGGTTAGACCACAATTGGAATATTGTGTTCTGTTCTGGTTGCCTCATTACAGGAAATATGTGGACGTTTGGAAGAGGGTGCAGAGGAGATTTATCAGGAATATGCCTGGAATGGAGGGCAGGTCTAACGAAGAAAGGTTGAGGGAACCAGGGCTTTTCTGTTTGGAATTAAAAAGGATGAGAAGTGACTTGGTAGAGGTAGACGAGAAGATGAGAGGCAGACATTGGATGGGTGGCCTGAGATTTTTCCCATTGCCAAACTGGCTCTTACTAGGAGGCAAAACTGTAAGGGAATTGGAGGAAGGTTGAGGGGAGATGTCAGAGGTAGCTTCTTTACACAGAATGTGCTGGATGAGTGGAGTGTACTGCGAGTGCACTTGGTAGAGTCAGATACATTAGGGACATTTAAGTAACTTTTGGATAGGCACACGAATGATAGCAAAATTAATTTCTCAAAATGGAGACTGTGACCAATGGCGTTCCACAGGGGTCCGTGCAGGGCTCACTGTTGCTTGTCATACATATCAATGATTTGGAGAAAGATAACAGTTCATTGATTAGCAAGTTTGCAGATGACACTAAGATTGGGGGAGTAGCTGACAGTGAAGGGGAATGTCAGATAATACAGCAGAATATAGATAGATTGGAGATGCGGGCAGAGAAATGGCAGATGGAGTTCAATCCGGGCAAATGCGAGGTGATGCATTTCGGAAGATCCAGTTCAAAAGTTAACTATACAGTAAATGGGAAGGTCCTGGGGAAAACTGATATCTGGGTATTCAGGTCCAGTGTCCCTTGAAGGTTGTAATGCAGGTCAGTAAAGTGGTCAAGCCGGCATACAGCATGCTTTCCTTCCTTGGACGTGGTATTGAGTGCACGAGTTGGCAGGTCATGTTACAGTTGCATGGGAATTTGGTTTAGAATATTAGGTACAGTTCTTGTCTCCACATTACCAAAAGTATGTGCATGTTTTGGAGATGGTGCAGAGGTCATTTACCAGGATGTTGCCTGGTATAGAGGGCGCTAGCAATAAGAGAATTTGAATAGTTTTGGATTATTGTAATTAGAAAGATGAAGGTTGATTGGAGACCCATAATATTTCTATCACTGATAGCCATGGGTGATGAGCTGGAAGCCTGGAGGACGGCTAAGTTTGTGCCAGTACTTAGGAAAGGTTGCAAGGGAATGCCAGGGACGTCAACACCAATTAGTTTGATGTTAGCGATGCAGACGTTGTTGGAAGCGGTTCTGAAGGACAGGAGTTACATGCATTTGCAACGACAAGGTTTGATTAGGGATAATCAGCACAGCTTTGGAACGCTGCATAGAATTCTGATCATCCTGATCTGGGAAGCATTTGCTGAAACTGCAAATGGAGCAAAGATTGACGAAGATGTTACGGACACTGGAAGTTTTGACAGAATTGGAGAGGCTGGAAAGGCTGGAAAGCAACATGGTGGGGGGGGGAAGAGATTTAGTTGGCAGATAAGTTTAAATAGAATGCGAAGAATTTTCTACAGCACACACGCACAAAAAAGCAACTGGAGAGACACTATGGCTCCTCAATGAACAGTGAGGCCATCCAAGTGTTGAACTACAGGAGATAGGAGAGAGACTAAATGAGCATTTCATGTCAGAACGTACTGTGGACAAAGACTGGGAAACAAAGGGAAAGAAACAGTGATGGCTTGTAAAGAGATCCCATTACTGAAGAGGTGGTGCTGGATGTCTTAGAACACAAAGGTAGACAAAGCCCTAAGTCCTGAACAAGTATACCAGAACGTTGTGGCAAAGTAGTAGCAGAGACGCGAGCAGAAATATGTATATCATTGTCCTTCACTTTTCCACTGGGCATAGATTGCTGAGGTGTGACCTTATAAAGGTTTATAAAGCCATGATGGGAACAGGTAGCCAACGTGTTTACCCCAGGGTAGTGGAGTCCATAACTAGATGGGATTGAACTGAAGAAGGAGAAGGTGATAGCAATTCTGGAAAGTGTGAAAAAAAAGGTCCCCTGGGCCAGATGGGATTTTTGCTTGATTTCTCTGAGCCTTTATTTTTGGTCTTTATGTCGTCATTGCCTTCAGGAATAGTGTCAGGAGGCTGGACGACTGCACATGTTGTCCTCTTGACCAAAAAGGGGAATAGCGACAACCCTGGGCAATTATAGAGCAGTGAGCCTTACTTCGATTCTGGGCAAAGGCTTGTAAAAGCTAGCATTTATAATCATCTGGGTATGAATACGTTGACGAGCGATAGTCAGCTCGGTTCTGTGAAGTGTAGGTCATGCCTCACAGACCTTGTTGACTTCTTTGAGGTGACCAAGCAGGTGGATGTGGATAAAGCAGAACTTGGTCGTGCAGATGAGCAGAGAGATTACTGTGTCCAGATACATGGAACGTTGAAAGTTGCCACCCAGTTTGATAGAGTTGTTAAGATGGCATTCACCATGTGAGGTTTTATTGGTACAGGGATTGAGTTTCGGAACCATGAGATAATGCTGCAGCTGTACAAAACTCTGGTGTGGCCGCATTTGGAGTATTGTCTATGGTTCAGGTCACTGCATCAGAAGAATGATGTTAAAATATTTGGAAAGGGTTCCGAAGAGTTTCACTACGATGTTACCTGGTACGGACAGAAGGTGTTATTAGGAAGGCTGAGGGACCTGAATCTGTTTCTGTTTGAGAGAAGAGTTTAAGGCCAATTAATTGAGACATATAAGATAATCAGAGGGTGACATGGTTTGGACAGTGAGAGCCTTTTCCCTCGGATGGCGATGTGTAGCACGAGGGCAAATAGCTTTATATTGAGGTAGTAATTAATATTAATATTAATTAATAGATATGGGACAGATGCCAGAGGTATGCTTTTAACTCAGAATAGTCAGGGCATGTAATGTATTGCCTGAAACAGTGGTAGACTCGCCAGCTTTAAGGGCATTTAAACGGACATTGATAGGCATAGGATGAGAATGGGATTGGGAAGGTAAGATGGGTTCAGATTGGCTCCACAGGTTGGCGCATATTGAGGGCCGAAGAGCCTGTACTGCACTGTCATGTTCTATGTTCTGTGTTCTGGTGGGCGTAAGTAGGAGATGGGAGAGGAAAAAAAAACTTAAAAGGGAGGACATGATTTTCCACACAGAGTATGGTGCAGCTATAGAATGGGTTTCCAGGGGAAGTGGTAGAGAAAAGTACAATAACAACATGTAAGAAACATCTGGGCAGGTGCATGGAGAGGAGAAGGTTTGAAGGGACATGGGTCAAGAGCAGGGAAACGCGACTCGTTCAGGGGCTCTGGTCAGCATGGACTGGTTGGATCGAAGGAACCGTTTCCCTGCTGCATAATCCTGTCTCCTGTTTTTGGAGGAGGAGACTACTGAGATAAGACACGTGATAGACACTGAAGCAAGTTACAGCGATAGGGATGGTAGTCAGGAATGCAGTACAATTCAAGTACGTGGAGGGAGTATAGGGAAGGGAGGAGGTTACCGGGACAGGACTGTTATAGGAGTTATAAATTATTGAAGCCACACGTCAACAAGACATGCCATAGATGGAGTTTGGAGAGTCGTGAGTCTCAGCACAACAGAACTTACTGTAGTGGTGTTGATTGAGCCTGGGGTGTGACTGTACTGTGCTCCACCTCCAGCACTGTATCTGGCCATGTTTTGTTCACCGATGCTTGGAGGTCTCTCTTTGCTCTCTTCCCTGTTCGCTGTGAGTGATCTTACCTCACTGTAGGAATTATTGAAGACTCCAAAACTCCTTTCCCTTTGTCGCCCTGGCTGATCAACCATCTTCAATGTGGAGATGGATGAGACACCCAGCAGCTGGGAAATCTACTGAATCAGAACCTTCCTAATACCTACAGGAGTCAGAGGAATAGACAGAGAGGGAAATTAGACTTGTCCAATGAGGGATACACATGGAGAATGTCACTCAGTCCAACAGAGATCTTAAAAAAACCCTGTCTCATTCCATGGCCTGTGCTGCTGCGTCTCTCTGGAGTGAAGACTTCAATTGGCTCAGGATCCAGAGGAGCTTAAAAATTGAGAAACGCTGATGGAGGCAGCAATTAGACCCACACAGTGAGGGATACCACATGGAGTGAGACTGAGTGATATCACCAGAGGGCAGGAAGATTTTATAACGAAACAAGCATGAAGGAAGAACACGTTTAGGTTCCCGATGTCCTGTTATCAGTGCTCAGGAATAAGCAAGCTTTGAGCGGGTGAAGTGATGGCCTCGTTGTATTATTGCGAGAGCATGTATCCAAAAGCTCACCAATGTTCAGTGGAGGCAGGTTTCAATCCCACCATCAGAAATGGTCGGATTTGCAATCAACACTTTTTTTTTTAAATTGCAATTAACAATCCATGAATAAGTACGAAATCATTGCTGATGTCCAAAACAATGTTTGTTAATCAAAAGTACACTTGGGGACATCTGCCATCTTCATATGGTCTGTACCGCATTCACACAGCAAAATGTTTGCCTCTGAAATGGCCGAGCAAGTTACTCAGCCCAAGGGCAGCTAGGGCCGGGGAAGAAAGGTTGGTCAGCCAGAAACATCAACATCCCATAGCTGAGTTTAAAAATAATCCATTCGGATGTTCCCACTGGAAGTGTGCTGGGACCAGTATCCTGGCAAATCACGTAGGTAGGTTTACAGACAGGACTTTAAACTGACAGAGAGGATCAGGAACAGGGTTCACGTGAAAGGAGCTTTCCAAATCCAAGTACAAAAGGTGAAGCTTTCGCACAGCATGGGGATGTGGCTGAAGACAAGCAGAAAGCAACAGGATAGGACTAACTTTAACTAAAACTGTACGTCAGCGAATCAATGTGTTACAGGAAATTGTAGGAAACAGTAAATTCTGCTTTTTTTTGTGACATGGACAAAGTCTGTGCCATAAGGTAGATGGATTTGTGACACAGAGATAAAAGAGAGTCAGACATCAGGGTGACGTGGTAACAGGGTGAAAAAAAGGTAGACATAAATATTCAATGCTTCACAACCTTATGCAATCTCAGGCAAAGTGGACAACGCTCACAATAATGGACAACAAAGGTATTACAGAGAAAGCATTTGGTCTCAGATCATGAAGTAGAGTCAGTCTGAATGTATATTCCGGCTACTACTTGCTAAGGACACAAGCAGCAGAACAGTTTTAGGACATTGGACAGCATTTCATTGCTCATCACTGCATTACACAGGAACTCATTTTTTTAAAAATAAAGGCATAATGACAAATCAGTGAAAATTCAAAATTCGTATAATCTTGACAAGCTCACTGTCAACAGTGATGTTGGAAGGGAATTTCGGATTTTTTTTCAGTGTTTCTTTAAATAACACATTGTGCAACTGGCTAGGGATGTAACGATGTCAGGTCGACGTTGTGTGATGAAATTTTAATGAATGAGTAATGTCATCTGGAGAGATCCTCTGGGAAATTGTGATAAAGTGCATTTTAAAGAAATATAAAATTTTAAAGTGATTTGCAGAAAGGACAAGCTACATTTAAAAACAGAAATAGCCAATTACATGAGTTTGAGAGTAGAACTGACCAAGCTAAACAATCTAAACTGACTGAAACATGTGTGTGCATAAATGAACAGTGGTAATCATTTGAAGGAACAGTGTAAATCACTCAACAAAAGGATATTCCATTGAAACAGACAAAATCTCAACAAGAAACTCACAACTGTCCCTCACTCAGGAAAAAATGGATCATATTAGATTATGAGGATGAGAAGATCACCACAAAGTACTTAAAATCCTGAAGTGCGAGAGTGTTTTAGGAGTAAGTTTTAAAGGGGTTGCAAAGGGTCTGTTAGCAGGAGGAGGGCCGCTGGCAGAGGAATCCCTGTGAGGGCATAATATCTCAATAGGAACAGGGAGAGGTAAAGGTGCTGGAGGTGGTGAGAGTGTTACAGAGAGTGGTCAGGGCCTGAAGAATATTTCGAACTCATTACAGATTGTTGCAGCTGCAGGGGTTTGCAGAGGTAGGGAGGGACATATGTAGTTTTATTTATTCATTTATGGGATGTGGGTGTCACTGACTGGACTAACATTCGTTGACTCCACTCTTAATTACCCAGAGGGCAGTTCAGAGTCAGCCCTCTTCCTGTGGGTCTGGAGTCAAATGTTGGCCAGACCAGGTTAGAATGTCAGATGACCTTCCCTAAAGCAGGTAGGTGAACCTGATGAGTTCTTCCTACTGATCAGCAATGCATTTATGGTGGCCACGCCAATGTATTGTACATATACAACATGACATCCCAACTCCTACTCTCCAAGTTCTGACCAATGAAGTTAACCGTCCCAAACTCCTGCTTCACCAGCCTGCCTGCCTGTGATGCAACTTTCAAAGAACTGTGTACCTGCATCCCCTTGTCTCTGACTGACAACTCCACCCAGGGTGGTGTACAAGTCCCAACCTGGTTTATTTCACCTCAATGGAACACTTCACATTTATCTAATTAAACTCTATCTGCTATTCTTAAGCCCACTATGCCAGCAGTACTGTTCATCCTGTTGTATCGTAGATTACCTTCTTCACTGTCCACTTTACCACCAATGTCAGTGTCACTCAAGAAGCTATTTACCAGCACACCAATATTCCCATCCAAACTATTTATCCAAATGACAAACAACAGTGGACCCACTGCACGGCTGGTCACATGTCTCCAGTCAGAAAAACAACATGTCTGCCATCACCCTCTATTTGCTATCAGCAAGCTAATTTAGTATCCAGTTGACTAGCTTCTCCTGAATGTCATATCCTTTTACAATGATTTGAGCTTATTATCCATTTGCCATACAGAACGTAGAACACAGAACAGTACGGCACATGATGCCAAGCCAACCTTTTACAATAACAACATGTAAAAGACATTTGGTCACGTACATGGAGAGGAGAAGGTTTGAAGGGATATGGGTCAAGTGCAGGGAAACGCGACTCGTTCAGGGAGTCTGGTCAGCATGGACTAGTTGGATCGAATGAAGCGTTTACGTGCTGCATGACGCTGTCTCCTGTTATTGGAGCAGGAGACTACTGAGTTAAGGCACGTTATAGACACTGAAGCAAGTTACAGCGATATGGATGGGAGTCTGGAATGTAGTACAATTCAAGTATGTGAAGGAAGTAAAGGGAAGGGAGGAGGTTACCGGGACAGCAACTGTTATAGGTGTTATAAATTATTGAAGCCACTATTCACCAAGACATGCCACAGATAGAGTGTTGCAGAGTAGTGAGTCTTAGCACAGCATAACTTACTATAGGTGTGTTAATTGAGCCTGGCCTGTGTCTGTACTGTGCTCCACCTCCAGCACTGTATCTATGTCATGTTTTGTTCACCGATGCTTGGTTTTCTCTCTTTGATCTCTGCTCTGTTCACTGAGTGTGATCTTACCTCACTGCAGGATTTATTGAAAACTCCAAATCTCTCTTCCCTTTGTCTCCCCGGCTGATCAACCATCTTCAATGTGGAGATGGACGAGACACCCAGCAGCTGGGAAGTGTGCTGAGTCAAGACCTTCTTAATACCTACAGGAGTCAGAGGGATAGACAGTGTGGGAAATTAGACTGATCCAGTAAGGGGTACACATGGAGAATGGCAGTCAGTCCAACAGCGGTCTGAAAAACCCTGTCTCCATCACTGGTGTGTGCTGCTGCGTCTCTCTGGAGTGAAGACTTCGATTGGCTCAGGATCTGGAGCAGCTGCAAGAGTGAGAGATGCTGATGGAGGCAGCAATTAGACCCTCACAGTGAGGGATACCACATAGAGAGAGACTGAGTGATATCACCAGAGGGCAGGAAGATTTCATAACGAAACAATCATGTAGGAAGAACAGGTTTAGATTCCTGATGCCCTGGTATTAGTGTTCAGGAATGAGCAACCTTGGAGCAGGTGACGTGATGGCCTCGTGGTATTACTGCGAGAGCTTTTAACTGAAACCTCACCCAATGTTCAGTGGAGACAGGTTTCAATCCCACCATCAGAAATGGTGGGATTGGCAATCATTTTGTTTTTAAATTTGCAATTAACAATCCATGAACAAGTACGAACTCATTGCTGATGTCCAAAACAATATTTGTTCATCAAAAATACACTTGGGGACACCTGCCATCTTCATGTGGTCTGTACAACATTCGCACAGTAAAAGGTTTGCCTCTGAAATGGCCGAGCAAGTTACTCAGCTCAAGGTCAGCTAGGACTGGGCAAGAAACTTTGGTCAGCCAGAGACACCAACATCCCATACCTGAGTTTAAAAATAATCCATTCGGATGTTCCCACTGGAAGTGTGCTGGGACCAGTATCCTGGCCAATCATGGAGGTAGGTTTACGGACAGGGCTTTAAAATGACAGAGAGGATCAGGGATCGGGTTCAGGTGAAAGGAGCTTTCCATATCCAAATAGAAAAGGTGAATCTTTGGAAAAGCATGGGGATGTGGTTGAACACAAGCTAAAAGGAACAGGATGGGACTAACTTTAACTAAAACTGTACGTCAGCGAATCAATTTGTTACAGGAAATTATAGGAAACAGTATTTTTTTTGTGGAATGGACAAAGTCTCTGCCATAAGGTAGATGGATTTGTGACACAGAGATAAAAGAGAGTCAGACGTCAGGGTGACGTGGTTATAGGGTGAAAAATGGTAGACATAAATATTCAATGGTTCACAACCTTGTGAAAACTCAGGCAAAGTGAACAACGCTAACGATAATGGACAACAAAGGCATTACAGAGAACGCAGTTGGCAGCAGACCATGAAGTAGAGTCTGTCTGAACGTCAATTCTGGCTTCCACTTGCCAAGGACACAAGCAGCAGAACAGTTTTAAGCCGTTGAACAGCATTTCATTGCTCATCACTGTATTAAACAATAACTCACTGGAATTTTTAATAAAGGCATAATGACAATTCAGTGAAAATTCAAAATTCGTATAATCTTGACAATCACGCTGACAACAGTGATATTGGAAGGGAAGTTCGGAGATTTCTTTTCAGTGTTTCTTTAAATAACACATTGTGCAAATGGCTAGGGATGTAACTATGTCAGATCGACATTGTGCGATGAAACTTAATGAATGAGTAATGTCACCTGGTGAGATCATCTGGGAAATTGTGTTAAAGTACATTTTAAAGAAATATAAAATTTTAAAGTGAGTTGTAGAAAGGACAAGCTACAACTAAAAATAAAAAAAATGCCAATTAGATGAGTTTGAGAGAAGGACTGACCAAGCTAAACAGGCTAAATGAACTCATAGTTATTTGTGGATTGTTAATTACTATGTTTTAAAATTATTGATTTCAAATTCTATCATTTCTGATGGTGGGATTCCAGAATGCATCCCTTGAACATTAGCTCAGGTTTGGGATACATGCTCTAGCAATAATACCACTAGGCCATCACTTCACCCGGCTATAGAAGTGCATAATGAAGCAAAACCTGTTCTTCCAACAACATTATGTGATCCTGATGTCTTTCAGAACTCTGGTGATATCACTTAGTATCTCGCTCTTGCTCTTGCTCTCGCTTTCTTTCTCTCTCTCTCTCTCTCTCTCTCTCTCTTTCTGGTATACACACACCAGATCCTCAGCCAACAGAATTCTCCACTCCAGAGAGATGAGGGAGCACAAGCCAGGGATGGAAACTGGGATTTTCCAGATGTCTATGGTGGTACTCAGTGCCATGTTTAATCCTCACCACATCAGTCTAATTTCCCATTCTGTCTATTCCTCTCTCTGCTGTAGGTACTCAGGAAGGGTCAGACTCAATTAATTTCCCAGCTGCTGGTTATCTCGTCCTTCACCACATTGAAGATGTTTGGTCAGCCAGAGAGACAAAGGGCAGGGAGATCTGGAGCCATAAATAAGTCCTGCAGTTTGGTAAGATCATTTACAGTGCACAGAACAGAGAGCAACGAGAGGCCTCCAACCATTGGCTAACAAAACATGACATTGATACAGTTCTGGAGGGGGAGCACAGTACACGCACACGCCACTCCTAATTTAAGTTCTGTTGTACCAAGTCTCATTACTCTGCAACACTATGTCTATGGCATGTCTTGTGCACTGGTATCGTCAATAATTTGTAACTCCTATAACAGTTCCTATAACTGCAACCTCCTCCTAGCCCAATTGTCCCTCCACATATTTGAAATGTACTGCATTCGGGACTACCATCCCTATCGCTGTAACTTGCTTCAGTGTCCACAACATTCCTTATCTCGGTAGTCTCCTCCTCCAATAACTGGAGATAGAGCCATGCAGCACGGAAACTGTTCCTTCAACCCAACTTGTCCATGCTGAATAGAGTCTATGAACGAGTCACGTTTCCCTGCATTTGACCCGTATATCTTCAAAGCTTCTCCTCCCCATATACCTGCCCAAACTTTCCATGTTGTAATTGTACTTTTCTCTACCATTTCCCACGGAAGCTCATTACATTACTGTGTAGAAAATTTTCTCCTAAAAACTATTTTAAGTCTTTCCTCTCCCATCTCATATTTATGCCGACTAGAACACAGAACATGAAAGCGCAATACAGCGTCTTCTGCCTTCGAATTTGCGCCAACCTGTAGACCCAATCTAAAGCCAAGCGAACCAACACTGTTCCAATTCTTGTCCATGTGCCTACCCAAAGACCGTTGAAATGCCTTTAAAGTAGGTCCCGACTATTCTGAGTAAAGAACCTACCGCTGGCATCTATCCCATACCTATTTATTAATCAATATCTACCCCAATTTAAAGCTATCTCCACTCGTGGTAGGCATCGCCATCCAAGAGAAAAGGCCCTCACTGTCCAACCCATCTCACCTGCTGGTTAACTTTTTTTATCTTAATTAAATGACCTCAAACACATTCTCTTGAACAAAAACAGCTTAAGGTCCCTCAGCCTTTCCTCATAAGATCTTCCCTCCATACCAGGTAACTTCCTAGTAAATCTCCTTTGAATCATTTCCAAAGCTTGCACATCCATCCTGTAATGCAGTGACCTGAACAAATGTGGCCATGCCAGAATTTTGTACAGCTGCAGCATGGTCTTATGGTTCCGAAACTCAATCCCTCTACCAATACAAGATCACACACTGAATGACTTCTTAAACCTAGTTGGCAACTTTCAAGGATCTATGTACATGGATATAGAGATCTCAGTTCATCTACACTACCAACAATCTTACCATTTTCCCAGTACTCTGTGTTCTTGTTTCTCCCTCCAGAGTGAATCGCCTCACATCTTTCCACATTAAACTCCATTTGCGAACTTTCCGTCCAGCTGTGCAGCTTATCTATACCTTTCTGTAACCTACAACATCCTTCGTCACTATCCACATCTCTACCAAGCTTAGCATCTTCTGCACATTTACTAACCCATCCTTCAATGCCCTCATTCAGGTCATTTATATAAATGACAGCAACAGTGGACCCAAAACATATACTGGCAGTATCCTCTCGTAACTGAACTCCAGGATCAATCTTTCTTATCAACCACTACCCTCTGTCTTCTTTCAGTGAGCCAATTTCTGATCCAAACGGCTAAATCACACACAATCTCATGCCTCTGTATTATCGGCAATAGCCTACCATGGGGAAGCTTAACAAACGCCTTCCTGAAATACATATACACTGGAACAACTGCTTTACCCTCATCCATCTCTGTCTTTGTTCTCCTTCTTAAAGACCCCAATAAGGTTTGTGAGGCACGACCTACCCTTCACAAAACCGTGTTGACTATCCCTAATCAATTTACTCATCTCCAGATGAAAATAAATCCTATCCCTTACAAGCCTTTCCAACACTTTACCAAGAATAAAATTAAGACTCATTCATGTATAACTACCAGGATTGTCTCCACTCCCCTGCTTGGGGTGGCACGGTGCAGCAGTGGTTAGTACTGCTGCCTTACAGCACCAGAGAGCCGGTTTCAATTCCTGCCTCAGCCAAATATCTGTGTGGAGTTTACACATTCTCCCGATGTCTGTGTGGGTTTCCTCTGGGTGTTGCGGTTTCCTCCCACAGTCCAAAATGTGCACGTTAGGTGAATTGGCCAGGCTAAATTGCCCATAGTGTTAGGTGAAGGGATACATGCAAGGGAATGGGTCTGGGTGGGCTGCTTATCAGAGGGTCCGTGTGGACTTGTTGTACAGAAGGGCCTGTTTCCACACCGTAATTAATCTATTTTAAGGGGACAACATTTGCTCTCCTCCAGCCTTCTGGCACTATTCCTGTAAACAATGACAACATAAACCTCAAAGCCAAAGCATTGGAATTTCCTTCCTGGATTCCCAGAGAATCCGAGGTTAAATCCCATCCAGCTCCGGGGACTTATATATTTTTAGACTTTGCAGAATTGCTAACACTTCCTCCTTCTGCACTTCGATCCAATCTAGTTATGGACTCCACGACCCTGGGGTAAAGACGTTGGCTAATCACCTTACCTGTATCCCTCGTGGTTTAAATCATCGTCCTGTGATTTGCATCATCGAACAACAATGATACAAATATTTCTGCTCGGGTCTCTGGCACTACTTTGCCACAATGTTTTGGGATACACTTGTTCAGGTTATCGTGCTTTCTCTACCTTTGTGTTCTAAGACCTCCAGCACCACCTGTTCTGGAAAGAGAACTCTTTTCAAGCCATCACTGTGTCTTTAACTGACTTGTTTGCAGTAATTTCTGACATAAAATGTTCACTTATGGTCTCACCCATCTCCTGTGATTCCATTCATGGATGGCCTTATTGATCTTTCCG
The DNA here is from genome assembly GCF_020745735.1 of Hemiscyllium ocellatum. NCBI lineage: Eukaryota > Metazoa > Chordata > Chondrichthyes > Orectolobiformes > Hemiscylliidae > Hemiscyllium > Hemiscyllium ocellatum. Next base: position 70,532,666 of record NC_083420.1, read on the forward strand.
GTCCCTAGTGCTCTCTAGTTGTTTTCTTATACTTGTGTGCTGTAGAATTTCCTTGCATTCTCCTGAACCTAAAATTCCAAATCTATTTCATCCCCCATGTTGCTTTCCACCTTATCCAGCCTCTCAGTTTCTGTCAAACACTCCAGTATCATTAATATATTCGTTAATTTTTGCTCCATTTACAGTTTCAGGAAATGCTTCCTAAAGCAGAAGGATTAGAATTCTATGCAGTACTCCAGCTGGGGACCAGAACCTCAACATCCCCAGTCATCCAGACTTTCCTACTTGTAATCAGCATTGTCATTCACACTAACAGAAATATCCTCACGCTGAACTCTCATTTTATCTCTCTTTTGAAAACTTCCCGTCTGCCTGAGGTCCATTTACATGCAAATAGTCTCCACAATCAACCTCCAGAAATACCTTCTGGATTGGGCCAAGCCAATTTTGATCTTTCACTTATTGAGCAGGCCTGTCCTTTTCCATAACTGTTTTCAAACTAATATAGTTGTGGTCTCTTTGTCAAAGTGCTCCCCAAGTAACACCTCAGTCCTTTTCCCTATCTTATTGCCCAAGGGGAAGTCAGATTTTGCCCTATTCTTCAGGGGGAGGGCAAACAACCAGTGGCAATTGTGCACATCAGTACACATGACATAGATACAGTGAGGTGGCTTCTGGTCAAGTGAGTATTGAGAGTTAGGTAAGAAGTTAAAAAGCAGGAATACAAGACAGTGAGCTCCAAATTACTCCCAGGGCCACTTGCCAGTGAATACGGAAATAGAAAGATAAGCCAATGAATGAGTGCCTGAGGAGTTGGTGGAGGGGGAAGGGTTTTTATGTCTTGGATCATTGGGATCTCTTCTGCAGTAGAGTTGACGTGGACAAGGGGGACGGGTTAGACTTGAACCAGAGGGGTTCTAGCAACATGGGACGGAGATTTGCTGGTGTTACCTGGGAGGGCTTAATCTGGTTTGCCAGGCGATTGGGATTCTGAAAAAGAGAGAGACCATCGGCCAGTCAGAGGAAAATACACCATCCACCGAGAGCACGTTTCCTATTCAGGATATCCAGGGGCACAATCAAGGGAGGGAAAAGACTTCTGGTTTAAAGGTCATTTATTTCATGAGGCCTGACTGGTAAGGCAGGTGAGCTCAGAGCATGGATTGGCCCTGGGGACTGGGATGTTATAGCCATAACAGAAATATGGCTGAGAGAAGGGCAGGACTGGCAGCTCAGTGTTCCAGGATACAGAAGGTACAAGTGTGACGGAATGACAAGTAAATGAGGAGGGGGAGTCGCGCTTTTGATAAGAGAGAACATGACAACAGTGATCAGAGAGGATACTCCTAAAAAGAGTCATCAAATGAGGCCATATGGTTAGGAATTAGAAAGAAGAAGGGGGTAGTCTGTATTACAGACTCGCAAATAGACAGCGGGTAAGAGAAGAGCGGATGTGTAGAGATAGTGTAGATAGGTGTTGGAATAAGAGAGCAGCATTGATTAGAGGTTTTAATTTCCCCTGGATTGACTTGTGCACTCAGAGAATAAAAGGCCCATATGGGTACCAATTTGTCAAACGGGTCCAAGAAAGTTTCTTTGACGAATATGTAGACGGTCTACTCTACTCAGGTTGGCACAACACTGAATCTCCCCTGAGAAAACGAGATGAGGAAGTGACTGAAGTATCAGTCGGAGCGCTCTTTGGGTCCAGTGACCGCAACTGTCTTAGTTTTAACATAACTACAGAAAATGATAGGAGAGGTCCACAGGTTAAGGAGCTATGCTGGAACACAGCCAGTTTTGGGGCCATGAAGCAGGACCTAACAGAGGTTGGGTGGGTGAGTCTGTTTGAAGGAAAGAAACGACTGGAAAATGGGAGGCTTTTAAAATTGTGATACTGAAAATTCAGGGTCAGTATGTACCTGTTAGGGTGAAGGGAAAATGGCAGGTTTTGGGATCCCTGGCTGATGAGGGATGTAGAGGCTCTGGTCTGGCAAATGAAGATGGTATACATTGAGTTTAAGGTTTCCGTATCTACTGAACCTCTTCCAGCCCGAAAGACACAATCAATCTGTGGAGACGCTATAATCTTCTTAGTTCTCTGCCACACTCCGATCCGCCGAACCCACTCCAGCCCTTGTAACTGTCCCAATCCAGTTCCTAAAGTACCTGCGATCTGTGTAACATGCTCTCATCACTATCACCCACCCTGTCAATGTAAGCTCTTCCAGTATTTCGACCCAACTACTCATCTGCATAAACTTCTCCAGCTCGTACACCCCTATCCGTGTTAAGGACAACCTCCCCATACAACACCTCCCCACTTAGGCCAAACTGGAAGAGATTACTAATGCTCCTTTTTCTGTGTAACCATCTCCAATCAAAATTGTTGTTCTCATCTCCAGGAAAATCTGTCCGATTCCACATCCTCCATGTCGAAATAACACCAGAACCTAAGAATTTCGATATCGTTAAACCTGTTCATTCCCGACTACCTTCCATTTTTGTGTTTTTTCTTCCAGCCTATACAACCTACATTATCTCTGTAATCTGCTCCATTCCCTAAATAGTCCCTGACAGTATCAACCAGCACTGTCCTACCACGATCCTTATCCCTGTAAACTGATCTATCCCTCCCAACCTCCCCATCTCCATGAACTCCTGTAGGCCCTGCAGCTCTCCACATTTCTGTAACGTACTTTGGCTCTCTGGACCTCCCTCCCTGTGAAACCACCTCCAGTCCCCACATCCCTCCCAATCTGGGTCCTCTGCTCCATTGCTGTCTCTGTAAACACCTCCACCTCTGACAACTCTTTCCATTTGTGTAACCTCATTCAGACCCCATACTCTCCAGCTTCCTGAATCCTCTCCCTGCCATTGCAATCAAAATCATGTTTATGTAAAATCCACCAGTGCTTAAACCTTCCCAACTCAGTAACTTCTTGCAGTCCTAACAAAGCACCTGAACTGTGAATCCTTTCATTTCGCTACAATCCTCCCTCCATCCCTCCTCAAGTGTGTTAATTACCATGTAAACTCACAATTACTGAAGCCTCCTTTTGGCATCTGCAAAACCCTCCTGTCCTGATATCCCTCCCTACCTCTGTAACCCCCACCACTCTCCAGTGCCCTTTTGGGGAACCTGGCAGAGGAAGGAAGGTTTGTGGAGCCCGGGCCATATTACGGAGTTAGAATCCTGCGAATTATTGCTTTGGTCTAATGTCTGTGGTGTGCAGATTATTGGAGATATCTCTGACAGAGTGGAGTTATGACTACTTAGAAAATCAGTGTTAAATTTTAGACCATCAGCATGGGTTTGTGAAGGGCAGGTCATGTATCACAAACCTTATTGAATTATTTGAGGATATGGCAGAATATGTTGAAACTCATTTAGAAAAGAAGGATGATTGGGATACAGGGAAATCTGTCTCTCTGGATACAGAATTGGATGGCCCAGAGAAGACAGAGTATGGCAGCAGATGGATAGTATTGAGCCTGGAGCTCAGTGACCAGTGGGGTTCTGTAACAGTCGGCTTTGGGATGCTGCTCTCTGTGATTTTTATAAATGACTTGGATGTGGATGTTGGAGAGTGGGTTAGTATGTTTGCCAATCTGGTGGAGTGGTGGGGAATGTGGAGGGCTGTTGTAGGTTGCAATGGGAAATTGACAGGCCGCAGAGCTGGGCTGGAAATGGCAAATGGAGTTCAATCTGGAAAAGTGGGAAGTGATTTATTCTGGAATGTGCAATTTGAATACAGAGTACAGGGTGAAAGGCAGAATACTTGGCAGTGTGGAGGATTAGAGAGATTAAGGGATCCATGTCCATAGATCCCTCAAAGTTACCGTGCACGTTGGTAGGGTTGTTAAAAAGGCATATGCCGTGTTGGCTTTCCTAAGCAAGGGAATTGATTTTAAGAACAGTGAGGTTTTACTGCATCATTATAGCGTCCTGGTGTGTCCACACTTGGAATATTGTGTTTAGTTCTGGTCCCCTGTTTACAGGAAGGATGTGCAAGTTTTAGAGAGCGTACACAGGAGATATACCAGGATGCTGCCTGTAATGGAGGGCATTTCTTATGAAGAAAGTTTGAGGGAGCTAAGGCTTTTCTCAGTGGAGTGAACAAAGGGGTGGACAATGTGGTAGAGGTGAACAAGATGATGAGAGGCACAGAGAGAGTGAATAGTGAGAGACTTTTTCTCCTATGGCAGAAATGGCTATTACAAGAGATGTAATTTTAAGGAGAATGGGGGATGGATAAAAGGATAGAGAGTGGTAGGTGGTTGGAATGCACTGGCAATGGTGGTAGTAAAATTAGATACTTTCGGGACATTTAATAGACTCTTGGATAGGCACTTGAATGATAGTTAAATGAAGGGTATGGAAGTTAGATTGGTCTTACAGTTGGATAAAATGTTGGCATGGCATCATGGCCGAAGGGTCTTGTGCTGTACTGTCCTGTGTTCTATATTCAGTATGGTAAATGGGTAATAAGCTCAGATCAGTGTAAAAGGATTTGGCGTTCGGGAGAGGGTAGTCAACTGGATACAAAATTGGCTTGATGGTTGGAGACAGAGGGTGGTGGGAGACATGTTGTTTTTCTGACTGGAGGCATGTGACCAGCGGTGTAGTGGGTCCCCTGTTTGTCATTTGGGTAAATGGTTTGGATGGGAATATTGGTTTCCTGGTAAGTAAGCTTCTTGGGTGACACTGACATTGGTGGGAAAGTGGACAGTGAAGAAGGTTATCTATGATACATTAATTAGATAAATGTGAGGTGTTCCATTTTGGTGAAACAAACCAGGGTGGGACTTGGACAGCTAATGTTCGGGCCCTGGGTAGTGTTGTCAGTCAGAGACCCAGGGATGCAGGTACACAGTTCTTTGAAAGTTGCATCACAGGCAGGCAGGCTGGTGAAGCAGGCGTTTGGGATGGTTACCTTCATTGGGAACAGCATGGAGAATAGGAGTTGGGATGTCATGTTGTATCTGTACAAGACATTGGCGAGGCCACCATAAATGCATTGCTGATGAGTAGGAAGAACTCATCAGGTTCACTTACCTGCTTTAAGTAAGGACAACAAATATTCTGACCTGGTCTGGCCAACATGTGACTCCAGCCCCACAGCAAGAGGGCTGACTCTGAGCTGCCCTCTGGGTAATTAGCAGTCGGTCAAAGAATTTAAGTCCAGGCAGTGACACCCACATCCCATAAATGAATAAATAAAGATACATATGTCCCTCCCTACTTCTGCAAACCCCTCCAGCTGCAGCAATCCGTACTTAGTTTTAAACACACTTCAGGCCCTGACCACTCTCTTTAACACTCTCACCACCTCCAGCATCTTCAACCTCTCCCTGTTCCTATTGTTACATTACATCCTCACAGGGATTCCTCTTCCAACTGCCCTCCTCCTGCAAGCAGACCCTTTGCAACCCCTTTAAAACTTACTCCTAAAGCACACTCGCACTTCAGGATTTTAAGTACTTTTTGGTGATCTTCTCAGCCTCATAATCTAATATGATCCATTTTGTCCTGAGTGAGGAATAGGTGTGAGTTTCTTGTTGAGATTTTTCTTTTTCAATGGAATATCCTTTTGTTGAGTGATTTACACTGATCCTTCAAATGTTTACCACTGTTCATTTACACACACACACATGTTTCAGTCTGTTTAGATTGTTTAGCTTGATCAGGCCTCCTCTCAAACTCATGTAATTGGCTATTTTTGTTTTTAGTTGTAGCTTTCCCTTTCTGTGATTCACTTTAGAATTTTATATTCCTTTAAAATGCAATTTATCACAATTTCCCGGAGGATCTCTCCAGGTGACATTACTCATTCACTAAGTTTCATCACACAACGGTCGATCTGACAGAGTTACATCCCTAACCAGTTGCACAATGTGTTATTTAAAGAAACACTGAAAAAAATTCTCCGAACTTCTCTTCCAACATCACTGTTGTCAGTGTGATTGTCAAGATTATACGAATTTTGAATTTTCACTAAATTGTCATCATGCCTTTATTAAAAATTCCAATGAGTTCCTGTGTAATGCAATGATGAGCAAGGGAATGCTGTTTAGTGGCCTAAAACTGTTCTGCTGCTTGTGTCCTTGGCAAGTCGTAGCTAGAATTTACATTCAGATTGACTCTACTTCATGATCTGCGGCCAAATGCTTTCTCTGTAATGCCTTTTGTTATCAATTATTGTTAGTGTTGTCCACTTTGCCTGAGTTTACACAAGGTTGTGAACCATTGAATATTTATGTCCACCTTTTTTCACCCTGTAACCACGTCACCCTGGTGTCTACATTTCTTTTATCTCTGTGTCACAAATCCATCTACCTTATGGCAGAGACTTTGTCCATTCCACAAAAAAAAACATAATTTACTGTTTCCTACAATTTCCGGTCACAAATTGATTCGCTGACGTACAGTTTTAGTTAAACTCTGTCCCATCTGCTTGTCTTCAGCCACATTCCCCATGCTGTTCCAAAGCTTCACCTTTTCTATTTGGATTTGGAAAGCTCCTTTCACCTGAACCCTGTCCCTGCATCCTCTCTGTCAGTTTAAAGCCCTGTCCCTAAACTTACTGACGTGACTGGCCAGGACACTGGTCCCAGCACACTTCCAGCGGGACCATCCGATGGGTTTATTTTTAAACTCAGGTATGGGAATTGGGTGCCTCTGACTGACCAGCCTTTCTTGCCCAGCCCTAGCTGCCCTTAAGCTGAGTAACTTGCTCAGCCATTTCAGAGGCAAACACTTTGTTGTGGGGATGTCGTACAGACCATGTGAGGATGGCCGATGTCCCCAAGTGTATTTTTGATGAACAAACATTATTTTGGACATCAGCAATAATTTCGTACTTATTCATGGATTGTTAATTGCAATTTAAAATAAAAATGATTGCAAATTCCACCATTTCTGAATTTAGTGAGCTTTTGGATACATGCTCTCGCAATAATACCACGAGGCCATCACTTCACCTGCTCAAAGGTTGCTCATTCCTGTGCACTCATACCAGGGCATCAGGAACCTAAACCTTTTCTTCCTACATGATTCATTATAAAATCTTCCTGCCCTCTGGTGATATCACTCAGTCTCTCTCTATGTGGTATCCCTCACTGTGAGGGTCTAATTGCTGCCTCTGTCAGCGTCTCTCACTCTTGCAGCTACTCCAGATTCTGAGCCAATTGAAGTCTTCACTCCAGAGAGACGCAGTAGCACAGGTCAGGGATGCAAACAGGGTCTTTCATATCTCTGTTGGACTGACTGCCATTCTCCATGTGTACCCCTCACTGGATCAGTCTAATTTCCCACACTGTCTATTCCTCTGACTCCTGTAGGTATTAGGAAGATCCTGACTCAATAGACTTTCCAGCTGCTGAGTGTCTCGTCCATCGCCACATTAAAGATGGTTGGTCAGCCGGAGAGACAAAGGGAAGGGAGATTTGGAGCCTTCAATAAATCCTGCAGTGAGGTAAGATCACTCACAGTGAACAGAGCAGAGAGCAAAGACCGAGCTCCAAACATCGGCTAACAAAACATGACATAGATACAGTGCTGGAAGGGGAGCAGAGTACAGACACACCCCAGCTCAATCAACACCCCTATAGTAAGTTCTGTTGTGCTAAGACTCACTACTCTGCAAAATCTATCTTGGTGACTATGTCTTGGTGACTAGTGTTTTCAATAATTTATAACTCCTATAACAGTTCCTATCCCGGTAACCTCCTCCCTTCCCTATACTCCCTCCACATATTTGAATTGTACTGCATTCCAGACTACCATCCCTATCGCTGTAACTTGCTTCAGTGTCTATAATGTGCCTTATCTCAGTAGTCTCCTCCTCCAATACCAGGAGACAGGGTCATACAGCACAGAAATGGTTCCTTCGATCCAACTAGTCCATGCTGACCAGAGGATCTGAACGCGTCGCGTTTCCCTGAACTTGAGCCATCTCCCTTCAAACCCTCTCCTCTCCAAGTATCTGCCCAAATGTCTTTTCCATGTTGTTTTGTACTTTTCTCTACTACTTCCCCTCGAAACCCATTCCTTACCTGTACCATACTCTGTTTGGAAAATATTCTCCTGCAAACCCTTTTAAGTGTTTTTTTCCTCTCCCATCTCCTACTTATGCCTTCCAGAATACAGAACATAAGAACATGACCGTGCAGTACAGGCCCTTCTGCCCTCAATGTGCACCAGCCTGTGGAGCCAATCTGAAGCCCATCTACCCTTCCCTATTCCATTCTCATCCATGTGCCTATCCAATGACTGTTTAAATGCCCTTAACGTTGGCGAGTTTATCACTGTTTCAGGCCACGCATTCCATTCCCTGACTATTCTGAGTGAAAATTCTGAATTAGCGGTGCTGGAAGAGAACAGCAGTTTAGGCAGCATCTAAGGAGCAGTGAACTCGACGATTCGGGCAAAAGTCCTTCATCATGAATAAAGGCAGAAAACCTGAAGCATGGAGAGATAAGCTGGAGGAGAGTGGGGTGGGGATAAAGTAGCAAAGAGTACAATGTGTGAGTGGGGGAGGGTTGAAGGTGATAGGTCAGGGAGAGAGGGTGGAGTGGATAGGTGGAAAAGAAGACAGGCAGGTAGGACAAGTCCGGACAAGTCATGGGGATAGTGCTGAGCTGGAAGTTTGGAACTAGGGTGTGGTGGGGGAAGGGAAATGAGGAAACTGTTGAAGTCCATATTGATGCCCTGGGGTTGAAGTGTTTCGAGGCGGAGGATGAGGCGTTCTTCCTCCAGGCGTTTGGTGGTGAGGGAGTGGCGGTGAAGGAGGCCCAGGACCTCCATGTCCTCGGCAGAGTGGGAGGGGGAGTCGAAATGTTGGGCCACGGGGCGGTGTGGTTGATTGGTGCGGGTGTCCTGGAGATGTTCCCTAAAGCGCTCTGCTAGGAGGCGCCCAGTCTCCCCAATGTACAGGAGACCGCATCGGGAGCAACGGATGCAATAAATGATATTAGTGGATGTGCAGGTAAAACTTTGGATGCGGAAGTCTCCTTTAGGGCCTTGGATAGAGGGGAGGGAGGAGGCGTGCGCACAGGTTTTACAGTTCCTGCAGTGGCAGTGGAAGGTGCCAGGATGGGAGAGTGGGTCGTAGGGAGGCGTGGACCTGACCAGGTAGTCACGGAGGGAACGGTCTTTGCGGAAAACGGAAAGGGTGGTGAGGGAAATATATCCCTGTTGGTGGAGTCATTTTGGAGGTTGCAGAAATGTCGGCGGATGATTTGGTTTATGCAAAGGTTGGTATGGTGGAAGGTGAGCACCGGGGGCGTTCTGTTCTTGTTACGGTTGGAGGGGTGGGGCCTGAGGGCGGAGGTGCGGGATGTGGAGGAGATGCGTTGGAGGGCATCTTTAATCAATGGGAAGGGAAATAGCGACCTCTAAAGGAGGAGGTCATCTAGTGTGTTCTGTGGTGCAAATGGTCCTCCTGGGAGCAGATACGGCGGAGGTGGGGGAATTGGGAATACGGGATAGCATTTTTGCAGGAGGTAGGGTGGGAAGCAGAGTGATCCAGGTAGCTGTGGGAGTCGGTGGGTTTGTAAAATATGTCAGTGTCAAGTCGGTCATCATTAATGGAGATGGAGACATCCAGGAAGGGGAGGGAGGTTTCAGAGATGGTCCAGGTAAATTTAAGGCCTGGGAGGAATGTGTTGGTGAAGTTGATGAATTGCTCAATCTCCTCACGGGGCCACGAGGTGGCGCCAATGCAGTCATCAATGTAGCGGAGGAAGAGGTAGCGAGTGGTGCCGGTGTAATTACGGAAGATCAACTGTTCTCCGTAGCCAGAAAAGAGACAGGCATAGGTGGGGCCCGTACGTGTGCCCATGGCTACCCCTTTGGTCTGGAGGAAGTGGGGGTATTCGAAGGCGAAATTGTCAAGGGTGAGGACCATTCGGCCAAACGAATGAGAGTGGTGGAGGGTACTGTTGGGGACGTCTGGAGAGGAAAGAACGGAGAGCTTGGAGGCCCTGGTTATGGCGGATGGAGGTGTAGATGATGAAAATGAGAAGTTGGAGGCTGGGGAAACCGAAGTCTTGGAGGAGACAGAGGACGTGGGTGGTGTCTCAAACGTATGTGGGGAGTTCCTGGTCTAGGGGGGATAGGACAGTGTCGAGGTAGGTAGAGATAAGTTCAGTGGGGCAGGAGCATGCTGAGACAATGGGTCGGCCAGGGTGGTCAGGCTTCTGGATCTTGAGAAGGAGGTAGGACCGGGCAGTGCGCGGTTCCCGGACTGTGAGGTTGGAAGCTATGGGTGGGAGATCTCTTCCTGAGGTAATGAGGTTCTGTATGGTCTGGGAGATGATGGTTTGGTGATGGGGGGTGGGGTCATGGTCAAGGGGGCAATAGGAAGAGGTGTCCTCGAGTTGGCGTTTGGCTTCAGCTGTGTAGAGGTCAGTGCGCCAGACTACTATTCTGAGTAAAGAACCTACCTCTGGCATCTGTTCCGTTTCTATTAATTAATATTAGTATTAATTGCTACCTCAATTTAAAGCTATTTGCCCTCGTGTTAGGCATCGCCATCCAAGGGGAAATGCTCTCACTGTCCAAACCATGCCACCCTCTGATTATCTTATATGTCTCAATTAATTGGCCTTAAACTGTTCTCTCAAACAAAACAGATTCAAGTCCCTCAGCCTTCTCATAACACCTTCCCTCCGTACCAGGTAACATCGTCGTAAAACTCCTCGGAACACGTTCCAAATATTTTAACAAGCTTCTTCTAATGCGGTGACCTGGACCATAGGCAACACTCCAAATGCGGCTGTACCAGAGTTTTATACAGCTGCAGCATTATCCCATGGTTCCGAAACTCAGTCCCTGTCCCAATAAAAGCTCACATGGTGAATGCATTCCTAACAATCCTACCAACCTGCGTGGCAACTTTCAGCGATCCATGTACATGGACACAGTATTCTCTCTGCTCAGCTGCACTCCCAAGTTCTGCTTTACCAACATCTACCTGTTTGTTCACCTCAAAGAAGTCACCAAGGTTTGTGATGCATGAATTACCCTTCATAAACCCGTGCTAACTATCCTTCATCAACGTATCCATCTCCAGATGATTATAAATGCTAGCTTTTACAAGCCTTTCCAACACTTTGCCCAGAATTGAAGTCAGGCTCACAGCTCGATAATTACCAGGGGTGTCTCTATTCCCCTTCTTCGTCAAGAGGACACTATTCCTGAAGACAATGACGACATACAGATCAAAGCCAAAGGCTCAGCACTCTCCTTACTGGCCTCCCAGAGAGGCCAAGAATAAATCCCATCTGGCCCAGGGGACCTTTGTTTTCACTTTCCAGAATTGCTAACACCTTATCCTTCTGCAGTTCAATCCCATCTAGTTATGGACCCCACTACCCTGGGGTAAAGACGTTGGCTACCTGTACCCCTCATGGTTTTATAAACCTTTATATGGTCACCCCTCAGCCACCTAAGCCCAGTGGAAATGTGAAGGACAATGATATAAATATTTCTGCTTGCGTCCCTGCTGTTACTTTGCCACACTGTTCTGGTATACACTTGTTCAGGACCTCGGGCTTTCACTACATTTGTGTTCTAAAACCTCCAGCACCACCTCTTCTGGAATGGGATCTCTTCACAAGCCATCACTGTTTCTTTCCCTTTGTTTCCCAGTCTTTGTCCACAGTACGTTCTGACATGAAATGCTCATTTAGTCTCTCTCCTATCTCCTGTAGTTCAACACTTGGATGGCCTCACTGATCATTGAGGAGCCATAGTGTCTCTCCAGTTGCGTTTTTGTACGTGTATGCTTTAGAAAATTCTTCGCATTCTACTTAAACCTATCTACCAAATCTGTCTCATTCACCCATGTATTTTTCCAGCTTATCCAGCCTCTCCGTTTCTGTCAAACCCTCCAGTATCAGTAACATCTTCGTCAATCTTTGCTTCATTTGCAGTTTCAGGAAATGCTTTCCAGATCAGGATGATCAGAATTCTATGCAGTGTTCCAAAGCTGTGCTGATTATCCCTAATCAATCCTTCTCATTGCAAATGCATGTGACTCCTGTCCCCCAGAATCGCTTCCAACAACGTCTGCATCGCTGACATCAAACTAATTGGTGTTGGAGTCCCTGGCATTCCCGAGCAGCCTTTCCTCAGTACTGGCACAACCTTAGCCACCCTCCAGGCTTCCAGCTCATCACCCATGGCTATCAGTGATAGAAATATTTCTTTATGGGACCCCACAATTTCTTCCTGAGCTTCCCGCAATATCCTGAGATATACTTGATTAGTTCCCAAGGATTTCTCCATCTTATATGCATTATAGAACCTTCAGTACCTCCTGTTCTGTTAAGTGGACTCTTTTGAAGACGTCACTGTTTCTTATTCACTGACTTCCCCAGTATTTCTCCACGTTAAGTTCAAACGTGAAATTTTTGTTCAGGATCTCACCCATCTTCTGTGTTTCCACACTTGATGGCCCCATTCATCGTCAAGGAGCCATATCCTGCCCTTAATTAATGTCCTGAAGAATATACTTGAAGAATCTCTTTGGATTTTCCTCAGCCTGATCTGCCAATGCTTTTTGTGGTCCCCTTTGTGCCCTCCTGATTTCCCTTTTAAGTGAATTACTCCACCCACTATGTTCTTCAATGGATTACCTTAACCCAGCTGGCTATATGTGACACGTGCCCCCTTTTTGTTGACTAGAGCCTCAGTACCCCCAGTCATCCAGTGTATCCAATTTGTGTCAGCATTGTCCTTCACACTAACAGAAATATGGTGTCCCTGAACTCTCATTTTATCACTCTTTTGATAGCTTCCCACCTGCCTAACATCCCTTTACCTGCAAATAGTCTCCACAATCAATTGCCAAAAACTCTTCACGAACACCTTCTGGATTGCGGCAAGATGAATTTTGATCTTTAACTTGTGGACTAGGCTTGTGCTTTTCCATCACTATTTTCAAACGAATACAATTGTGCTCATTTTGCCAAAGTGTTGCCCCACTAATGCCTCAGTCCCTTTCCCTACCTTGTTTCCCAAGGGGAGGTCAGGTCTTACCCCTTCCTGCAGTCCAACCATTTACATTCTGACTGAGATATTTTTCTTGTACATGGCTAACAAATCCCACCCATTCAAGCTCTGAGCACTCTGGCAGTCCCAGACTTGGTTTGGAAAGTTAAAATCCCTGAATATTCCAATCCTATCATTCTTACAGATATCTGAGATCTCCCGACATATTTACTGCTCAAACTCTCGCTGACTGTTGGGGACCTGTAGTATGGTCATATCAAACCGATGGCCCATTCCCATTTCTCAGTTGCACTATTATAGCTTCAATGGGCGTTCCTCAGGAATAGCTTTTCTAAGTGCTGCCGTGATATTTCACTGATCAAAAACTCCACCCCACTTCTCTCTCACCTCCTGTTCTGTCCTCCCTATGGAATCTGTACACTGGAACATTTCGCTCACAGTCCTGCCCCACTCTCAGCTGTATTTCTGCCATACCTATGGTATCTCATCCATGCGCCGACTTCATTTGCCTGAATTGTTGGGCCTTTTATTTTGAAATAAATGCACTATAATCAATCAGTTTTCCCTCAATGTCTGCTGTGCTCTTTCCTGATGTTTCTACTTACGTTCCTGTCTTGAAACTCTGTCGCAGCCTCTACCTTCAGACTGCAGCCTAGCACCATCCACCTCACTATGGACAAGACCCTCACCTTTCATGTCATTTGCAAACCTACTAATGATACCTTCTGCTTTCACATCAGAGTTATTAATGTACATAATAAACAGCAATGGCTCCCGCACAGATCCCTGTGGTACACCCGTTGGTGAAAGAATTTCGATCGTAAAAACAGCCCTCCACTAGTTGTGGATCCTGTTTGCCAAATTGCCTTGGATCCCATTGGTCTGTTGGACCAGCCTTCTATGTGGGACCTCGTCAAACGATGTAAGGAACTCCATGTAACCCACGTCATCTGCACAGCCCTCATCAAAATCCTTAAGAGTGTAAACGTCCTGTATGGGGTGGAATTTGTCAAATGTGTCCAAGAAAGTTTCCTAGATCAATATGGAGAGTACACCACTCTACGCAGGCAGCTGAAAACGAGGTCAGGCAAGTGACTGAAGTGTCAGTCGCAGAGCACTTTGGGTCCAATGACCACAACTGTCCTCGTTTTAACATATTTATGGAAAAAGATCAGGACCACAGATTAAGGTCTTAATCTGGAGAAGGGCAAATTTTGGGGCTATTTGGCAGGATCAAGCAGAGGTCGATTGGATTAATTAAAAATCACACAACACCAGGTTATAGTCCAACAGATTTAATTCAAACACCAACTTTCGAAGTCCAGGTGATCATTCTGAATGATGAAAACTTAAACTAAATTTGTTTGGTATTACATTCCATCACACTGCAATCCTGTTGCTATAAATCCTGTGCCTGTTTATGGTGCTCCACAACCACCTGCTGAAGGAGCAGTGCTATGAAACCCAGTGCCTCCAAATAAACCCCCTGGACTGTAAGCTGGTGTTGTGTGATTTTTAACGTTGTCCATCCCAGTCCAACACCAGCTCCTCCACATCATGCACCCATCCACTGGGTGGTCTGTTTGAAGGAATTAGAATGACTGGCAAATGGGAGGCTTTTAAAAGTGTGATCTCAAGAATCCAATATGTCCCTGTTAGAGGGAAGGGAAAAGCTGGCACGTTTAGGGATCCCTGGCTGATGGGGGATTGAGGCCTCTTCCAGTTCTAAAGGCACGATCACTCAGTGGAGACTTGACAGTCCTCGCAGGTCCCTGCAGCACTCCCGATCTGTAGAACTCACTGAAATCCTGTGATTCTCCCGATCCAGTTCTCACATGACTCACTCTCTGTGTAACATCATCCCATCGCTAACACACACCCTTTCAATGTAAGCTCCTCCTGTATCTCCGTCCATTTACTCATCTCCACAACCTTCTCCAGGTCTTACGCCTCTACCTGTGTAAACGTCACCCTCCCCTACAACCCGTTCCACTTTGGCCAAACTGGAGGAGGTTACTAATGCTTCCTTATCTGTGAAACTGTCTCCAACCAAAATTACTGCCCTTCTGGAAAATCTGTCAGTCTCCATGGATCCATTGATCCATTAATTCATCGAATGGATTTTGTTTCATTGAATAGAAACGTTGACCGTGACACGTTGAATGATTGGGAGAAACTCTACTCATTGAATTAACAAGTGTCGTTTGGTTCATGGAATGAATATGTGCAGTTTCGTTGAGAGAATCTGTGAAGCTTTTGGCACTGAATGAATGCGAGTAGCTCTACTCATTGAATTGACAAGTGGAAGTTTGTAAAATTACATCAATGAATTACACTTGATTCGTTGAATCAATGATTGAAATGCGAATCAATGAATAAATGAATGCAACTTCTTTCATTGCATGAAAGCGTTAAGCTTGGTACATTGAATGAAAGTGAAAAGCTCTACATATTGAATGAACACGTGCAGTTTGCTTTATTGTCTAAATGTGTCCAGTTTGTTTGATTGAATCAATGCCTTTATCTTGTGGCATTGAACGAGTGAGAGTACCCTCGACTCTTTGAATTATCATGTGCAGTCTGTTTCATTGAATGTTCGAGTGCAGTAAGCTTCATTCAGTAAGTGAGTTACATTTGTTCCATTAAAACAGGGAATGAAGTTTGATTCGTTGAATCAATGATTGTAGATTGATCCATTAATTCATAGAATGCATTTTGATTCATTGACTGAAAGCGTTGAGCTTGACACATTGAATGAACGGGAGAAACGCTAGCTATTGAAGGAAAAAGTGTGGTTTCGTTTATGGAGTGAATGTGTGCAGTTGGATTGAGACAATGTGTGAATCTTGTGGCATTAAATGAATGAGAGTAGCTCTACTCATTGAAATGTCAAGTGCACTCTCTTCCATTGAATGAACGTGTGCAGTTTGATTCGTGAAAGAAATGTGTTCAGTTTGTTTCATTGAAACAATGAATTACGTTTGATTCATTGAATCAATGATTGAAGTTTGATTCAATGATTCAATGAATGCAGTTGTTTGATGGAATGAATGTCTTTTGCTTGTGGCACTGAATAATTGGCATGAGCTGTCCTCTTTGAATTTAGATCTGCAGTGTTATTCAGTGAAGGAATGGGTGCAGTTTGATTCTAGAAGTGCATGAAGTGACCCATTGTATGAATGAGAATAGATCTACGCATAGAATTAAGAGTCATTGAATGAGTGTGTGCAGTTTGATTCACGAAGTAAATGAGTTGTTTGTTTGCTTGAATCGATAAATACTGTTTGATGCATTGACTCTATGATTGCAGTTAGTTTCAATGAATGCAAATGGTTTCGTTGAATCAAGGTGTTGAGCTCGGGTCATTGAATAAACGAGACCAGGTGTACTTATTGAGTCAACACGTGCAGTCTTTTTCATTGAATGAATGCATGTAGTTTGTTTCATTGGAATATTCCTTGCAGTGTTTCTCATCGAATGAATTTTTGCTGTTTGATTCATTGATTGAAACAATGCAGATAAATTCACTGTAATGAATGATTGAAGTTTGTAAAATTACATCAATGAATTACATTTGATTCGTTGAATCAATGATTGAAATGCGATTCAATGATAAGATGAATGCAACTTGTTTCATTAAATGAAAGCGTTAAGCTTCGTACTTTGAATGAAAGCTATACGTATTTTATGAACACGTGCAAGTTTGCTTCATGGACTAAATGCGCCCAGTTTGATTGAATGAATGCCTTAAGCTTGTGGCATTGAACGAGTGAGAGTATCCTCTACTCTTTGAATTATCATGTGCAGTCTGTTTCATTGAATGATCGAATGCAGTAGGATTCACTCAATAACCACAATAAAACAGGGAATAAGGTTTGATTCGTTGAATCAATATTGGAGAATGATCCATTAATTCATCGAATGCATTTTGATGCATTGCATGAAAGCGTTGAGCTTGACGCATTGAATGAACGGGAGAAACTCTACCTATTGAAGGAAAAAATGTGGTTTGGTTCATGGAGTGAATGTGTGCAGTTTGATTGAGACAATGTGTGAAGCTTGTGGCATTGAATGAATGAGAGAAGCTCCACTCATTGAATTGACAAGTGCACTCTCTTACATTGAATGAACGTGTGCAGTTTGATTCATGAAAGAAATGTGTTCAGTTTGTTTCATTGAAACAATGAATTACGTTTGATTCATTGAATCAATGATTGAAGTTTGATTCAATGATTCAATGAATGCAGTTGTTTGATGGAATGAATGTCTTTTGCTGGTGGCACTGAATAATTGGCATGAGCTCTCCTCTTTGAATTAAGATCTGCAGTGTTATTCAGTGAAGGAATGGGTGCAGTTTGATTCGAGGAGTGCATGCGGTGAACCATTGTATGAATGAGAATAGATCTACGCATAGAATTAAGAGCTGCTCTCTATGTCATTGAATGAGTGTGTGCAGTTTGATTCACGAAGTAAATGAGTTGAGTTTGTTTGCTTGAATCGATAAATACTGTTTGATTCATTGACTCTAAGATTGCAGTTTGTTTCAATGAATGCAAATGTTTTCGTTGAATCAAGGTGTTGAGCTCGAGTCATTGAATAAACGAGATCAGGTGTACTTACTGAATCAACACGTGCAGTCTCTTCCATCGAATGAATGCATGTAGTTTGTTTCATTAAATGAACGTGTGCAAAAGCTCGTTACATTGGAGGAGTCCTTGCAGTGTTTCTCATCGAATGAATGTTTGCAGTTTGATTCATTGATTGAAACAATGCAGATAAATTCACTGTAATGAATGACTGAAATTTGTAAAATTACATCAATGCATTACATTTGATTCGTTGAATCAATGATATATGATGGAAGGTGTCAGCAATAATGGGATCAATCAGCAATAATTTACACAGTGTCATTCAGGTAGTGTCCCGTCAGGCTCAGTCAGATCCTGAATCCACTGCAAACTCAGTTTAAAGGAATGGAACTCCAAAGGGGCAGTGAGAGTAATGACTCTTAACATCGAGTCACCATTTAACAGGGTGTGACAATAGGAGCCCGAGTAAAACTATAGATAATCAGAATCTGGGGCAAGTACTCTCCTGGTGGGAATTATCCCCAGCAACAATAATGCCTGCTGTCAGTGTGAGTAATTATCCCCAGCAACAGTAATGCCTGTTGTCAGTGTGAGTAATTATCCCCAGCAACAATAATGCCTGTTATCTGTGTGAGTAATTATCTCCAGCAATAATAAAGCCTGTTGTCGGTGTGAGTAATTACCCCCAGCAACAATAATGCCTGTTCGCAGTGTGAGTAACTGGAACTCCAGGAAAGCTCTGCAGCCATTCCGCAGGAAACAGAGTGTCTGAGGCTCAACCATTTCCAGCTGCTGCAATGACCCTCTCTCCATCATAAGGTCAGACAAGTGAATGGTCACTGATTATACCATTCCTCTCAAAGGCCATGCTGAAATGCAACAAGACCTGGAAAACATCCGGGTTTTGTCTGACAAACAACAAATAATGTTTACGACACTCAAACATTAGACAAATATATCAATAAAGAATCAAACCATCATTCTTTGATTTTCAATAGCATTCCCATCACTGAGTTCCCAACACAGTGTCTATCAGAATCCTGGGTGCCATCATTGACTAGGAATTGCCCTGGACTAGCCATATTAATAACACTGCCTTTAAGAGTCAGAGATTAGGAATTCACCTACTAACTCCCCAAAACCTGTGATGGTTATTCTTGCAATGTAATATAAGGTGAAATTCCAGCCAATTTAATAATTATCACTTCCAAGACCATTCATCCATATCCCACTGATGTGCAGCAATAGCAGTGTATACCATCTACAAGACTCACTGCTCCAAGGCTTATTGGGCAGTACCTTCTAAATTCACTGCCCCCTAGAAGAACCAAGGCATCAGGGAGTTTGGAAAACCAGCTATCTGCAAGTTCACTCCTTCATACAACCAGATGTGATGAGGTTAGCTCATGAGTTTATAAATCCCAACTCCTCAGATCACAAAAATCAGTCCAAATGCAGCGAGACGTGGACAGCAGCCAGGCTTCGGGGCTGACAAGTGACAAGTAACATCTGTGCCACACAAATGTCAGACAATGACCATCATAAGCCATCTCATCATCGGTATTCAACATTCAAAGGCAGTTCCATTGCTGAATCAATTGGCATTAACATTCTCAGGTTAATCCAAGACCATTTCCCCGCTACAGTGAGAACAATAGATCAGAAGTTAGGAATCCTGCAGCAAGTAACTTTTCTTCTGCCTTGCCAAAGCTTGGCCAAATTCTCTAAGGTTCAAGTCAGGAATATGATCAAATAATCTCCACTTGTTTGCTGAGTGCAACTCCAGAAGTACTCAGACAGTTTGACATGATTAAAGACTGAGCAGCCGAAATAAATAGTCCCCATCCACAATGACTCCTTCCCTCCACCACCGACATTCAGCAGCAGGTATGAGTACATTGACATTTCCTCTGTTAGCACCTCCGCAATCATTACCATTGCCATCTGGAAAGAAAAGGACAACATTTAGGGAAGAGTGATCATAATTCATTTGATTTTCACATAAGTATTGTAAAGGACAAAGCTAGATGAAGAAGACACTGTCTAACTTTATTTCTTCAAGTAAACAGAAACAAGTAACTAGAAGATAAATCAGAATCAGAGCAGTGGCCGTAGTCTGAGCGGAGATTAACGTGGTTCTAAGAAAATGTGTTCTCATAAAGTGAAAAGGGTCAGGCAGCTAAATCCAGAGCCCTCTTGAAATCTAGGAATACAAAGACAGAACAGGAAACCTTACATCACACAACGGGAACGTAATATTACAGAATGCCGAGAGGTGTGCGAATATGGAGGGGTGAGATCTAAAACGAAATTAGAAAGCAAACAGTGTTTGTGAAATGATGCTGTCAAGAAATATCAAATAATCTTTAGCAGATTTCTTTTCAGATCAGAGAAGAAAAAGTAAAATAAGGAATATAAAAGGCAAGCAATAGGAACCGTCGAATGTTTGTATATGGTTCTGAGTTTCAATTAAAGCTTAAAGGACCTCAACAATGTAGGCTATTGTGATAAATCTGGGAGAATTGTCTGAGAAGCCCATCAGACCCTTCTCGGTGTTACTATATTCAGGGATGTGAGATCTGGTCATGGAGACAGGGTGGTAAGGATGGCAAGATTTGAGAAAGTTTAATGACAAGAGAAATTGTCAGTTCAGTCAAAAAGAAAAAGGAAGGACATCTAAGAGTTTGGGAACTGAACTCACTCAGAAGCCTCGAAAAACAAGATAAAAGACAGGAAAAACGTAAAGAAAAAGAGTTGGGAGGACGAAAAAGCACAATGAAATGTCTTTATAAACAGGATTAATGAAAATGCCAAAGCGGTTTATCAGGAGGAACAGAGTAGCCAAGGAAAGAGTACGCCCGATCAAGGACAAAGGAGGGAGTTAATGCATGGAGCTGGAGGAAAGGGATGAAGTCCTTAATAAATACTTTGATTTGGTATTCACAAAGGAGGAAGACATGGTGGGTGATGAGTCAAGAGATGGATATGCTGACATCCTGTGTCATTTTGATATTAAAAATGGAGGCTGTGTTGGGTGTTTTGAAAAATATTAAGGTCGACAAGTCTCCAGAATATAATGGGATTAATCCCGGAATACTGAAGGGATCGAGGTAGTAAATTGCTGAGACTTTGTGCACACATTTTGTTTGCTCTTCAGTGACAGCAGAGGTTCCAGAGAACTGGAGAAAAGCCAATGTTGCTCCTTGGTTGAAGAAGGACAACACGGATAATTCCAGAAATTTTAGCTCGGTGAGCCTTACATCAGTGGTAAGGAAAATATTGCAGATTCTTAGTGATAGGACTGACTCACATTTGGAAAAATATGGACTTATTCACGATGGACAACATGGCTTTGCGTGGGGAAAATGTGTCTCACAAACGTGATTAAATATTTTGAGAAAGTGATTGATGAGGGCATGGAGTTGGATGGTGACCACCGGGATCTCTGCAAGGCCTTTGATTTGGTTCCTTACAGCAGGCTCATACAGAAGGGGATGTGAAATAGGATCAGCGGTCAGTCAGTAACATAGAAAGAGAACTGCTTGGTCATAGCAGTCAGTTGTGGTGGAGGGCTTTTGTTTCGGTGTGGATATGCGTGAATAGATTGCGGGAGTTGCAGATTGTCAGGATGATTGGCAGATGATGCAGCAGGATATACGTGGGCTGGAGACTTGGATGCAGAAAAAGCAGATGTAATTTAAAATGGGCAATTGCGAGTTGATACATTTGAGGAAGTCTGCTGCAGGAGAGAAATATACAATAAATGAAAGACCTCTAAGTAGCTTCAACATTGAAGGGATCTGGGCATACAGGTCCATAGTTCCCTGAAAGTAGCAACACAGGGAAACATTGTTACATGTTGCAGCTGGATAGAACAATAATTCGGCATCATTTAGAATATTGTGTGCAGGACTGATTACCAGATCAGCAAAACGATGTCGAGCTATTGGAGAGGGTTTGAAAACTGTTTACTAGGAAGTTGTCTGGTTTGGAGGATGTTAGACATAAGTGGAACCTGTTACAGGTTTACAGAATTATGAGAGGTATGGATAGAATAAACAGTTGGAGTCTTTTTTTTTACGAGAGTAGAAATATTAATTGCTAGGGGGCATAAGTTTTAGGTAAATGGGGGAAAGTTTAAAGGATATACGAGAAGCAAGTTTTTTTTGCTGTGTTCCAGACAGAATGTGAAAGTGGCCGGAATGCACTGATAGAGGAGGCTGTAGAAGAAGATACAACAGCAATGATGGTACCTTGCCATGTAATTGAGTTAGAAGGGAATATCATGATACACAACATTTTATAACTTCTAAAGGCATCAAGTATCAGTGCAACTTAATGGGCCGAAGGGCCTGTTCCTGTGCTGTACAGTTCAAGACAAGATTTCAGCAAGATG
Source organism: Hemiscyllium ocellatum (assembly GCF_020745735.1). NCBI lineage: Eukaryota > Metazoa > Chordata > Chondrichthyes > Orectolobiformes > Hemiscylliidae > Hemiscyllium > Hemiscyllium ocellatum. The sequence continues at coordinate 70,554,672 of NC_083420.1, forward strand.
GTGGCCAATTGCTGATTGAATAACTCCTGATGATCAGCAGCCACATTCATGCAGATCTCTCCTCATTAATTTTCAGGTTCATGTCCTCCCTCCCATTGTGTGGAAACTCAATATGGACAATTTGACATGAATTTTAGAGCTGGTATCTGGTGACGCCATCATGACCCTCTCTCCTGTGGCCTTCTGTCTTGGACACCAGCGTCTCAGAGGACACTGCACAGACCAAAGCTGCATGTGCTACATACCCTCCAATGCTGACATCCGACATATGTCAGCCTCACCATGCCATCCCAGCAGATCTCCGACCTTCTGACAGTACGCTTCTGTACTTCAATGCTGCAGCTCAGGATGCACTGACAGCTCTCATTGCAATGCTGATGCAAGGACACTGTGCTCAGGGACACACCCAGGTCATGGCCTGTCCCTGTGGACTGCTCACTCCGTGTTTGTACACACTCAATGCTGCTGCAAGGACACTGTGCTCAGGAATGCACACCCAGCTCATGGACTGTCCCTCTGGGCTGCTCACTCCGTATTTGTACAGATTCACTTTGAGCTGAATTGAATGCTCACATAATTATTGCCTTACGTCACCCTGCCTTTAGCAGTGTTACCCCTCAGCTAGAGCTACCAGGCTCACCCGCCTGCTGCATTGTCTTGGTGTTTAGTGCAAACACAAACCCAGGAAGATTGGTATCATTGTCCACAGTCAGCCACGGTTCCTAGCACACTGAGTCAAGGGGAGTCTCAGATCCCTGTCCGGGAGCTTGGACGCGGTCAGTCAGTCTCTCGTGGTTGTTAGGGTCAGGATCCTTCCCCTGTTAGGGGGTAAGGAGCTGAATGTTGGTAGACTTGGAGGAAGGTATTGGTTCCTTGATTAGCAAGTTTGAAGATGACACTAAGATTGGCGGAGTAGCAGACAATGAAGGGGAATATCAGATAATACAACAGAATATAGATAGATTGGAGAGGCGAGCAGAGAAATGGCAGATAGAGTTCAATCCGGGCAAATGTGAGGTGATGCATTTCAGAAGATCCAATTCAAAAGTGAATTATACAGTAAATGGGAAGGTCCTGGGGAAAATTAAGATCTGGGTATTCAGGTCTGTTGTTCCTTGAATGTGGTAACGCAGGTCAGTAAAGTGGTTAAGGCAGCATATGGCATGCTTTCCTTCATTGGACGTGGTATTGAGTACAAGAGTTGGCAGGTCATGTTGCAGTTGTATAGGACTTTGGTATAGAATATTACGTACGGTTCTGGTCTCCACATTACCGAAAGGATGAACATGCTTTGGAGAGGGTGCAGAGGAGGTTCATCAGGATGTTGCCTCGTATAGAGGGCATTAGCAATAAGGAGAGATTGAATAGTTTTGGATTATTTTCATTAGAAAGACGAAGGTTGACTGGGGACCTGATTGAGGTCTACAAAATCATGGGATGTATAGACAAGGTGGATAGCAAGAAGCATTTTTCACCCAGAGTGCGGAACTCAATTACATGGGGCCACGAGTTCACAGTGAGAGGGGAAAGGTTTAGGGCAGATACGCTGGAAAGATCTTTACGCAGAGAGTGTGGGGAGCTCGAACACTTTGCCAGCAGAGATGGTACAGCCGGGAATTATAACGTCAGTTAA